>NW_028317728.1:85000-385000 GCF_055824585.1 Amblyomma mixtum | reverse complement strand
GGATGGAAAGGCACAAACGTCGCTTTCTTATTATTCAAGTGGAAGTGGTTGGCAGACAGCCATGTGATTACCTGTTAAATACAGGCATTTGGTTTCTCTTAGTATGCATGAAGACTACAGCCGAAAATGGGCATTTGAATGGTCAACATGTCACTGTAGCATGCACAAAAAGGATTCCCAAAGTTGAACCTTGACGGACTTCAAAAGTCTAAACAAATCAATTAGATAAAGCACTATGCATCGCTGCAGGTTGTCTCTCACGATTTCGAAAACTCTGGAACAGTAAAATCAAAAAAGCGTAATTTCCTTGAGGCTTAATTTTTTGTATTATATTGGAATGGTTTACAAAATCGAAGCCTTTGCAGAATTGTGGGAAAATTTTATTAAAAACAGTGTAGTTTATAATTTATGTATTATAAATTGTTTAAAATCTACCACTGCTTCTTGACTGATTTAGATGGCTGAAAACCATACTGCTTGTGTAAAGTTAAATCTATACCAGCTAAGAAGTTGGTTAACTTGGAAATTTGAAATATAATACCTTTGAGTTCTTTACTGTATACTGACAAAAGTTTTGTAATATTTACTTGTTCATTCTTCAGAGCTGCCAGGACGCGGATTGATCGCTTTGCAGTTCAAGACGAGACCAGATCTATCTTGAATTGTCGTACAAAGGCAGAACCAATTCTATATTGTTGCAGATTATTGCGGTTACTACGAAGTTGAAGTTAGGCTCTATTCTGACAGCAGGACAGTTGTCAAGACGCTTGAGAAAAAGAAAATAATATGTCCTACTAAGGAGCAACCTCCTGTAAATTGTGGCACATCATATAGAGCATGGAAGAAAAAAAGGAAAAATTTACAAAGTATACATACACCTGCACGTGAAAACATATTGTTTGTACAAAGCGGGAACGACACCGTATCTTGAAAGTTCGTTGTCATCTTCAAGCTGTCCACATTGGAAAACCGCAAGCATCCTCTTAAACCTACGCCGAGAACGCTTGTTACTATCGTGGCCGCCGAGTCATTAAGTTTTTTTTTGGACGGTGGCCCAGCCAAAAACAGCTTCATTTGGATCCTATTCGCTGCCTTCTTCACTAGCGGACTACCGTCATCACTACATGACACCCTTTGAAGGTGCTGGTTGTGTTCTTGAACCAAACACAAACTGCAAGCCTTGGCAGTAGACCTCTTCGTTTTTCTCCTGTCGACCTGCCACTATATTATAGAACCAGCCGACGTCTACAAGGGGACCTTCCTGAGTTCTGGACCCTGCAGTAGCGCACCCTATAGCGAAAATACTCCTGAACGTCCACAATGAGTCAGCCATAGATGTCGGCTCCGATAAACCTGAAGCAGCTGCGGGTGCCGCCGACATTCAACGGCTCCAAGGCGAGGACCCCAAAATCGTCCTCAATCCCCTTAAACGCGCAATAGTCAGGAACTCCAACTAGGTTGCAATCGCAGCCAAGAAAATCAGCATTCTCGAGGGCCTCCCAACAGCGCCGTCCGGTCTGTTTCCACTGCGGTTAGCCCTGACTATCCTCCGACACTGTCCACAGAGAACAATCGGTCTCTGAGGTTTCTCGTGCTACGCAGTCGTAAGCGCACTTCCGTCGCTCCGACTACAGGCAAGAACGCTCCTCGAGGTGAGGTTCGCCACGTGTGATGTGTGCGATTTTCAACGCCGCCTCGCAGCTTCGAAGCCGCCGTGCGAAGAAGGTTCCCAGCATGCTTACGGGAAACTAAAGACAGCAACCTCTCGAGATGTAGTTGCTTTAGAGCAAGTGCTGAAGATCCTCCTGTGATGCCGACGTACAGAGACATCGCGTCCGACGCGACAAACTCGCACACGATGCTAAGTCTAACAGCGGCACAAAGCAAGTGTAGGTGCGACATCAGCCAGAAATTCCCCAACGATAGTCTCTACCCATGGTTCATGTACCTGACGAAGCCGTGAACTGACGCCGAGGACGAAGTGGAACGCAACAGCCAGGAGATCCGTGGCTATCAGCAGCCAAAATGTTACCGATATAGTCCACGAAGGTGCCGTTAATGATCAGTAAAACATTCGGCGTGCAGCTAGGGACAGTCACGATCGCTTGGGACCACCCAGAAATTCGCACCACAAAAGCATACCTTTGTCGTCACGGGGGCTATGCACAGCGCGAGTGACCGTAAACCTCAGTGATTTTCAGGCGGTTATTGACCTTCGATCTAATATCACCACGCTTTAGACGGACGAAGCCATCTCTTCGATGACAATCTTATAGCGTCATGTTGCCGTCAGTGCCCGGGATGAATATGTGAGCGTCCCACCCCGCTCAAGCGTCATCTCCACTGTAGATGCCACGGAAGCCAAAAGCAGTGAAGCCATCAGCCAGTGGAACACGAAGTTGCTTCTGCACAGGGGAATAGACATCGCAAGAGGGACCGTTCATCACCGCAATCGCAAAGCGGAAGTGCTGTCGACAAACGCTGGCAAAAAAAAACGTCAACAAAGGCCCACTAAATTGGATTTCTCGACTAAATCACTGGCAAATGAGATACTTCGCTCTCTTCAACGCATTCGGAGAAAGCCTGCTTCCCCAAGACCACACACCTACCTTCAAAATTAACGCAGCGCTGCAGAGTCACAGAAAATATCATATATGGTCTCCTTCAGAGTTATAGCGACAATTTCTCTGCCTCGTAAAAGGCCCGAAAAACATCTCTTGCAAAGCGTCGCATTAAAACATGTGAAGACACTAGTTCTCTGCTCGAAAGTCCCTATTGTGCCTCGACGCGTGAACGACAAGCCATCCCGGACTAAGATGAGGAAATGGTGCGCAGCGATGTTATGCAGCTATCGAAGAACACCTGGCGAGCCCCGGTCGTCTCATGAAAGAAACGTAATTTCCCATCTTTCGTTGATTACCGCCAATTGTCCTACCTAAGCAAGAAATCTTTATGACCGTTATCCCGCATCGACCATCGCTTTAGCCGCTTCTGGAGCCGCCAAAGAGTCGCCGTAGATCGTCCCAAAGAGCAGGTACTGTCAAATCGAGGTCGATGAAGACAGCGTGAGAAGACCACCTTCATCGCGTCTAGTTTCCTCTAAGAGTTTAAGCTAATGCCATTCGGATTTTACTGTGCTCCAGCAAATTTTCAGAGTGGAATAAAGAAAGTACTGGCGGGCCTCAAGAGACAAATTTATCTTGTATACTCAGAGGACGTTGTCGACGTCTCCTCGACCATTGAACGTCATCTAAAAAGGTTCCGATAGTGCTAGAGACAACCAAGCCATCACGGTTTACCCTGAAGCCACAGTAAAGCTATTCCACCAATGATCAGCTGATATTTCTATTCGGTATTACAAGCTGCAAAGGATTACAGCCGGACCCGTCGATAAACACCGCTATCGCACAGTTTTTAGGGCACACCTACAAGAAAACTCTGAGTGAGTTCTTGAGGCTGGATGCGTAATATCAACGATTTGTAAAGTACTTTTGTGATTTGGTTTTGGAAAGTACGCAGCTAACGAGGTCTGAATAGCCATTTATGGAGGAAGGATCGCTGCAGGACGCATTCTAGGAACTTGTGCTGCTTACAGTCGCAATGCGTGAATTTCAACCAACACGCGGACAATGAAAATCATGTCGACAGAAATGTTGGTCTAGGCGCGGTTCTCATGCAGAAGTGAGGCCGCGAAAGAGGAATAGACAGTAGCCAGTCGCTTTTTGTCTAAAGAAGGGTCAACTGCTCCACGACGCAGGAGTACCCCGTGATATTGTCTAGCACACTGAAATTCCGCCCAAACTTTTACGCAGGCGTTTCAAAGTTCGACTGAGCATCACGCGAAGCGCTGGCTCGCAACCTAAAGGTTCCGTCTGGCTGCCTTGCTTGATGAGTACGAGAGTTCGACGTTAGCGTCCCTACAAGTCCGGACACAAACACCCTGCCGTCGATTGTCTGTCACGAGCCCCTGCAGATGCACCGCCGTATGACCGCGATGGTGATGTCATTCCAGGGCATATCAGCTCCAGTACTGTTGCTCGGCAGCAGCGCTCAGACCAAAACCCCCAACGACTCATGCAGTACTTGGGCGGTGCGATGTGCACGCGAAACCATCGAGGGATTGGTTTCATCGACACGGTGGTGCGTCGACACTATTGGGTGCGTCGACACGGTGGTGGTACGGATAACGAAGCGCCGCGCGTGCCAGCCCCGCGTTGCGCGTAGGCACGTGCGAATGGTGTGTGCACGCCGGGCACGAGGAGCGGAGAGCTGACGTGTCAAAAAACACAGGTGTGAAGGAGGATACTGCAGCGGAAATCTGGCCGTTCATTCGTGGAGCTGGCAGCCGTCGGACGTTGGGTCCGTGCTGCCAGGGTCTTCTCTTCAATCCATGATGCAAGCCAACCGCGTCCCGTTCCAGCGTGGAGGTGGCATCGTCGGACGTTTGCGCCGTGCTGCCGGAGAGGTCCCTCGAATTACCGACGCAAGCTCACTGCCTCCCATTCAAGCATAGAGGTGGAAGCCGTTGGACGTTGGGTCCGTGCTGCCAGACACTTCACTTGGATCAGAGGCGCCGGCCTACTGCGTCGCTTTCAAGTTTGGAAGTGGCAGCCAATGGGGTGAGGACCCGTGCTACCGATGCTTCTTTGGATGGGCTGCATGAGCCTACGGTGTTTGGGGACGCCATCGAAAGGACCTAACTACAGTGCTCTTGCTGCAGCTGCCATGTTCTTCGGGGCAGCTGACAGGAGTTCATCAGCGTCTCCGGTGTTCATCTCCGCTCCTTACCACCTGGCTCTGAACCACCGCTTCCCTCGACGCAACGCCAGCGACGCATCGCAGATCATCAACCCGCGTCCTTGCTGCCGTCAAGGCAATCCCGCTTCACCTGAGACGCTTTGTATGTGTTGAACTCTTTCCTTTTATCTCTAGTGTTGTACGCGTGTCGAGTGTGTGTTTTTCTTGGTGTTTTCGTTTTTAAGCATGAAATGCTTTTAGCTCCCGTTGTCGGCAATATGGTGACGTCACGCCGAGACCGCGAGCCAACATCCGGGCACTGAATTCCACTCATCCCGGCACTGAAACGAGAACATCCGGACACCGTACGAGATTTAACGAGACAACGCGAGAGCAAGAGGGGAGTTCCGGGGCGAGAAGAGATTTTGGCTCAAAAACTGCTTCCACGCCATCCCGAAGGATGGCGCTGCGGTCCCACACTCACGCATGTAAAAGACCGGCCGCTTGGCATTCAGACGCGCTGCATATACATTCTTCGCGCTCTAAGGGACGCCAACACCTTTGGGCCCATAGACGCGTCGCAGCCGCCTGCTTTCGTCGACGCCGCCGGTGCCGTCGCGCCTACACCTGCCACATTACCCGCTGACACCAAGACCTGCAGCCCGGCACCAGCGTCGCAGATTGCGCCTCAGGCTGACGATTCGTCGGCAGACATGGACTTCATGGCGTCCCCGGTAGACGACACTCCATCCCCGGAAATCGGCTGGAGCACCATCGGTGCCAGCCGTAAGCCTGCTTCCGCCACCCGACCCCGCTCCGAGCTCATCACTGTTGGAATACAACTCCCTCCTGGTACCCTCAATCCCAAGCTGCCTCTCTACGACGTGCTCGCCGCAGTCACCTCAGCTGCACAACTTTCCTCCAAGACCAGTGCAGACATCACCCTTCAGGCCAAGCCAGCCCAAAGCCTTGTGTTTTTAAAAACTCATTCTCCTCTCACCGCCCACCTCCTACTTTCGATCACGCACCTTCACCTTCACGGTAAGCCTGTCAGCATCAAAACTTATTCCCCCCATCCTCCCATCTCATGCCTCGGCGTCATCCATAACGTCGGTGGCCACTTCACTCCAGATGAGCTCATGCATGATCTAGAGTCTTTCAAAACAGATATTCTCGCTGCTCGCATGATGGGATCCACTCAATCAGTGCTCATTACGTTCGCTGGTACCGTCATCCCCTACTTTGTTTATTTCAAACGCGTTGCCTTCCGGTGCCGTCCTCATAAACCTAAGCCTCCCGCCTGCACCCGTTGTCTCACTCTAGGCCACCGCGCCCACCAATGCCCCCAGCACAGCGTTCCGGCCAAGTGCCGTCGCTGTGCTGGTCCTCTACCCGCTGACCCTTCCGCTCACGTGTGTGCACAGCCCTGGTGCGTTCATTGCAAGGTGAACACCCACTCCTCCCTCGACCCCACTTGCCCCTTTCTCCTTGCTAAACAACGCGAGTGTGCTAAAACTGCATACCTCCGACGCCTAGCTTTGCGCCGGGCCACTCAACCCACCACCCCCTCCTCCTCCTCCTCTATTCATGAATCTCCATCAGCTCTGATCACGTCACCACCAGGCTCCTACGCCGCCGTAGTTAAAGGATCCTCGGTGCCAGCGTCCCTCTCTTCCACTAAACCACCCTCTCCATCCTTGATTGACGAGAGCCGCTCCTTCGACCTCCGGCTGGCAATGCTGGAACGCCAGCAGCGAGAGCAGCAGCGCATTTCCCACGATCTACAACAGCAGATACATGCCTTGACTCAAACCCTCCAGACAACCACCTCCTCTCTTACCTCCCAGCTTAGCAAGCTAAATGAGCACCTTGCCACGTTCACCACTCCCTCCTCCAGCGCCCAGGTCGCCCCTTTGGCTGACCTTGTCGAAACCACCACACAGGCACATCACACTCGCTTGGTTCAGCTGGCAACTTCGGTTCTCCAGATTCTTACCACCCTCCAAGCACAATCAAAGCAATTGGAATCCTTCACATCTATGCTCCAATCCGTCCATGAGTCACTGCCCCCGGCAAAAAAGAAGGAACGCGTACCACCGCGTTCCTCTCCACTATCATAATGGCGTTTGGCGAGGACCTCGAGATTGTGCAGTGGAACTGCCGAAATCTTTGACACAATAAGACCCCCCTCCACCAGTATCTACTCACCCGCCCCTCTCTGCATCATTTTCTCCTTCTCCAGGAGACCCGGACGGCCCGCAATGTCCCAGGCTACCGCGCCTACCATGCCACTACGGCCACACCACTTGCGTCTATTTATGTACGCAGTGACGTGCTCGTAGAGCAAATTGACATCCCCTCCACCCTCCTTAAATATTTAGTTGGTGTGGTTTATTACCACCCAGCTTCCCGCATCTCACTCGTCATTTCGTCTTTTTACAACCCCCCTGTCACTTCCTCTTTATTCTCTGCTCTGGGCAAATTCCTTCACTCTCTTCCTTCTACCTCCCATCTCCTCTTTGGTGGTGACTTTAATGCCCCTCACACACTCTGGGGCTACCCACAAACCCTCAAACCCGGCCGCCTCCTCCATTGTCTGTCCCAGGAACGCCACCTCACCCTTCTTAATACTCCTGGCTCTCCTACTCGAGCGGGCACTGCCTAACAACGCCCCACGACACCCGACCTCACTTTCTCTCGGGGTTCACTTTCCTTTCACTGGCAGGTGACAGCCGAAACTCTTCTAAGTGACCACTTTCTCATCCATATCACCGCCTCTTTTTCCCACATCCCTCGCTGTCATCCGGTTATTCACACTGACTGGCATGCTTTTCGCACTAATCTCGCCACCGACTCCTTTCAATCCTACGACGACTGGACGTCGCGCATCTCTGCAGCGCTCACGTCCAGTAGCCGTCGCGTTCGCTCTCGTTACCCAATCCAAGACCCAGATCCTCACCTTCTCCGTTTATGGCGTCGCCGTAAACGTCTTGAACGCTCCTTTCGCTCCCAACCATACAATGTCCAACTTTCCTCCCGGATCACTGCTCTGCGGGCCGAGATCGTCGCCCACTGCGCCTCCCTCGAGCACTCTCGTTGGAGTGCTCTTTGTGATGGCCTTGATTCTTCTTTGCACTCGAGATCCGCATGGTCTTTCTTTAAATCTCTCCTTGGCACTAAGCCTGCCCTTGCTCCCACTCTAGCTAAAGCCCTCACTCAGGGGACTCCCTCCGAAGTTTTTGATCAACTCGCCTCTCTCTACCTCCTGCCCCCTCTGGCACCCTCCTACCCGGTGTACTCAGGTGGACCTAACCCCGATCTGGACCAATGCTTCACTCTCCGGGAGCTCGAATCTGCTCTGGCTGCTAATGCTACACGCTCGGCTCCCGGTGAGGATGCCATTACATACACCACACTTCGTAACCTTCCTGATTGCGCCAAAGAATTCCTCCTTCAAACCTACAATGAGGCCTGGCAGAGCGGCTGCTTGCCGAGCTCCTGGACATCCTCCCTTATTTCTATGATTCCAAAGCCGGGCAAACCTCCCTCTCTCTCTAACCTCCGCCCAATCTCCCTGACGTCGTGCGTTGGTAAGACCCTTGAGCGAATGGCTCTGACTCGCCTCTCTGATTTTCTTGAGGCACGGGAGTTCTTCCCCCATTCTCTCATTGGCTTCCGACGCCGCGTCTGTGCACAGGACATGTTTCTGATTCTCCAGCAAACGTTTCTGTCCCCTACACCCACTCAAATTTACGCACTTCTGACCGTCGATGTTCGCAAGGCCTTTGACGGTGTTTGCCACGATCACATCCTTTCTCAACTCGCCTCTTTAAATTGTGGCTCCCGCATGTACTCCTATATCCGCTCATTCCTCTCTAAACGTGTGGCTCGCTTTCGAGTAGATACCCACTTGTCTAACCCACACCACCTCACCCGTGGCACTCATCAAGGTGCTGTTCTCTCTCCTACCCTTTTCAATCTCGCTATGGCCCCTCTCGCCTCCCAGCTAGCTGAAATTCCCGACCTGCATCATATATTTTACGCCGATGACATCACACTCTGGTGTTCATCTGGCTCTCCCGGTCACGTACAGGACACCCTGCAACGTGGCCTAGATCTCATCGACTCCTTTCTCACCACCGCTGCCCTCTCTCCTGCTCCTGAGAAATCCGAGCTTCTCCTTCTCAACCATTCCTCCTACCAGCGCTCACACAACCACTTCGTCTCTTTCCACCTTTCTGGCTCTCCCATTCCTGTCCTCACACAGTGCAAAGTTCTTGGCTTCCCTTTGCATGCGGGTAAGAGTGTGCAAGCCCTCCACCGCGCTGTCACCACCTGCCACTCTGTAACTCACCTCCTGCGGCGCGTGGTCACTAGACGCTCAGGTCTCCACGAGGCTCACGCGTGCCGAGTTGCCCACGCGCTGGCCCTCAACAAGGTCCTGTACTTTGCACCCTACGCTTCCTTCACTCAGACTCAACTTAACGCTCTCGAGACTGCCCTTGTGGGCCTCTACAAGGCAGCTCTCAACCTCCCTATCACTACCTCTACCACTAAGCTCTTTGCCACAGGCCTCTTCCATCCTCTTCGTTCTCTTCCCAGTCTCCATCGTGACTCGCAGCTTGCCCGGCTTTCCCTTACTCGTCAGGGTCAGTGGTTATTGACTCAAGCGGGTATCTCGCCCATTCCAATCTCCCCGTTTACCTCTCCTATTCCCACACCCGCTCCCAATCTTCGTATCCTTCCCCTCCCGACCAACATGTCCCCCGTCCTGCACGCCGGACGTCGTCATGCGGCCGCACAGCACCATTCCCCTCTCTTTGATACCCAGGGTGTAGCTTACACAGATGCCTCTTTCGTGGCTCCTCGAGGTTCCTGCGGCTACGCCCGGTACCATCCACACCTCCCTGCTCCTGAAACCCACACCAGCGGGCCGTATCTACACCCTCCAGACGCATTGTCCCTCGAGGTTCTCGCCATTGCGCATGCCCTCCAGTCATTTTCCCTCCTTCCCTCTCTCCAAGAGTACACAGTCTATTCAGACTCTCAAGCCGCTATACACCACATACAGAAACGCACCCTGACCCCTTCTCTCCAACAGGAGGTCGAATGAGCGGTCTCCGCACTGCAGCCTTCCATCGTTTTCCTCCGCTGGGTCCCTGGGCATTCAGGGATTGACGGCAATGAGCTGGCCCATCAGCTCGCCCGCGACACACTTTTCCGGGCACCGTTGATCCCCTGGCCCAAGCCCTCGGAGGACGGTGGGAGACTCACCCTTCGCCGCACCATAAAAGAGGTCTACCTTGAGCTCCGCCTCGACAAACGCCTTTACCCTCCCCCTCATCCATCACTCACGGTGCCGGAGTCTTGCCTTCTTCGGCACATTCAGATGAATGCAGTTATCACCCCGTCCCGCCTCTTCCTCTATCGCTATCGATCGGTCCCTTCCTGTCCCAACTGCCCCTGTATCTATGCGGACCTGGCCCATTGCCTCTTCTATTGCCCGGCTCCTCAGCAGTCGGGTTCCTTCCCCCACCCTCTCTATCCATCACCACCTGGCTCGACTGGCTTGGCGCTGAAGGGGAAGAACAGCGGCTTCTGGTCGCCCAGGCGGTCGACATGCTCGGCCTATAAATTTTGGTCGAATAAAAGTCTTTTACTACTACTACTACTACTACATTCTTGTCAGGCCTGCTTCTCATCGTGTCCGCGTACGCTTCTGCATCGTCCTGCATTCCAATCCCACCACCGTCACAGCTGCTTGCTTAAGCCGAGCAATGGAGCCTGATGAAAGGAGAGGTAGAAACGTCTTGCGGAAAGCGATCGCTTTGCGAGTGATACGCCACAGCAGAAGACTACTCGCCCCTGCCCGCAACGCCATGATTATGCGGCCGCTCCCGAAAGCGACAAGGCCGCCACGGTTCGCGGCTGCCTACCTAAGCCCGCTCTATTGCAGGCGATCGCTTCGACGCAACAAGAAGAGTGTGGTGTGGTGTGTTGAACACTAGATCCATTTCCATGCACCTACAACCAATGTTTTATGCCCGTAAACATTTCATGCTTACTCTACTCTCGCTTACCGGAGAGGCAGAGATTTTTTATTGGCTCCTTTCCTTTAAAGTATACACATGGCTTCGTGTTGTTTTGTTTCATCTCGTTGTTTTCTTCCTCGAACCTACACGCGATAGCATTCCCCTTCGGCAGTCCGGGACGCGTCACTCAATTCGCGACAGACGGTAAGGTAACTTTGCTTTCAGCGTCGTTCAAGCGGGGATTGCCCTTAATATGCCTATAAAATAATATCCTCGGGAAGAACATTTAAGCCAACAAAACCGGCTACCTGTTTGCAAGTGAGAATCTTTTCGAAGACATTGGAAAAACTTCTCACCACGGGCTTACAGCTGGGTTTTGTAGCGCCCTCAGCAGCCCTGAAGACAAGTGCTCCGCTGTCACGCGTTATGTGAAACAGGTCGAGAATGTCAGCGAGGAAAGATGCCTCCACCCGAGCAGCACAGTTACTGAGCCCCACTAAACCCCCGTGGAGGCCCTTTCAGAAGATCAGCATTGACTTCTTGGATGTTTCCTGATGTTATCAGCTGGAAAAAAGTGGATCAACGAAGCGACCGACTACTTGACCCATTAGGCCAAAAAAAAAAACGTGCCGAACGGTAGAGCAGTAATTGTCGACATTTTTTTGTGCAATCGATCTTTCCGCAACACAGTGTTCCCAAGGCACCTTCGTGGACAGATAATAAGCGTTCGTGGTTTGAGCTAACGCAAGCCATCCTGCGCTACAGTCAAACAAGCCACCGGAGGATGACTGTATACCATCTGCAGACCAACGGGCTTAGAGGGACCTTTAACATGACCATAGCACACGTGGTTGCCATATTTATGTCGACGCCGAACGCGACTCTTGGGGAATTATTCTACCTTAGATCGTCTTGAACACCGCAGTGCCAGAGGCCATACAAATGACACTGTTTAGGCGCGTCCTTTATCGGAAGCCACGACCGCACTTGACGCCATGCTAACTTACGTCAATGGAGAAGATAACCAAGATACAACCACCTACCTACAGCGGGCTGAAGAAGCACGACGCCTGTCGTGGCACCGCATGCATTACTGACCAACAGCACACCGACACCCGACAATACAACCTTCCTCGGCGCCACGCAGATTTCAAGCCCTGCGAGCGTGTATGGGAAGAGACGCCCATTCGCAACCGCAGACTGAGTGAAAGGCTTCCGCGCCTCTACGTCGGCACGTTCAATATCATTCGTCGACTGGGGAGCTTCACAATACCGAACTGGCCCCCGACGGAAAGACAGCATCACAGGCGCGCCGCGCACGGCCAGAAGTTATATATGCTGCGCGGCGGAAGTGTATTATGCGGGCTAATGAACAGTGTGCTTGCATTTTCATTGATCGGTTTCGCACTCTATGTTACTATTTTTCCCACATATATTTTCATCGCAAAGCATCGTGCCGATGCTTCTTTAAAAGTGTGCTTATGGCGGAGGGGTTTGTAATGTTTGTTCATTTCTTAAAGCTGCCGGACGCGTTTTTATATCTTGGTGTGGTGCGAGTAGCGAGCAGATTTATTTTTAATGATCGCACATGGGCAGAAAATATTTTACGTTGTTCCAGAAAGTTGTGGTTACTTTGCACACCTCGAGTCGAAAGTTCCCTGCCAGGTTGAAGTTGAGCATAGCGAGAGCGATTAGTATGCTGTTTCACGACTACCCACTATGCTTGTTGCTATCGCTGCCACAGAGCCATTGACTTGTTTATGGACGCAGGTCTGTCCGAAATAATGGTTTACTTGGAAGCGGCTTTCGCTGTCGTTATGACTACCGGACTGCCATCGACACTTTGAGAGCGTTCAAGGGTGGCTACGTTGAACGCTGTCATGGTTGTACAGTACAGATAAACACCCCGAAAGCAGAAGACTGTAGTGCCGGCGCCTCAGTGTAGTTGGTAGGACACCAGACCAGAATTCGGAGGTCGTGGGTTGAGATCTCATTGGTATGCGGGTGTTTTTCATGTGATTTATAATAAGTTATCTTAAATTAATTACCCTAGCAATTTTTCATCAATGAACCCCACAAATTATTTTTAAAAAAACTTCCCATTTAGCCCTGCTTTCAGTGACTGTTGGCTTCCTTCACGGATGGCATAAGGAACCCCTCTTTTCTCTTCCCTGGTCCCCTTAATATCTAAGGAGGGCCTTGATTCTCCCAGCCTTGATGCCAAATGTAGCATAAGGTGGTTCTCGCACAGCTGTTCTCTCCCCGTTCGATCGCGCTCCTACGTGGCACTCGCAGTAATAGAGAACGTACCCTGTCTGCCGCGATGGTTGAGAGTGGCGCTGACGGACTGTCAAGGTTATTAGGTTACACTACCTATAAACACCCTAAAAACAGACTGGACAGGCACCGCCTCACTCAGCGGTAGCCCCGTACGCGAAATACTGAGGTTATGAGTTCGGATGCCACCGGCGGCTTATGGTTGTTTTAAGGCGAAAGCCTTTAATGTCTCATCGTTGTAGGCAGCAGTTGTCGACAGAAATGTCACGCTTTTCAATTGGCCCAAACAGTCGTGACGTCACAGTGCGCGAATTTCAAACAGGGCCAATTGGACTTTGGCTAGTAACCATGCAACCAATTGAAGGGATCATATAGTGATGTTCCAAGGAAGTGGGACTGAGCTTAGTTAATTGCTTAATTACCCAATTAGCCTAATTAACTTTTCTAGTCAGGCCATATAAATAAATAAAACCAAGTAGGAAATTAGTCGAGCTCGGGAATCGAACCCCAGTCTTCGGAGTGCGAGACGAGCATACTATCCACTCCGCCATGCCAGCTCGATGTATTGGAATGAACAAAGGCGCGTCTAGTGAATACGGTGTCTTCGCTCACTGCCATCCTCCTCCCTTCCCTTCCGGCGAGGTTTAGGTGTTCATGGACATATGAGAGACAGATCCATTTCCTTTCCTCAAAAACCAATTTACCGACGAGCGAGGCGTAAAACCGAATGGCGATGACGTCCTATGGACTCCCTGGCAGCGTTGCAAGGCGCTGTCGCGTTCAACTCTTAGAGGCGAAGCTTTACATCTTAACCACACATCAGTGACCGCACTTTAGGTCAAAAAATTGCACCCCCCCCCCTGAATTTTGACGGGTGTTCACCGAGATATGTGAGACAGTTACTGCGTAATTTCCTTTCCTCAAATACAATTTTCATTTTGCCGCCGCGGTGGCTCAGTGGCTATGGTGCTCGGCTGCTGGCCCGAAAGACGCGGGTTCGATCCCGGCCGCGGCGGTTGAATTTCTTTGGAGGAGAAATTCGAGGCCCGTGTACTGTGCGATGTCAGTGCACGTTAAAGAACCCCAGGTGGTCGAAATTTCCGGAGCCCTCCACTACGGCGTCTCTCATAGCCTCAGTCGCTTTGGGACGTTAAACCGCATAAACCAACCAACAATTTTCATTTTCTTCATTACGGGCCATCTTTGTCTTTCTTCTTTCACTCCCACTTCCTCCTTTCCTCTACGGTGCGGTTCAGGTATCCACCGAGATGACAGAGAATTACTGCACCATTTCCTTTCCTCAAAAAGCGTTGCGTTCAAATGGCAAGGCATCGCGCCGAACGGGTGGTGGCATTCCGTGGACTCCCTGGCAGCGCTGCAACACGCTGTCGCGTTCCACTCCTAAAGGCGAAGCTTAAGCCTCATTAATTAGCAGTTAATTAGTATTCAGGCACTAATCAGTAATTAATCATTGATTAGCGATTTCTCCTCACTTAGTAATTAGTACTCAATTACATGTGACGCCACCAGTGCCACAGAAGCAGTCAAAGTGGTGCGGAAAACGCTTTCGCCTCTACGCACTTTAGACAGAAAGTAGATTGAGGTTGAAAGTGACCTCGCCCGCTCCACTGAAGTACCGCGGGTAAAGTCAAAGTGTCCCCTGAATTTTTTCTTCTGCTCTCTAATCAACTATTTTTCATATAATTACCTTATTTATCTCTCAATGATGACCGCCACAAATTATCAAAAAAAACACCCCCATGCTACTTGGCTTCGATAGCTGTTGGCGTCCGTCATGCATGTGATAACGAGCCCATCTTTTCCCTCACCTTGCCCTCTCACACTACTAATTAGCACGTCTCAGCTGTAGTTTAATTCGCTGCACCTCTCTAATGGTTATGCAGAAAAAGCAAAAAAGCATACATCTGAATAAAACAGATTATTTCACAAATTGCGGAAGTCTTAGGCAAACCACACGGCGTGCTTCAATAAGCTCCATGACATTCAATTCAATACGAGCTGGTTCCTCGAACAGCACTGCTAGGCTAGTCTCAGTATGCAGGGTATTTCACAAATTTTCCACAATTTTTAAAAATAGGTTTTTTGAGTTAGAAGAGCGCTTTCTTCGACATAGCATTGTCAGCTGTGTAGCACAGCAGAATACAACTAAGGCAAGCTAACTAGCAGGCTGGTTCACTAATAATGTGTAGTTGACTTTTAAACTATTCCTTTTAGACTCCTTAATTATTGAGAGGCGTGTAACATCAGTTTTTTTTAATTTCGAAACCGTGGTTACCGTCGGTGCAGTGGTCGAACGAAATGTGGCTACCTCACGCCAAATTGCATGCCCTTTCGTGAAGCTTGCACGCAAAGCACCCTCTTCAGTGAATGGAAGTCCTCAAAATAGCCAGAATTTGTTGGCCCACAGCTTCGAGGGTAACAGCATTTTGAAAAATCTGAAAACTGATATGGATATTAGTTTTGGTGGGAAACACGCTTCTAGATGATTAAGGAGCCAAACAGTAATATTTAAAAAGCTAACTATTCAATATTAGTTAACCAGCCTGCTGGCTAGCACGTCTTTGCTCTATTCTTATGTACTATACTGCTTACAAAGCCTTGCGAAAAAAAAAACGCTGTTCTTGCTCAAAAAGACTATTTTAAAACTCATATGTCTAACTAAGGTGAAACACTGTGCATATGACTCCAACTGACTATGAGCACGCAGCCTACAGCCACCCTATTCGGACCAAGTTTCCCATCTTGCGCTTAGGGACGCATTTTTTCAGCACCCAAGCCCAGATATTGCCCCATTTGTGGCTCGCATCCAACTCACTACTAGTCCACATTGGAATGCCCTAATCTTTCCTGAACAATATTAGAAAAAAAAATTGCACAAATTCGATAAGCGTGTAAAAGTAGAATTGCATGAATGTTGGCTTGTATTCTTACGTTACTGTTAGTTTTATAATCGTGGCTTATAATTCTGTTTTTATTAGGGTTTAAACGTAGCAAAACCGAGTAGGATGTGTCAGCGCGCTTGACGCAACCCCGCCTCAAAAGCAACTGCATGAGTGTACACAGCACTAGCAGCACTCTTCCATCACCGCGGCGCGGTTGCTTTGTTAATTCCGAATCTGATGGTTCCCCCACGCCAGGGGTGGTGACGTTCGGAGCGTGCCGGGGACGCAGCGTTGGCAGCAGTATTGGCCAAGCGTTGGCGCTAGGAACGTAAGCCATGTTCTGGGATGGCGGGAACGACTATAGTAATGACACAAAATCACAAACATCGCGGAATTCGCGAGATCTTTCCTGCGGTTCACCCATTGGAATACTGATTTCGTTCAAATACCCCATACCACACCCCTCCTCCTCCTCCTAGTGGGATGCCATCTGGAATAGAATAGCAGTAAAATATCAACACCAAGCCGTCTTCCATACGATGTCCTGGACTGCAAACTGGGCCCTCTACTAGGGGCTCCGCACTCTGGAATCCTCTACCCAACCAATGGTCACAATAAAAGCTTTTTTTCTGGCTCTCTGCTTTCGTGCATGCCCAGCTAAAAAGAAAAACAACATTTAAAAACCCCGAAAATGAAACTGCACATGCTTTCGCAGTGTATTCCTATCTAAGCGCCAAAATGACTACTTATTTTTGGCGCGATAGAGTTAAGGTTCCTGTACTGCAGATTCTCCTTGTCGGCGGCCTCGGGCGTTTTGATTAAAAATGTAATTAATCCTCCCGTCACATACGTTAAGTGACCTTGTGTGATCATTACAACATGCCCATTGTGGTAGGCGGCAATGAAATTAATGAGTGCTGGTGCCATCTACCAGGGCATTGGCGCCTCGGAGAATCGTTGCACCAATGCGCCAGGACCGGTATAAATACTCCTTATGATCAAAGCATGTGAAGCAGAAAACGACCAATTCCTCACATATCAACAGGTATTAAGAACCAGGCCGAAGTGATATAGAAAAAAGACGCCAGGCCGCTGAAGGTAGCCATTACGCTATCGCAACATAGCCTTAAGGTGGAGCTTTAGTGTTGCCCCAAGATTTTGCAAAAGAAAAAAAACTGTGCCGAGATTAAGCCTTTTTTACTGAATAATAATTACAACAGATAACTCGTTTCTTCATATTAAATTCTGGTTGTAACCAGCTCGCATAAGCGTGGGGTAGCTTATGTGCAAAGCTGGCCTGTGCAGCTGCGTTACCAAACAACTTTACCAAAAGCGCACTCTGACAAGGTGGAGAATCCACTCAAAGTGTGCAGGTATATCAAGCACATTTACCTAGAAATATGCTTGCCCCAAGGGAAGGAAAAAAAAACATGCTTATTCAACTTCCTGAGAAAAAAAAGAATAGGATGTACAAAAAAGAGTTCGAAATGATTTTGCTTGAATTAGATAGACATCACACCAACGATTGCCGCAGAGTCTGCGTACATTACATTAGAGAATGACAAAGGAACTGAGACCCCACTGAAATGAACACCTGCATGGCGCTAGGCTAGCTAGGTTTAAAAATGTCATACTTACATCTCATTTTCTTTGTACGGCATCCGAATTTGCTTCAGCGTTTGCAGAAAAATGTTTTCTCTGTGCCTGAAGAAGAACAGTACCAAAGCCGAACTTTCTTTTGGCACCTGGAGCTGCAAGAAGTAATAAGGTTCAATAGTGAAAAGAATGAAACTCGTAAGAAATCGCGCTTTTTATATCCAGTTGCTCTTCTAAGGTATCAATGAAGTATCTTTGTAGAACTCCTTGCAAAGCTCTAGTCATCAAGAATATTTCAGCCTTACGAAAGCCGAAAACAAATTGATGCTGAACTGAATTTTGGTTCGGCTTGGTAGGGTTTAAGGAGCGATTAAGGATAGGAGTTACGCCGTATTACACGGCTCTGGATAATTTTGACGAGCCCAGGTTGTTTACAGTTCACTGAAATCGCACAGTGCTCGGTGATGACAGTTTGGCATTGATTAGCAGTTTGGCATTGCGTCAGGCTTTTCATCCTTACTGAACCAAAGCATGTGAGTTTGCAAATTTCTTTTCGCAGTACTGCAGTGTAAAAACTGCGCTTACTTCGTGCCGCAAATCACGCCAAAATGCACCCGATGCAACCCAGACAGAGCTATTTCCTTTTCCTTGAAGGACAAGCATTGGGCCAAGCCACAATACGCTGAATAATTTCGCTTCTCAAAAGTGACTTAATTCTGAACCAAAAACCCTCTACCAGAAGACTAAATAAACTGCTCGCAACAACAAGAGAAAGAAGCAACATAAGGATGTTACTTTTCGATTAGAATCAACCTATCTCGCATCCTCAAGAGCTATGTCATGGACCAGAGCCCAGCGGGATAAATCGCAATAAATTCTTCCCCGCTCAACCTAGACGAAAGTGCAATCATTCGTTTTAAATGAAAACTTAAGACTCAAAATGTGGCATCAAGCGAAAATTCTACCAAGCGTACTTTCCAGGTGGCCGTGAGTCGAGGCTTACACGCAGGGCTTTCCATAAAAAGTACTTGTCAGACCATCTAACCGGAATCGGGCAAATGTAGCCGAAAAGGCAAAAACGCCGTTTCCTTATTGGAAAAGTCAAAGTGAGGTCAAGAACTCCCATTTTGGCTTCGGAACGCAGAACGCGACTACAAAGACATCAAAACTAGCCCCCGAGAAATACAGAGAACTTGGTAATCTACCTCGCTTTCTACAAAAGCTGAACTAACTGTCTGCTTGCTCTGCCAGCAGTGCACCACAACCACTCGCTAGAAAGGAAACATCCAGTCAGAAGGCTGACATCACCTTCGCTGTTCTGAGAGCAACAGCTCACGTTTTAAAAACCTTTAAACACGACACCCACTACCGAATTGTACTATATGGTGGTCACAAAAGCATCTTGAGATCAAGCAGACTTAGTGGGAAACTGAGAAATCTTACTTTCTGATCAACAAACCGCTATACTGCGCTATACAGCGACTGAACTTCAAAAAGTTATTTCCGCGCCATAACGTCAGGTTGCCAGTCTGGCGTTTATAATCCGCGACATTTTCGGAAAAAGTAAGAAATATTTTCTTCTGTGAGCAACAATTGCCTAATCCCGATAATTTCTACCAACTGCTCGGAACGAGTTCTACATTGCGGCCACGTTGGCTGCAGCACTGCAATATATTAAGGGCGGAACACTACTAAACCACGAGCCAAGCTTGATCCCGGTGTGCCTCGCTGGTAGCCCCGTCTGACTCAGCCACAGATGCCAGAGATGAAGAGGGGACCAGAATGAAGAAAGAGAAAAACGGCAAGACAGAAAGCAAAGATTTCTTGAACCCAATGCATAATATAGCAGGCAAGGAACAAGAAGTAAAGGACGACAATGAGTTCCAATCACGTAACGAAAGAGAACCAGGTCGATCAAGCAAGGAACAAATGACACCCCGAGGGAGGGAGGGTAAACGCCGACGTCAGAAAGAACTGCACGCCGCGCTGACTTCTAGCAAAAAGGGGCTGTAGAATACAAGCGTGAGTCGCGGAACATCCTCACCAAGCTCACAAGCATTGACAAGACAATTTTCAAAAGCTTCCAGAAAGGTCTAAGCCCTCTCTGGAGGTAATGGAACCACCGGGCACCATCTGGACGTCCTTCTTACCGAGGTTGTAAAAGTGAAGATCCTCACCTTATAGTGTACACATGACGACGCACGTATCAGGGATCAAGTGGAAGAAGCCTGGGCAACACGAGGAAGACCCATGTGGCGGTACTTGGCGAAATCCTACAGCGACCTGACAAGCAGCCTGGAAGCGACCGCGCAGCAACCATAGTAACTTCTGAGAAACTAAACCAGGAAGTTGTTTACAAAAAAATTAAATGAAGGGATTCATCCAATTCAACTCAACATAAAAGATACGACACTGAGACCAGGGTTGGAGGTGATAGTCACGACATCATATGAGCCTGCATCCCTCAAAATGGTCAGCAAGGAAATCCTACAGCAGAAAAGCCTTCACAGATTTGAAATAAAGCTTTAGCTTAAGCGCAACAAAATAACAAGGAAAGAAAAAGACTTTGCTAGCCATGGCAGCTGTCATCGAAACCTGGAGCATCCGAGCTGCGGGCAGCGTGAAAAAGGACGGTGAGAATAGAGCGAGAGGAAAAGGAGGAGTGATTATGCGTGTGAAAGAATAAATTCAGAAAAAAAAAACACAATCTTACTGATGGCAAGGTCTGTCACCTAGAAGATGCTCGATGATATGCAACCAAACTCGTCTCTGTGAAGTATGTTTTGTTGCGTTGGCTTATCGACATTTAATTGTCCCCTTTTTAATAGATCAAACATGCGAAATTCGCTCGAAAAAGAGGAAGGTATTGCCCGCTAGTGCACACTCTAAAAAAGCCACGAGTTCACAATGTCAACGTGTGTGTAAAAATTCCCATAAATAAATAGACATACATTCATGCTCTCCAGGAGTTTATCTTTACTGCAAGTCATTTAACTATATATTTTGAGTCTAAACCAAATTTCTTGAAATTTTATCTGAGAAAAAGAATAGACCAGAACAATACTTACTAAATCGTATTGCTCTTCTATGAAAGAAGCATCAAGAAGATCATTTGGAGCACCCATGTGACTTTGGATGTCGTTTATCTGTTTGAAGAAAGAAGCAGCTGAAGATATTACCGAAAAGTTTATCTACAAACACACAGCTTTCTAATAATTTTTTTTCTTAAGATGATATGCCTGTTTACAAAGTAATCTTATGGTAACCAAATGTTCCTTTAAACACATCCCTGCTGAAAAAAAGTTCTATGATGCAATAACCTCTTAGATCATTTATCATAGAATATCATACAATCTGTATGACATATCATACAATCTGTATGATATATAATACGAATTGTATGATATATCATACAGATTGTATGATATGTCATACAGATTGTATGATATTCTATGATGAATGATCTATGAGGTTATTGCATCATAGAACTTTTTTTCAGCAGAGATGGCAGTCGGTGGTCGTTTGGTGTTTAACTTGAAGGCATTTAAAATTCGCAAAAATATGGCGAAAATTTGAGTGTTCCAAATGAGAGAGTACGCGCACGCAAGACATGCTGTCTATGCTGGCAAGAAGCTTTATTCTGTAAAACTTCTTTAGCTGCCCCAGAAATATTTCTTATGAACCACGTCAATACCTAAACTTGTCAAAAAGTGCAATTTTCAGCACCCACGGGCAGTGCTTGAAGAACGTCTCCGCTGAAATGTACCAAGATTAAAAAAAATGATGTTCTCCGGAACTGAATTAGTTAAGGTCCTCAAGAGTGATTTGAAACACCGGGAAGTATTTTGCTCGTTATTACTACCTTAAAACTAGGAGCCATAATAAACCATTCTTTATATATTGCTTTAAACTCTCATGAGCCAATCGAAAGATGATGGAGTGCCATGAAGGTGATCCGCTAAAGTGGCATTCCTCCAGGTAGCTTTAACTTAGCCATTTTTTTTTCAGAAAATAAAAAAGGAGAAAAAGTTTAAATATCACCCCACACCGTACTCCGTGTGTGCCAGAATTGGCCAAGATTGCAGGGCTCCTATTCAAACAGCGATTTTGTAAAACCCTACGAGATTCCCGCCTTCTGCGCCGAACCCGAAGGAGCTGTGGACTGCAGTCGGCGTGTAGTTTGGGCGCGGCGCAGGCCGCCGCTGGCGGTGATCGTATCGAACGACGCCATTTTTGGATCCACGGTAATATTCTTTCTTCTTCAAAACTTTGGTCTAACTCTCTTTGTTAATTTGCACTCATCCCTGATAACACATGTAACCTCAACTACGTTGCTTTATGTTATGTTATTTCTATTATTTATGCTATATTATGTTATGTTATTTCTGTCTTCGGTTATAAAATATATTTGCCATTGTTTCAGCATGTACACTGCACATCAATCTAAACCTTGTTTTTTTCTTCTGGTAATGCTTCTAGAATGTACTGATCTCTTTACTGCATATGCTATTTATTTTTCGGACCAATGAATTGTGGTTCTTCTTTTCTTTGATTGGCTTCTGATGTAAGCCAATTTTGTTATTAACTATTACCTGTTGCATATATCTCTTCTGCCTTTTCAAAATCTATCATGTTCAAGAAAAACTAATGCTTTGAAGACGTGTCCTCTGAATAATTGAATTTTTATTGCTTTCTGTCGTGTGTTAAAAATATGTTTAGCAAATATGTGTGTAAATGACACGTCATGCTGCCTTGAACTGTCGGGGCGCAGAGGCTCTGTCAGGCATTTTGCCTTTACCTCTGGCCCCTACACGGAGAGAATCCGTGAAACAATAAACAAACAAACTTCCAACCTGCGCGGTGAATCAAACATACAAAGCAAAAGTTTGAAGGCCTCGCCAAACGAATGCCCCGTCGGCATTCGTCTCTTCATTGGCTGCCGATGGCAACTGGTGGAGGTTTCATGAGTTCCGGTGCCGTAGCGCCTGCTCTTGCACTCGGCGAGGTATGCTTGCTCGTCTAGTGCTACAATACTTTCATTTTAGTTTTAAGTGGCACTTAAGACTTCCGCTGCAGACATCCCTCCAAAAATAAGTACAAAAGGGCGCATTGTTGCGACCACCACATTCGAAAACTGCCAGCGACAAAGAATCTTAGAAAAGACATATCTTCGGGATTCTGCAAATAAATTGACTGCGGGTGGCGTCATTGACGCGTATAGTAAATTTTTAGGCTTTGTTCGTAGCGCATCTGTATATTCTTGTCTGATAGACGTTGCAAAGTGCGTGGCAGACGTCGTGGGAGAAAGTTGAGCAGTTCTGGCGGTGTTGTTATACAGCTTGTGGGGTTACTGGCACGGTTCGGACCCTGAACTCAGGGCCAACGCCACTCCGCTAGCTCGATTACACCTGTGGCCGCGAAGAACACACCTCCGAGGAATAAGCCCGCAGGCAAAACCTTTAATTGGGATCTCCCAATGTCTTTCCTCGGTCGCGCGCAGGCAGCAGCGGCAGGCAACAGGCACAGGACACAGGCACGGGAGACAGGCACAGAGCAGTTCAGGTCACCTGGGCCGCCGCTGGTGTCGCGTCCGCTCTCTCTCAAGGCTCGCTGTCAACTCTCCGTCAGACTGTCCCGCGCGCGCGGCCCGCGCGGCCGCCGAAACCGAGAGGGGTGGGTAAGGAGGGCTGCCGACGTGACGACGCGTAGTCGCGGGCGCCTCCCCTCCGCTCCCTCCGCAGCTGCGCCTAGTCGGGGGCCGCCGGAGGAAGAGCCGCGGTAGGCCACGAGAGAGAGAAGGGTGCATCCGGCGGGCGAGAGGCAACATGAATCCCCACACCCTCCCTCTCTCAATAGTGACCTCCACCCGCTGAAGCGAACTCGGCGGATCAGCAGGTCCATGCCGCCTTTCCGGAGACTGGGCCCCGGGATGGTAGCTCTGCGCCTGGGGTGAGGGCTAGACCAGGATGGCGCCCGCGAAAGCCGGCCTGCTCCGCACTCAGGCCGCCCATCGTCAGCTCGGCCCGCGCTGCTCCGGAACCGCCGCCGATGCCCCGCGCGATGGCGTGGGGGCGAAGTTCGGCGGCTCGATCCCCGGCCGCGCGCCGCTCTCCGTGGCCGTCGTTGAAGCCAGGGCCGTAAATCAGGGCAGCCGGAGGGGGGGGCGCTCGGCCTCTCCGAGCGGGCGTCTTGCAGTGCTCCGGGTACAGGAACTACACCGGCTTGTGTATGCACACAGGCAGGGTGGGCACGAGACCTCTCGCACCAGGCTTTGCTGTGGTCGGCATGGGTCACATTCGGCGATCTCGCCCAGTTCGGATATTGTGACGTCGGGGGCAAGGATCTCCTTGCATTCGGGCCACCGTGCGCGATCTCGCGCGTCTGGCGTTCCTTCGCCGTTGTCGGCATGGGTCACATTCGGCGATCTCGCCGAGTTCGGATATTGTGACGTCGGGGGCAAGGACATCCTTGCATTAGGCCCACCGTGCGCGATCTCGCGCGTCTGGCGTTCCTTCGCCGTTTGCTCGATCTCGAGCTGTATTGGCAACCGACGCCGCCGTGTGCGTGATCTCACGCGTTCGGCATTCTCCCGTTGCCCCAGCGAGCTCGCTGGCTTCGGGTATTATAGCGATGCCTGTAGAGATCTCTCTGGGCTTCGCTCGCCTCTGCACAATCTTGCGCGGGTGGCGTTTCAGCTTCCAGAGCAACCTCCCTCTGGAAGTACTGTTTCAGCTCTCCCACGTGAATGGGTCCGCTGATTCGGCCCGATCTCGGGTCTTTCAGCCGGTAGTTAAGCCGCGAAAGCTTCTCAGCGATCAGGAAGGGTCCCACCCATTTGGGCGCTAGACTGGCCGCGAAACCTGCGGTTGCATCGCTGAGTGCGTGATTGCGCTTGAGAACGAGGTCTCCCATCTGAAAGTCCACGTCTCTGTGTGCGCGATCATAAGTGGCCTTTTGAGTTGCCCTGGCCTTCGCGCGGCTGCGGTTCGCCTCCTTAATGGCATTTGCGAAACGCTCGCGCAATCGCCTTGCGTAGTCGTCAACATCTGCCGTGACTTCGCGGACACTCTCCGACCCTTCCATCAGGATTGTGTCCATAGGCGTGTTCAGCTCCCTGCCAAACATGAGAAAAGCCGGCGTGAAGCCGGTCGAGCGATTTGTGCTCGTGCGCAGAGCGAGGGAGATGGCGTCCAAGTGCTCATCCCAATCATTGTGCGATCTCGCATATGCGCCCAGGAGCGGCTTGATATCTCGATTTCGGCGCTCGCTCACATTGGACTGGGGATGGTAGCACGTGGTTTTCTGCCGCCGGACACCCATTGCTGCACACGTATCACGGAAAACTTTCGATGTGAAATACGTGACATTGTCAGTGATCAGCCGCTTTGGGAAGCCGTAGCGGCAAAACACTTCACACAGCTTTGCCAGGATCTCCCGGGCAGTCGCTTTTCGCAGCGGGTACAATTCAGCGATCCCACTGAAGTGACACATGACTACCAGCACGTATTTGTACCCTCGTTTGCTGCGCGGCAGCGGCCCCATCAAATCGCACGCCAGGATCTCCCAGGCCTTGGTGCTTAGGATGGGTTGGAGTAAGCCAGGTGGCTTTCCACCTCTAGGCTTTCTCTCTTGGCAGACGTGGCATGTTCGTACATATCTACATACGTCAGCCTTCATTCCCGGCCAGGTAGCAAACCGACAAAGCTTCTGCCATGTCTTTGGAGCGCTCCCGTGACCGTCTGCGTCGTGATAGTGCCGCAGAGCGGCGCGCCGCAGTTTGCGCGGAATAACGGCTTTGAAACACTCACCCGAGGCCTCTTTGCCTGGCACGTATTTTAGCAAAGCTCCATCACGGTCCAGCAGGAAGTTCTCCAACTCACTCGCCGCAATACCAGCGACACTAGAGTTAGCGCCAACCACACTACCAGTGGCTTCACAGCGCAATTTGGCCTGACTCGTCGGAGTGCCTGTCTCTTCACTAAGACTATTGATCAACTCCTGACAGAATGAGTCTTCCTGCTGAGCCTTGACAAGCTCTTCTCTGCTGAACGCAACCTCGAGAGGGATCCCCGCTCCAACGAGGTGCACGTGCCCTCGGGGCTTCGAAAACGGGGCACTCCCCGCAACGAGCTCCTTCCGCAGAGGGGGAGACAGCTGCCACTCTGCCTCCTCCTCGTCCTGGCCGGCCGGTTGGGTGTCAGTGACCGGCGCCCGTGACAGCGCATCTGCGACTACATTTGCAGTGCCTTTGCGGTAACGCACTTCGAACTCGAAGCGTTGCAGTGTCAGGGCCTCCCGCGCAAGCTTCCCGCTGGGCTCACGCAGGCGTTTCAGCCAGGTTAAGGCCATATGGTCGGTCTCGACCGTGAACTTTGTTCCCTCTACGTACATCTCGAACCTTCGAAGTGCGTACATGATGGCCAGGCATTCCTTTTCTGTCGCTGAGTAATTGCGTTCTGCCGGCGTCAGGGCGCGGCTCGCAAATGCCACAGGTAGGAGTTCATGCCCCTCCATCTGAAGGAGTACTGCTCCCACCCCGATATCACAGGCATCTGTCTGGATAACAAATCTGTTATCCAGACAGATGCCTGTAATAGCTGCCGTCTCAGCGATAGCGTCCGAGAGCAGATAGAAGCTCTTTTCCTGCTCGTCTCCCCATATCCACGGAGAAGACTTTCTTAGCAATCTTGCCAAGGGCGCTTGCAGTCGCACGCAGTTAGGAATGAAATGGCGATAGTATCCCACCATGCCAAGGTAACGGCGAGCACCGCTCACATCTTTAGGCGCAGGAAACTCCAGGATCGCCCGAAGCTTCTCTGGATCAGGAGACACCTGTCCCCGTTTTACTCGATATCCAAGCAAGCTCACCTGAGCCTGGCAGATTTGCACCTTTGCGGGATTGAGCGTGATGCCAGCCGCCCTGAGATTTCCCAGGACATCTCTCAGGTGATCGAGGTGCTCCTCGAAAGTTTGAGAGGAGACGATCACATCGTCCAGGTATGCGAGAGCGTGATGCCATCTGGCGTCTCCGAGTACACGGTCCATCAATCTTTGGAATGTGCTCAGAGCTCCGGACAAACCGAAAGGCATTCTCGTGAAGTAAAACAGACCTCTGTGACACGTGAAGGCCGTTTTGCACTCATCGCCCGGTCGCATTTCGACCTGCAGGTACCCCTTACTTGCGTCAAGTATCGAGAAGAACTTAGAGCCACCGAGATTTGAGACGATCTCGTCTATTCTCGGGAAGGGGTACGCATCTTTCTTTGTGGCCGCATTCAGCCGCCGATAGTCAACGCACAAGCGCCACGTGCGATCTTTCTTCGGCACAAGAACCACTGGGAACCCCCAGGGACTGGAAGAGCGGCATATGAGACCAGCATCGAGCAACTCCTGGAGCGCCTCGTCGATAGCTTGCCGCCTGGCAGCACTGACGGGCCTTGGGTTACATTTCCAGGGCAGCGCGTCACTCGTATCTATGCGGTGCTGCACCAAACTAGTGCATCCCGGCTGGTCCGTGAATATCTCGTCAAAGTCATCCAACAAAGACAAGAGGCGGTCACGTTCGAGCTGTGTCAGCGCACCGGCATCTGCCAGTAAGTTGTGCATTTTCTTCCCCGATCTCGGAGGAAAACGGTGCTGACAGGCCGCCGCTGCCGATCTCGGCATTGGGCGGGGAAACCCGCTGTCTCTTAGCTTGCCGACATCTGTCGGTACAGCCTGCCTTCCCTTCTCCGACCGCGGATAGGGAGCATTGAAGCGGGCCGCTGGTGCCGATCCCGGCAGTTGGCGGTGCGGGCTTTGCTCGTGGGAGGTATTTCGCTCCTCCGCGGGCGTGTCGGCCGTGCGTTCTGACAACGATCTCGTTGCAGTCGGCGGGTCGACAAAGGGCCTCAGTGGGGCGCACGGGCTCTCCCGATATCCGCCACGGGCGATGTCTACAACCAGTCCAGTTTTCGCCAAGAACTCTCGGCCTAGAATAACTGGCACTGTGAGACCAGGCAGGTGAACGAAACGCATTCTGCGCACACGCTGATCCCAGCGCAGTGCGAGGCGAACGTCACCGCAGGACCGCACTTCTCCGCTAGCTAGCTGGAGTGGCGTCCTGCGCTGTCGCAACCGAACGGATCTCCGCCGGAGCTGGGAAACGACCTCGTCTCCTATTAGCAAGATGCTTGCCCCCGTGTCCAGCAACGCCTTAAAGGTTCTCCCCGCAACTGCGAGGTCCATGAAAGGAGCAGGCGTGTTAGTTGGTTCCCCAACTTTGAATGCGGACGTGACGGGGATGGGCTCCCGAGCGTTGGTAGCCTCCGCCGGTGCTGCTACCGGCGGCCTGCCTCGTTTCCCGATCTCGAGGGGCAGTTTCTGGCTATGTGACCACTCTGGCCACAATTAAAGCAGCGCACAGATCTCCATGCTTCTCGCTGCGACGCTCGGGGG
Source organism: Amblyomma mixtum (assembly GCF_055824585.1). Classification (NCBI taxonomy): domain Eukaryota; kingdom Metazoa; phylum Arthropoda; class Arachnida; order Ixodida; family Ixodidae; genus Amblyomma; species Amblyomma mixtum. Next base: position 357,018 of record NW_028317728.1, on the reverse strand, counting down.
GTCTCAATGGCACCTCGGCCATCCAGCCGTACACGGATCTCCGTGGGTGCTTTCTGAGCAGGTGTGGGCTTTTGTCGCGGTACCCCGCAGATCTCCGGGGGTTGTGTATCAGCACTCCGCAGCCCGTACCTGTAGGGATCCAGAGCACGATCCGATATTTCGAACGGCATCCGCTCGTTCGTGAACGCACCTGCCGTGGGAGTGATCTCACCGCTTACCGCTGCAACGCCGCTCCAGGCACACCTTGGCTCGAGGCACTCCTCAGCCGGCGGTGGGGGCCGGTATTTACGGGCCGCTGAAATTTGAGCCTGCACTCGGCGCGCTTCAATGGCAAGCTCGTTCATATCGCTGCATCTGCAGCCCCTCAAGTAGAGGGAAAATGTCGGATGGCTCTGCCAGATGACACGTTCCACTCGCTCCGAACTCGGAGCTCCTGGGTCTGCATATTCATGCAGCTCTTGCATCGCTCGTACGAACTCGACAAGCGATTCATCCGGGGCCTGTGTCCGCAGTTCAAGCTCTCGTCGCATACGCAGCTTGTAATCGTATGGAAGGAACTCCTCCCTGAACAAGCGTCGAAAATCAGCCATGTTGCCTGCTGTGTGGCCAACCAACTGGTACCACCGGGCGGCTTGATCAACGAGTGCGACGGGGAGAACTCGTCTCAGAATCTCGCTCTCGCTCAGGTCATTCGCTAGCTCGTACCGGCGTAGGGCCAGCAGAAAGTCATTCGCACTTTGCTTGTCGCTGTAGCCACTATAGTTCGGTATCGGCACTACGATCCGAGGGCCGGGCGAGCGCGCTAATTGCAACATCTGCTGCAAAACGTTTGCGAGGACGTTTGCGATGTTCTCTCCTTCCGCCGGACACACTGCGCGCTCTTCTGACACCTGGCTGGGTGCGCGTCCCACATTTGCGGGCGTAGTTAGAGCGGGGCGAACTGGCCAGCTTTTGTCTGAGGCGGGGAAAGGGTTGCCTTCGCCAACTGGCGGTGGCTTGTAGTGGTGCTCGGGACCTCCCGGAGCTATGTGCGCTGCGTCACCCTCTGCCATCTGGCGGGGAGCGCTGCCCGCATCTGCAGGCGTCGACACAGTTAGACCACCTGGTCTGAATGCGAGTGCAGGAGTTGAAAGCAGCGAGTAGCCGACGCCAACTGGCAATGACTCAACGAGCAGTCCAGGATCTCCTGGGTGGAAACTCGGTTTGCGAACTGCATCTGCGGACGCGGCTGAGACGTAGCGGAGCGTTTGGAAGCCACTGACACCTGACTTTGGCTTTCCTTTCTGGCCGGGATCTCCCGGTGCGTAACCAGTTGCGCGACCCGCATCTGCGGGAGCGCCTGGGGACACGTTCAGCAGAACGGAACTCGTGTAGCCACAGCCATCTGGCTGCTCCAGCTCTGAGTATTCACCAGGAACTCCTGGCGCAATATTTCGGACGCCAGCCGCGCCTGCGGCTTCATGCTTAGCGCCCGACGGACCTTGCGCTACCGCATCCGCGGTCAGTTTAGACGTGGCCACGGAAACGATGCTCGAGATCTCCCGTGCTTCGCCGCATACATCAGCCAACATCATTAGGTCCGGCAGCCCGTAGCGCGGGTTGGTCATGCTGTTCTTCGTGAGCTGGCACCCCACCTGGAACTCCAGAGGGGCCCCACGTTGGTGCGCCAAAATGTGGGGTTACTGGCACGGTTTGGACCCTGAACTCAGGGCCAACGCCACTCCGCTAGCTCGACCACACCTGTGGCCGCGAAGAACACACCTCCGAGGAATAAGCCCGCAGGCAAAACCTTTAATTGGGATCTCCCAATGTCTTTCCTCGGTCGCGCGCAGGCAGCAGCGGCAGGCAACAGGCACAGGAGACAGGCACGGGAGACAGGCACACAGCAGTTCAGGTCACCTGGGCCGCCGCTGGTGTCGCGTCCGCTCTCTCTCAAGGCTCGCTGTCAACTCTCCGTCAGACTGTCCCGCGCGCGCGGCCCGCGCGGCCGCCGAAACCGAGAGGGGTGGGTAAGGAGGGCTGCCCACGTGACGACGCGTAGTCGCGGGCGCCTCCCCTCCGCTCCCTCCGCTGCTGCGCCTAGTCGGGGGCCGCCGGAGGAAGAGCCGTGGTAGGCCACGAGAGAGAGAAGGGTGCATCCGGCGGGCGAGGGGCAACATGAATCCCCACAAGCTAAGACGAAATGACTAAAAAGGAAGTAGGCTGTCTTCTAGTGTACTTTCTTTAAAAAGCAAGCTATGCTGACCAAGCCTCAGCTTATATTTACGTCAGTAAAAATACGCAGCATGTACGGTTGACGATAAAAAAAAAATTCCGCTTCAAGTCGTGCAAACTTCAGGCACGTAAAAAAATGTCAACGCGGGTTTCATTGTCCTCTATTTACCAACCTCTCCACCCGCGGTGACGCGTTTAAAAGCCTTCTCCTATAGCGAACTGGATCCCGTTTCTAGGCTTTGCAGTAGAGATCTACCACTGTTGCCAAGAATAAGCATTCCGTATATTTGTTGATCGAAATCTATTCCAGAAGTTAGGCAGCATAGTCTGCCCTTAAATAGGAGTGCGCTAGAAGAAATCATACTACCTTTTTACTCCAGTACAGGCTGATTCTTATTTAGAGTTAACTGCACAAAAATATCTACAAGTGGCTAAAACATACTCCTTAAAGGATAAAGAGCCAAAGGAAGCTGTCCAGGCGGATGGCGAGATAGCCATGCAATGCTGCTTTCAAAACCTCACCATGGTGCCCTCTGGCCACGCGAGCTAGGTGCTTAATTTTTAACGTCTTTTTCGTAGAACTGCTTCTCTTGGCTGTTGCTCAGATTTTGGAGTTAATTTATTCCCGACTGCTTAGTCTGTTGTCACCTCCTTGCCTTCACTGCCCTCTTTGGCCAAAAAAATACGACTGTTGTATATTGAGGTTGATAAGTTCTGAATTTCGGGGATGATATTTTTTTCACGCTACATACATGCTAGGGCAACCACCTCAGAAAAAATTAGAAATAAAAATTTGTGCTAAAAAAAAGTGTATGATTGTCATGACCAGCAGCGTATTATGCGCATTCCTGGTTAGGTTCAACAGGCTTCTGTAACAATTTGTCTGTTCTGAATGTGGTTGGCGCCAGTCGATGTGCCGCTTGGGCCAGTAATTCGCGCCAATGCGCGCGAATGTTAGACTGAGATCGAAATGACCGGCCGAAGGCTCGTCGTGACCGGGGCGCAGAATTACGGTACGTAGTTCAGATGGCATAACCAGAAGAAATGTTTCCTTGCTATGTGTGTAATTCTCCTCGAACAGGACGTGATATCTAGGCTCTACAAGCACAACACCGGGACTAATGCCCGTGGAACAGCAATGTCCGTGCCGTCGAGATACTCGATGAGCGGCAGTAACTCCGGTCAGGCCTTTGCCGCTGGACCAAGTCAGTCGTCGGAACGACAGCTTAAGCGGGGATTCGTCCTCGGGTTGAGGCGAATGAATCAACTTCAGCAAGTTCACACGACAAACAATCGGCATCCTCGTACTTACGACCGGACTTGTAGACAACTGTGATGGCGTATTCTTGGAGCCGGAGGCTTCCCCGCGCCAGCTATCCTGGGTGGTCCTTTAGATGGGTTAACCAGCATAACGAATGGTTGCCATTCACACCTCCAAACGGGCTGCCGTTTGGAGATAAGATTGAAATTTGTTGATCTTCCAGACTACCACAAAATTTTCCTTGCCTCTCGACGAGTAGCTTGTCTATGCTTACGAGAAAAAGCGGCTAGCCTGCACTATAACCTTCTCATTCGGTCTTACCAATGAACGCGAACGATGCCGAGACCATGTTTACTGCCATTGGTATGAATTATAGTGGCAGCTTGTTCATCAAAGTGGACGAGTGTCGGGACAGACTATAGCCGCCTTTCTAGATCACTGAAGGCAGGCCCTTTATCTGGTTGCCGTGGAAAATAGACATTACGTCTGGGAAGTACCGTAAGAGAATAGGCGATTGGTGTAATATTTTTAACCAAACGCCTATAGTAGGCAAAGAGGCCTACAAACAAACTTTTCGTCAGCGGGCCGCGGGAACGTTGTCACAACAGCAGTCTTCTCAGAATCGGTACGAACGTCCTCAGTACCGATCACGTTATTACGAACACCAATCTCATAAAAACAAGTGGAACTTCTTTGGATTTATCGTCCACTGCACGAAACAGAGTGTCTGTAGCAACATGCGCATCCAGATGAGATGTTCCTTGAAGCTAGCAGCGAAAATCGCGACAGCGTCAAGGTAGACTGCAAAGTAGCCATTTCAGTTAAGAGCGAACGGCATCCATTAAGTGTTGGAAGGTTGCTGGCGCAAAACGGAGGCCGAAAGGTAGCACTTTGAATTTATGAAGCCCGTCCAGGGCCACGAACGTTGCCTTCTTTCAGTCCTGTTCGTCCACTTCGATCTGCCACGAGCTATTCTTAAGATCGACTGAGGAGTAATAGTTAGCAATACGCAGCCGATACATGGCTTGATCGATATATTGAAGTGGGTATAAGACCGGTTTCATAGCACCATTTAACTTCCGATAATCGACACAGAATCGCAAAGCCTTCTCTTTTTTCTTCCCCACCACTACAGGCCAAGTCCAGGGACTTATGGATGGTTGGACTAAGCCGTCGGTAAGTATGTCTTGTACTGTGCTTGCGAATGGCCTTTAGCTCCATCGGGGACTCTCAGTGTGGTTGCTGGGATATCGAACTTCTCGTCTCCTCGTCGACGATAAGGCGGTGTATTGCTTCTGCTGTGCGCCCTACTTTGATGGCTTGGCAAAGTATCCGGAGAAATTCTGAAGAAGCCTTAAGATTCACTACCTCTGATTCGCTGACAAGCCGGTATTGGTGTCCACGGTGTACAGAAAGGTGCCAGCATCGCGTCCTGCTGGCGACGGCGACTCCAGGGCACATATTGACGCCAGCGCTCGTGCATACGGAAGCGCCTCTCAAGAGGAACAGGAAGTGTGTGTGTGTGAAAGTGATCTGGAAGCGTACGTCTGCAGCGCCGGTCTGCAGTCTGGAAGCGCACGGACTCCGTACAGCGCCGTTTCTCTCGATCTCCATCACCGCGTCGCTACAGTTCCCCAGGACGAGGCCAGTCTCTGAGTCCCCGTAGGGGAAACTAGATGCAGCAGCCTCTGGAGGTGCGGCTGCTCAACGACAAAGTATACAAGGCCACAAGGCAGTTCTCAACCAACGCCGAATTCCGTAGCCGTACCGACGATTCTTGAGCCCGCGTACCACAAAACTAGCCGATGTCCTGACGCACCCCTCCATGGCCACGACGCCTTTACTCGATGCCGAACTCCTTCGACGCACCGCAGCCGCGAGCGAATGCCTCGACCTCCCCAAAGTAAGACACCGCCAACTGCCGACTTGGAGATTTCGGTTGACGGCGCCGACGTAACCGCGCTGGTGGATACTGGTGCCGATTATTCAGTACTTAGTGGACAATTCGCCGCGGCACTAAAAAAGGTCACAACCGCTTGGGACGGGCCACAGATGCGTACTGCAGGGAGACATTTAATTACACCTACGGGAACTGGCACGTCGAGGGTAACCGTGCAAGGCCAAACATTCTTGGCAACGTTCGTAGTGCTAGCCGAGCTGCTCCCGGGACGTCATAGTCGGTATGGACTTTCTGACCGAAAACGGTGCAGTTATTGATCTGCAATCGCAGTCCGTCAAGTTCTCGACCGAGAAGGCCATATCCGTGGACTGTCTTCTCCCAGCGGCGCTGCACATTCTGGACAAACACGTGACCGTGCCTCCACGTTCCAGTGTGATGGTAACCGTCGGCTCAAAGCACATACGGCAAATTGAGGGTGTCGTCGAAAGCCAGCAGCTGTTGCTACTGGGCAGAGGAATTTCCGTCGCCAGGGCGGTTGTCTTCTTTGAAGATAGCAAGGTCTACGTTCTCACCAACTTCAGCAACGAACACCAACACCTTAACAAGGGAAGGACTGTCGCGTATATTGACGCTCTTAGTGAAAATAGGCGTGTGCATAGTTTAACAACTGCTTCAGCAACTGAGCCCGATGTACTTGCTGGTGTTACGTACGATATTAACCCAACCCTGCCGCTCGACCAGCGAGACAAAGTGCGGGAACTGCTCAGTCGCCACCGTGGTGCCTTCGCGTCCTCGCCACGCTTCGGGCGGACGCATCTTGCGAAACATCGCATTATTACAGATGAAAACGTTCCGCCACTCCGACAGTCACCTCATCGAGTGTCTACCAAAGCACGTGAGGCTATTAGCCCACAGGTGAAAGAAATGCTCGCAAACGACGTTATTCGCCCTTCTTGGAGCCCTTGGGCGGCACCTGTAGTGCTTGTGAAGAAGAAGGACGGCACCTTACGATTCTGCGTTGACTGCAGTTGAGTTCCCTACCATAATTTCCCTCAGACTGCCGGCACATAGAACGAACTTCCCAGACAAGGTAACAGGTAAAATATAAAGGTTTAATACATGATTAAAGGTGAGACAAGAAGGAAGGTAGGTAGACAAGGTTACATGGTTGAAGAAAAAAGCCTCTTTCCATGCCGAACAGCGGCTTAAATAGGGTGTCCTGTCCCCAGGACCCTAGTTGGGGAATTTAGTTAATCAAAAATGTGTCCAATCACTATGAACTGGGTAACGTGTCCATTCGTAGTGGTCCGCCCACAAGGACGTCCCCCAGTTCACCCTTGCCACTTCTTCGAAGACGCTGTCGGGCCGATACCTCGCAGCAACGATGACAAGCCGTTAAGTTCGAGCCATTCGTCAGCCGAAACACGAGTCTGACACTTGCACTTCATAGCGAGCCGCGGGGACGGAGGGACGGCGTCGCACTTGCGCCGAAAGGTTCCAGGAAGACCGGAAGCCGTTACCGAAGTGCGAGCACGCCAGCACCCGCGCTGGCCACAAACAACACAGAACAGCCGCCGACACACCATGCCGTTGCGTTTCGTTTGGGTTTGGCACCGCTAATGGGAGTTGAGCCGAAGACCGTTCCCGTGCAGCGGATGTCCCCCCATAAACCACCAGGCGGTCCCCTTGTTGACGCCGTTCCCTGCTTTCGGGGTGCCGGGGCCGCCACGCCGACGCCTCTCCGAAGTCCTGTCTATTGACAGTTTCCAGATGTCTGGATATTCTTTGTTGCCTGGCGCTTCCCCGTCTTTAACACATACAGCACCAAGGAGCCGCACCGATGCTTCGGCGCTTTAGCGGAAGGAGTCGAGCGTAACACCTCCGCACCAACTGTGTTGCATGGCTTCCCTAGCGTGCAACACAACACGCCAGAATAGCTCGACAAGCCCGAGCCCCGGCGGCCGGGAGTTCCCGATGGCCTCCCGCGCCGCGTGCAAAGTCAAAGCCTTCTCCCACTTATCTCCCCATACCGCAAAAGGAAAGAGAGAGAGACAGAGAGAGAGAGAAAAAAAAACTACTTGACCCACAAGCCTTGACATGGCGTCGGCGTTGGCATTTTGGACCCCTTTTTTGTGTTCTTTGCAGAGCCAACAACCATCGAGTGAGCTTAGCATTAGTGGACTGCAAAGGGTGAGGTAGCGAAGAGGGTTATGGTCGGTGATCCTCGCACCTTAGCGCCGAACACCCACTCCTCGAGTTTCTGTAGTGCCCAAATGATGGCATAAGCCTCCCTTTCAATGGTGGCCCAACGGGCCTGGGCCGGACTCAGTTTCCTGCTCAGGAAGGCTACGGGGCACTCCCTACCCTCCTCGTCGAGTTGCGCTAGACACGCGCCGACGGCGAAGTCGGACGCGTCTGTGGCGAGGACATATTCTCGCGTGGCATCTGGTGCGCGTAGCGCTGTTGCAGACTTTAGCCTAGCCTTGACCTCGTCGAATGCCTTTTGGGCCTAGCTTTGCAAGGAGCTCCTGAGTCAACTTAGCTGTGAAATTTGTGCCCTGATCGCGGCAGGTCGTCTCTGCGACACCTAGTTGCGCAAATATATGTAGTAACCCGTCGCAAGTAGCCCTCGCAGTCAAGGCCTTCAAACATATTACTTCTGGCCACCTTGAATGGACGTCCACTACACATAAAGCATAACGGTGTCCTCTAGCGGAAGGCGGCTCGAGCGGGCCTACACAGTCCATGGTTACCACCTGGAATGCGACGCCCGGTCTAGCTAAAGGTGAGATCGGCACGCGGTCCTGTGTTCGCATAGGGGCTCTCATCTGACAATCATGGCACGTGCGGCAGTGCTGCTTCACATCGCGGGCTACCCCTGGCCAGTAGAATGACGCCTTAATGCGCTGTAGAGTTTTCCGCTCGCCAAGGTGTCCTGCCCATGCGGAATCATGGGCCATTTCTAGGACTTCCTTGCGGCGTTCTGATGGCAGAACGAGCTGGCAGCACTCGTTCCCGGCGACGTGCTCTCGGTGATAAAGCAGCTCGTCGCGCACGAGCATGCCGTGCGTGCCTGCCTTCGCCTGTGCCCATGCTTCTCTCAGCGTTTCGCCCATCCGTTGCGCCTCGCGGAATGTCTGCCGCGTCGTTTGCGCTGCCTCTTGCGAGGTGCTCTCGACGGTCACTTCGCATGCGCGCACTACTTCCTGGCTCTCGTTCTCGAACGATTCTTGCCCTGGGTCTAAGTTCTCATCTTCGCCTTTAGGCTCGCCGATAGGTGGTACTGCCACTCTGTCCTCCAAGAGCTGCTCGTAATCATTAGGGGTTATCAGCGCGTCTATGCCCTTTGCCAACTTGTCGGTGATTGCGCACAGTATGCCCTTCTCCGAGGGGTAGAATGAGACACCTGGAGCGCCCTCCGTAGTCGACATCGGCACGTATGCCAGCTCGGCAACTACTTGCTCCCCAAACGCGCCTGTCAGTTTGATAGTCGACCCTGCGCTGTCGTACCTTGGGCATAGTGATTTGCGAACGACGGTCAAGTCCGCCCCAGAGTCTATTCGCGCGTCGAATGTTTGACCTGCACTCTTTAGCGTAACCGTGCTGGCCCCGCCGACTTCTGTTACTCGCACTGGCGCGTCCCCCGCCTCAAGTGGTGCTGCTACCCGAGCAACGACCTCTCTGTTCTCGCTACAATTTTTCTTTGTCGCCTCCCTCGCTGATAATGCTCCCTGCGGGCATTCCTTTGCCACGTGCCCGTAGCTGTGGCAATTAAAACATTGTTTCCTGCGCCGCGAATGGGGGCTAGTGTTTTCTGAAGGCCGCGCTGTCGGTGTCCCTTCAGCTTTCTGCTTTTCGTTCGCACTTGATGTCCTTCCCGCTGTTACTCTGCACCTGACACTCTCCTCGAATGCCTGTGCTATCGTGGCAACATCTTCGGGCTTAAGGAATCCTCGCTTTTGGCTTTGATTTAGCACAATGTGTGCTCTTGCGTCTGCGCTGAGACAATCCTTCAGACGGTCTGAGACTACCAGCTGTTTAATTTTCTCCAACGAGTTTGCTTCACTGCTTTCGACATAGTACTCTCAATAATTCTCTAATCTGACCGCGAATTGCTCCCACGACTCCTCCGGTCTCCTGCTGGATGATTGGAAAAGGCGTTTGTAATCCGCAGCTGATAATCTGAGTCCATGCAAAATTTTGCTTTTTAGAATGGCGTACTCTCGCCTTTCATCTGAAGACAGACGTGTAAGGAGTCCCCGCGCCCTCTCACTGAGTCGCGGCAACACGAGTCCGGCCCACCACTCTGTTGGTACATCGTAGGATTGCAAGGTTGCCTCGATGTCTCCAAACCAACCCGGCACTAGTGCTTCTTGAGTAGGCATTGTCGCGAGTACCCCCTTCAACAGGCTAGCAAATTTTAGTTTCCGGTCCTCCTCCGACCGCGTATCCGCACCTGAGCAGCTGCCCCCCTCGACGGACGCGAGTCCACTTTGCGATTGCAAACGTACTGTTTCTAGGACCCTTTCAGCAATTTTTAATTGTAACTCCAGCAGCCTTTCTTGCTGCTCCGACGCCGTCTGTGGCGAGGCGTTACTACGGCCTTCTACCATTTCGCTTGTTAGTCCCGGCAACTCTCCCCCTTCCCCATCTACACCCGGGTTCTCCATTGCTGTTTCTTTAGCGATGTCACTTCTCAAAACCCAAGGCTTTGACATTACACGCAAACACAAGAAACCAAACGGGTACTCGCCTAGCTACCGAAGCGTCGCTGTCGGTGCCCCGGCTGGGTCAGATGAGCCTGGAGGTCTGATGGGTCTCGTTGGTAGCTCGGTCGCTCCCTCCGCCACTCTCGTCGTCGTTGTCGCTTGTCCCCGGTGAAGTTCTTCCGCTCAGCCTAAGCAGGTCCTGTCGACTGCGCCAGTTGAGTTCCCTACCATAATTTCCCTCAGACTGCCGGCACATAGAACGAACTTCCCAGACAAGGTAACAGGTAAAATATAAAGGTTTAATACATGATTAAAGGTGAGACAAGAAGGAAGGTAGGTAGACAAGGTTACATGGTTGAAGAAAAAAGCCTCTTTCCATGCCGAACAGCGGCGTAAATAGGGTGTCCTGTCCCCAGGTCCCTAGTTGGGGAATTTGGTTAATCAAAAATGTGTCCAATCACTGTGAACTGGGTCACGTGTCCATTCGTAGTGGTCCGCCCACAAGGACGTCCCCCAGTTCACCCTTGCCACTTCTTCGAAGACGCTGTCAGGCCGATCCCTCGCAGCAACGATGACAAGCCGTTAAGTTCGAGCCATTCGTCAGCCGAAACACGAGTCTGACACTTGCACTTCATAGCGAGCCGCGGGGACGGAGGGACGGCGTCGCACGTGCGCCGAAAGGTTCCAGGAAGACCGGAAGCCGTTACCGAAGCGCGAGCACGCCAGCACCCGCGCTGGCCACAAACAACACAGAACAGCCGCCGACACACCATGCCGTTGCGTTTCGTTTGGGTTTGGCACCGCTAATGGGAGTTGAGCCGAAGACCGTTCCCGTGCAGCGGATGTCCCCCCATAAACCACCAGGCGGTCCCCTTGTTGACGCCGCTCCCTGCTTTCGGGGTGCCGGGGCCGCCACGCCGACGCCTCTCCGAAGTCCTGTCTATTGACAGTTTCCAGATGTCTGGAGATTCTTTGTTGCCTGGCGCTTCCCCGTCTTTAACACGTACAGCACCAAGGAGCCGCTCCGATGCTTCGGCGCTTTAGCGGAAGGAGTCGAGCGTAACAACTGCCGTCGGTTAAACAACATCACTAAAAAGGATGTGTATCCGCTGCTCAGAATTGACGACGCCTTAGATCGCTTATGCAACAGCAGATATTTTTCTTCCATGGATTTGAAGTCTGGAGATTGGCAAATCGATATAGACGAAAGAGACCGCGAAAAGACGGCATTCATCACTCCAGACGGATTGTACGAGTTTCCGGTGATGCCATTTGGTCTTTGCTCCGCACCCGCGACTTTCCAAAGGCTCATGGACACCGTTCTTGCGGATTTAAAGTGGCAAACTTGTTTGGTCTACCTGTACGACGTCATCGTTCTTGCCCCATCTTTCGAGGAGCACCTTCTTTGCCTCGATGAGGTCTTGCAGGCAATTGCAGGCGGCTTGTTGAATATCTCCCAGGTGATCTTGTCTGGGTTTGGTCCCCAATCCGACGACGCGACCTAAGTGAAAAGCTCTTGCTCCGCTATTTCGGTCCTTATCGAATTGTGCGACGCATTGGAGCCCTGAATTATGAAGTCGTCCCTCACGAGCCTCAACAATCTCGCCGCCACCCCCGCCCCGAGGTGGTCCACGTCGTTCGCCTGAAGCCCTACTACAAAAGGGCGCACTAACTCTTCTCGAGACCACTCCTTCGTTCGTGGAGGCATCGGGTCGATGCCTTCGGAGGGGCGGGGCTAATGACGACAGCGCTCGTGCAGACGGAAGAGCCTCTCAAGAAGAAGAGGAAGTGTGTGTGTGAAAGTGAAAGTGATCTCGAAGCGCACGTTGTGGGTTTCTACGTGGACACAGGCCACCACCCACCGCGGGTTCGAGATTCGCGCGAGCCAAGGGCCCCGATCAGCCGTCACCACACACACACTGGGACACCGATGCGGTGCACTCAACCTCCGCTGGGAGGAGAGCGATTCGCCGCAACGAAATAGGCCTCCAAGTTCACCAAGGAGACGTTTATTCACGTCGTCCTTCAGCAGTACACACACACTCAATCGTCACCCCGTCCCGGGGCGCGCGAGGAGCAAGGCTCCGCTGCGCGCACGAAGCGACTCGAGCAATGCGCGCCGCTAGCACGCCGCTGCAGGAGAATGTCCCCGCGGCAGTGCTGTGATCTCCCTCTCGTGTCGACCGTTGGGCCGGTTGCGAGAGAGTGGGCAATAAACGCAAGATACGCCTGTCGGAGGTCGCTGGACCCCGCTGGACAGGCTCGAGCCGCTACAGGTCAGAGGACACGTGCGGGCGAGCTCGAGTATATGCACTGGTCCGAGCGGCAAAGGCCGGCAGGGACAAACAGTAACGTACGCACCTTACGCTGTCTCGGAGGGATCTCTCTCTCTGGGCCCCGCTCGGACGGTCGCGCGGCGCGCGGCCGCCCAAAGCGGGTCCCGAATTCCCGCCAAAAGGCGCCAATGGCCCTTGGGGTGCCCTTGGGGTGCCGGGGCGGAGCTGTGGCTAAATGACAGTGATTAGTCACCCAGCCGCCTCTCCACCGCCTTAGGCGGGAGCAAGGGAAAGAGGAGAAACAACGCGGGAGGCCGGCACAGCCGCGCAAAGGCGACGGCGGAAAGCCAGGATCCCCACATCCCCCTCTCCTTAAATGCCCTCCTACCCATCGGAAAAGCACGCGGCCAAAATAAAGAAATCAATACACAAAAAAACTACAGTTCAGTTCCAAAATAAAGAAATGAATACACAAACAAAAAAAACTAGCTACACTTCAGTTCCAAAATAAAGAAATGAATACACAAAAAAACTAGCTGCACTTCAGTTCCAGCCAGAACAACGCAAGAAAAACAACACACAAGCAAAGGAAAAACAAGGCAAACTAACAAACACTGCCACACGCTTGTAAATCAAAACAGCTTGCAGATTATATACATGGTACACAAGAAGATGTGAATTCAACTGTACAGCTATGTGACAGGTGGATGCCAGCCTCAAAGTTCGATGGCGCGGCCCAGTGGGCCTGTCGGCGACTCACTGCTCGCAGACTTCAAGTTGAACGGGTTGGGAGGGCTGACGACTGATGGCGGTCTTCTTTCCGTTGATGACGACGGGGCCGCGGCAGAGCACTAACCTCGCGCCCTTGGGCACGACATAACGTTCGGGCACAAGACAGTCAGTGCACCCCTTTCACTCCGGCTGAAACGGGCGAGGACGTTCGGCGGCGTCCTGATGTGTAACCTTGGCCACAGCGAGGGGTCCTTCTCATCCTCGCCCTCACGCAGAAGCACACAATGGAACAACTCACAGGCGTCGCCTTGGCTCATGGTTACGCGCGCACACAGCCACAAACACGCATACACCGGCACGTGCGCGGACGCTGGTCGGCGACTACGATCCCCTCATCAAAAGCGTCCAGAGGCGCCGCGGCGAGGGTCAAAGGGTGCACTTTCCGCCCCCCATCGCCCCAAACGCCCCGCGAACTTCCCCTCCATACGGGCCGCACAAAATTCGCGCATCGCTACACACGGCTCCTTAAGGAGCCAACCACCCACAGTCGGGCCGGAGATGAGAAATGGCGCGACGTACAACCGACACCCATCTATTCCTTCTAGAAGATAAGAGCAAGCACGAGCGGGCTGAAGATTGCCTATGTACATCTCGGTACGTTAGAATAAAAACAGATGTACCATCAGAAAACGAAAGTGGCTAGAAACTGATTCAAGCAAACAAATAAGTAAACTGATAAACACACAAGGCTGGAACTGAGCATGCAGCCAAAAACAAAAAAAAAATAACACACCGTGCTTCGCCTGGGTAGGGCCTGACGAGAAAGCTCGCCTGCTAGCTGATGCTGCGTGCCTTCGGTTGCGGAAAAGTCCGCCGTCCGGCATCAATCACACCGATGACCGTCGCCTCTGATTGTACCGGTGCTCCGTACGCTTGCGTTCCGCAGCACCAGTTGTGCCTTTTTGCGCTTGTCTTTGATACCAATGGGTACCGGCGCAAGCTCGTCAGACCGTGACGCGTAGGCCTTCAGGTCTATGAACCCCTGCTTGCTCTTGGGGAAAGGCCCCATCAAATCGCAGGTGGCCATCTGCCACGGACGCACACTGTCAATCGGTTTCATCATTCCAGGCGGCTTGCCGCCCCGTGACTTCACCGCTTGACAGACATGGCAGGAACGGCAATAGCGGAAAATGTCACGCTTCATGCCGGGCCACGTCACCGAATGACTCAGTTTTGCAAAAACTTTGGAGCCACTCAGATGACCGGCCAGTGGTTCGTCATGAGAGAATGTCAACAGTGCACCTCTCAGACTTTTGGGGATAACCACCTTGAACGGGTCGATGGACTCGTCATCGGTGGCTATGTATTTCAGCACGAGGCCGTCATGGTCCAGCAAATATGAATCCCCAGGGTTAGCCGCGACACACGCTGGCTTCTGCCCCCCTGCGCCCGCTACAATACCAGTAGCGTCACGGCGCTTCGTCTCCCTGAGACCGTCGCTCACCTCGCGACAAAAGGGGTCATATTGCTGGGCTTTCAGTAGCTCTTTACGGCTGAAAACGATTCCAGTCATCCCAGAGGGGAGCCTGGTCTCGTCCCAACTCAGGTTTGCAGCCAAAATTTCCGTTCGCGTCGGCACCTCCGAGGCGCTCACGAAGAACTTTGCCTCTCGTCCGCTTTGCGAAGCGCTGCTTGCCTGGTTAGCGGAATGTGTTAACCCGTTTGCGGGCTCCCCCTCCTTGCCGCCCGGCGGCTCGTCCGCTGTTTCGCCCCCTCCGCCTACAGGCGTCAAGGCGCCGCTGGCGAGTGGGGCACGGGATAGCGCGTCAGCTACCACGTTTGTGCTCCCCTTTCGATACTGCACCGAAAAGTCGTAATGCTGTATCAGGAGAGCCCAGCGCGCCAGCCGACCCGCAGGCTCGCGGAGCCGCATCAGCCAGCTGAGCGCACTGTGGTCTGTCTGCACCACGAATTGCGTTCCATCAAGGTAGACGTCAAATTTGCGCAGTGCAAACACGATGGCGAGGCACTCCTTCTCGGTCACGGAATAATTCCTCTCCGAGGGCAGCAAGGAGTGGCTGGCAAAGGCCAGCGGTTGCAGCACGCCATCGAATTCCTGTAGAAGAACTGCTCCTATACCCAGATCGCTCGCGTCAGTCTGGACTACGAACTGTCTGGTCAGGTCGGGTAGACTGAGCTGCGCTGTCTCGGCAATGGCACTAGACAGGAGGCGAAAGGACAGCTCTTGCTCGGGCCCCCATCGCCACGCGGCAGTCTTTCCCAAGAGCTCGCTCAAGGGTGCCTGCACGCGGGCACAGGAGCATAATAGTTGGCCATTCCCACACAACGGCGCAGGCCGCGTACGTCCTTGGGCGCGGGAAATTCGAGTATGGCTCGAAGTTTCTCAGCATCTGGCTCAATGGAGCCCCGGCCTCAGCGACTGCGCCCCTGCCTCGGTGGAGGCTTGGGCGGGCAGCACAAACGAGGGAGGCAAGGCTCCTAGTTCGATAAGCGGCGCGGTTTCCACAGGGAACCGGGCCAGCGCTTCGCCGTTCCTAGAGCAGACTTGACTGCTCGCGGGGCACGGCTGCTGCTGTTCGAAACTGCCGGTTGCGGCAGCGTGACACGAACTGCTTTCGCACTGGGCGGAAATCTTGCACAGCTGAGGCATGTGACCAGCGGATGCACCGCAGGGTGCTCCCGGTAAAGCTCCAATGGGAGCCGCGTGGTCGACATTTTGGGTTGTGCCGCCGTAAACCCCAATGGGGGCCGCGGCAAACCACGGTGTCTAGCTATTCGAAGGAACAGCAGCCAGCGGATAAAACGACGCTACAACTCCGTAGGGAGCCGACATGTAGCTGCCGAGTGCTCCGCTGGGGGTGTTAGACATGGTGCGCAAGCGTGATCGGCAAGGCGACCTGCTCGGCTAATGTGCCATCAAAGGCGTAAGCGCCAATGACTTAGCACGTTGGGCGCCAGTTGTGGGTTTCTACGTGGACACAGGCCACCACCCACCGCGGGTTCGAGCTTCGCGCGAGCCAAGGGCCCCGATCAGCCGTCACCACACACACACTGGGACACCGATGCGGTGCACTCAACCTCCGCTGGGAGGAGAGCGATTCGCCGCAAAGAAATAAGCCTCCAAGTTCACCAAGGATACGTTTATTCACGTCGTCCTTCAGCAGTACACACACACTCAATCGTCACCCCGTCCCGGGGCGCGCGAGGAGCAAGGCTCCGCTGCGCGCACGAAGCGACTCGAGCAATGCGCGCCGCTAGCACGCCGCTGCAGGAGAATGTCCCCGCGGCAGTGCTGTGATCTCCCTCTCGTGTCGACCGTTGGGCCGGTTGCGAGAGAGTGGGAAATAAACGCAAGGTACGCCGGTCGGAGGTCGCTGGACCCCGCTGGACAGGCTCGAGCCGCTGCAGGTCAGAGGACACGTGCGGGCGAGCTCGAGTATATGCACTGGTCCGAGCGGCAAAGGCCGGCAGGGACAAACAGTAACGTACGCACCTTACGCTGTCTCGGAGGGATCTCTCTCTCTGGGCCGCGCTCGGATGGTCGCGCGGCGCGCGGCCGCCCAAAGCGGGTCCCGAATTCCCGCCAAAAGGAGCCAATGGCCCTTGGGGTGCCGGGGAGGAGCTGTGGCTAAATTACAGTGATTAGTCACCCAGCCGCCTCTCCACCGCCTGAGGCGGGAGCAAGGGAAAGAGGAGAAACAACGCGGGAGGCCGGCACAGCCGCGCAAAGGCGACGGCGGAAAGCCAGGATCCCCACAACGTCTGCTGACCCGCTGTTGATCCTCAGCCGCTGATTACCAACGTGACAATATTTAGGCGGCGTCTACAACGTCGGTAATTCGATAAAACAGCGCAACGGAAGACGAGACAAGACAAGGACAAACACCAGCGGTGAAAAACAACCACATGGTTTATTGCAACAGGCAAGGCAGTATATAAATGAAATGGCACAAATAAAAACACAAGAAAAGCACCAGAAAAAATACCGCATAGCCACACAACCTTACTTAAAATAGGCAGGTCACTGATTAAGATACGCTTGTTCCTTAGGTAGTAGATTTATCGATGGGCTGCTGATACAGGTGTTGCCTAGATTTTTAATATAGCAGGCCTTCGAAATGAGCCCCGCGGTCTCATCGTTATAACGGGAGATGATAGTGGTCCGATAGAGATGCGCCTCGCAATCTTGACACTCAGCACAATGCAATGCAAGATGGTTTCCGAGTGACTTATTCTCTATATCTTTTGCGTGGTCACGTAGTCGATCGTTTATGAAGCGAGATCTTGTAAACGACACCAACTCGACAGTGAACAAACTTCCGCTTATGCTTCTTTTGGCAGCCTTTTTGATTCCGCCCTCATTTACAGGTTTGCACAACCCGCTAAGTTTATTCCTGGCTGAAAAAAGAAACAGCGTAATGCCTCCTGCATGCTGAGGCGGTGAGCTTCCTCTGCTAGCTGTGGTTGCCGCATCCGCGTTTTGCATAGCGGCTGCAGCTCTAGACCGAGGCAACAGCGACCCGAACTCAGGTAAGAAACTTTCGAGTCTGCCGTTGTCAGAAGCTCTGGATCGCAGTCAAATTCGCGCTGGTAGGCAGGCCTTCGGGGGGGGGGGGGGGGCAGGGGGGGGCAACCTAGCACCTCCAGGAGACAGTTTAAACACTTGCCGCCATAGCACTGGGGCAGAACAAAAGCACAGGAGACCATCATCCGATAACAAGGCTGACTCACCCGCACCCTACTTTGTCTTCGTCCTCCACTCGCCAAGGAGTACGCGGCAATATACACTTGTGGAAAGCTTCGTTCCTAAGCACGACCGGGATTAAAGCGTACATACTTCGAATTTTTGCCTCAGAGCTCCCGTTATTTCTACTCGCTAAGCGGGCGACTCATGGAAGGTTAATATGTCAGGATGATGGGGCAAGAAGCAGAAAGAATCATAAAAAATGTGAAGATCTTTCGCGAAACGCAGCAGTGCAGGAGAGTACTTTAATCTAACCATTGTTTTATTTCTCCATTGCTATCTGTTGTCATCACGCTTGGCATACTGCGGCTTTGAATTTTTGAGAAAATAGGAATAAAAAGTCAAGAGACCAGAAAGGAGTGCAAGCTCATTTTTTTCTGAGGAAGGTGTTGCTATTCATGGGTATCAGGGAGCTAGGAAGCAGCAATTGAGTACAAAATCGAGTTAAAATATCTTTCCCGCATGTAGCTACTTTTTCGTGAAGAGCTACACTGCGCAACATTTGTCTTTCACTCCTTCATAACCAATTGAATTTTAAGCTCAGTGCGGTGGCTCAACTCCGTTTTCTGTCCCTCTGGACAATGCCCGTTTTTTTCCTAATTTCCGTCCCTCGGAAAAATCGGAAACATAAATTCATTTGCGAGAAACTTAGCCTTTTTCTCGAGAGTTCCCACTAGTTGTGGAAACACGGGGAAGGTTACGGCGAGTGGACAAGAGGGAGCGATCAGGTGCTGATTCTGAGAAAGCCGGGAGTCGGCGACGAGGAGAGGTATAGGATGCAAGCATGCGACCATAAAAATACCGGAATACATGACCAGGCAATCCGCGCGAGTAAGAGACGGAATTATGTTCACCTGTATTCTAGAGCTTGCAGAACTGTGGGAATGGTTTGAAAAGGTGGCGTCCTCTGAGGGACCTGAGGCACAGACGCTTGAGGCGTAGCATAGAGCCTCAACCACTCATTCGGTGATGGCGAGGCGAAGTTTGGTTGCCAGCTATAGACACAGCCCAGATTGTATTAGCAGAAGCGAAAGCTGAAAAGCAACCTCCTCGTGTATTAATTTTTTTAATTAGTAGCGTTCGTGTTTCAGCCGCTATGCCGGCAAGCGACTCCAGCGGTGCGGATTCCTGTCCAGTGAGAACGCGGTGCTTGCGCAGCTTGTTCTAGTTTTGGCATAGACTGCTGGCTTCGGAAAAAGTGAGCTCCATCTACTGCAGTATCGGAAATGTTTCATAACCAGTATCTTTTGAAATATTCTTTACCTTGTCAGCCTTAGACATCTTGGCGTTAACGTGTGTGAAGAGGCTGACCACATATCTAGTGTAAGTTGTGAATGTCTCGAAAACCTGCGGTGACCTTTCGCATAAGCGTTGTTCGTGCGAGTAGCCCACGTGGAATAGTCTGCTTCGTGGTGACGACAGAAGAGATTGGCGACGCCAGCTAAAAATAAAATACCGTTGTTAAGCTTCGAGATGTAACCCCAATTTCCATAGGTTTCCAACGGCTACTATAGTGCGAGTCATTCATTAGCGTCATTGCTGTGAGTCCGGCAGAAGAAAGCTGTGTCTCACCGGCGGATGGAGCCGGAACTGAGTATGTCGGGCCTAATGGCACGGCTTGGCGGTTGACGTCTTTAGACATAACGGGTGTCGGAGCCGGAACTGAGTATGTCGGGCCTAATGGCACGGCTTGGCGGTTGACGTCTTTAGACATAACGGGTGTCGGTACCGTGCAGGTGTGTAGTTCCAGGGCGATCCGACAGTGCTAACCGCGCTCGCATGAAATGTAACGGGTGTGCTTGGTGACGCTTAGGTCAACGGTAGCAGCGGTGAACATATCCGCGGTCGGTCCGGCTGAGCACCCTCCCGTCCTGCTCTATCGCAGTTTGGGTAACGAGAATGACCCCCTTCTTCCTCGGAGTAAAAATCACTGTCTTCAGACATGAGGGCAAAACATTGATCAGAAAGCATGTAATTAGTAATTACACCGTTATTACAAATCTACTCCAACTTGGGGGATTCCCCTAAACCTTTGACCCTACACTGATCAAGTGGGAAGGGATTTCAAACAAGCGAAAACATAAAAACATTTCTGTTAAAACAGGAGACCCGTCCTAAATATCGAGTTTGTTTTAGTGTACTAAGTTATTATTAGCACGTGTTGAAAAAAGCTATGTGAAGAAAATCAGCCGCAGTGCTATATAAATAAAACGTAAAAGTAAATACCTTCAAAGATGCTACAGAATGGTCTTATTTTTTGTGGATTCGACATGAAAGCATCGACCCACAATCAAGTGTTCCTTTGGTCTTTGTCTGCTCTTGCTCTTGTTATCCCTGATATGTAGGTTCTCGTTGCTATGAATGATTTCAGTTTTTTTCTAATTTATTAGTTCCTTTTGGATATCTCTTTTGTAGAGTAGGAATTTCTTCTGGAATTAGTCTTTCAAAGTAAAAAAAATATTGTCTGGCACATATTATTGCGGTGAAGCTTAGGACGATGGGAAATTTCGAAGCGTATGGTATAGAAAAAAAAAAACATTGTTCCATGCTCAAACATTTCACATGCTCGAACATGTCACCACGTGGTGGCTTCTTGAAAATAAATTTTAAAGTTAGCGCCTGACCCGTCCAGTGCTGTGTCGTCCTTGTCCTTTTTGTGCTATGTTTTCGAAGAACTGTTACCAAATAGCCAAACCAAGCTACTGTTACTTCAAGTATTCAGTAGAGCAGCTGACGATTGCCTCAGATTTTGTTCCATTGAAACTTGTGCAGACTCTATATGCCCCGACCTTCCAGTCTCTTCAGAGATTGAAGAGAGGGGTAAATGCGATAAAATAAGACCTCTAGCGGCAACGTGCAATATCCATGCTCGCGAGAACACTCACTTTGCGTGCGTCAAGCGTCGGTCACATGAGATTTCCCACAGGAAAGCGAGGGCAAATCGGGAACATCGCAGACAACGGACAAAGTACAGGCGAACGACACAGGGGTTGACTAACAACAGATGTTTATTCGAAGATGTGCACACTTTGAACGAGCTGTTCCTGTTTTGTCGTGTTCTAGCAACTAGCCTGCAACGGCACTCTCGTGAGCAAGCGAGTGCGTTTGAACGCTCTGCACACATCGTAGACACCCCCACCGTCAGACTGCTTCGATTACTGGTGTCCTGGTCTTTTACAGTGGAACGCCGCTGAAGGGAACTCAGTCCGAGTAAGGCTTGAGCGTACGTACAATAGAAGTGACAGCTATGATGGAGGACGAACGCTCCTCATGCTTCTGTGGTGGCCGCGTCTTCTTTTAGGCTAAGAGAGCGTCACACGGGGCTAGATTGTTGACGGTTTTTCTACCCATTGAACAATGGTGCAGCGGGGGCGTTGCAATAGTATCACCCGAGAAGACCGAGCATACCGCAAGCGCACGTGGCTAGTTCTCTTGATTGCATCTCACACATAAGGTTCCGTGGGGCGTAGCACTCATACGTCTTGGCAGACGCCGTACTGCCTGATAAGGTGCAGTCGGCTGCCAAAATGGGATGTCCTCTTCAGCATGAGTGAAGCGCTGCCAATAGCAAAATCTGAAGGCGCAGGAGGTGAAAGGAAATGCAGCGACCCTCTGCGGTCACGCCATGCGTTGTCGCCACATAAAAAAGCATACGTTCCGGAATATCGTAAGCCTAATGGCACATTTACACAGCCTACTCGCCGACATAGCGAGAGAAATTTTGGCAAGATGCTTAATGTTTCGCATGCGCAGAGAGCATATTTTGCCAAACCGTCGCACGATGACTGCGACTGGGTGGTACGAGTGTGCCTGGAAAGTCACCGCTGCCGCAGACCTCTCAGCATTTGACAACGTATGATTCGCGCGGAAAGTAAATTAGAAGAAGGAACATTGCTGCGGGGTCACTTTTTGCTTAATGGCCGATGCTAGGCGGCACCTTCTCTGCTTTAGTTTACTGCTCCAATGTTATCTTTTGACACATGCGACTGCCTTAGGGTGGCTATGAGTCACAGTGCGTGTATTTGCCGCTCTTACTAAATACTTGTCCTCTCGTTCCACCCTCCTCTGGAGCGACTGTTAGAGTGTAGTCAGTAGCAAAGTCCCCTTGGGATCGATATTTTGCCTAGCCAATATGTGTTACTTTAAATGTTCAAAGTAGCTTCAAAGGTTTCTCATTCTGTGTGGTTCAGGCGCCGGCTGAAGAGAGGGTAGCCAATGAAGGATGAGACTACGGTATCATTCAGTCACTCACCCCCACAATCGACGTACACGAGCGCCCCAGTGAGGAAACACGCCCAAGCACCCTCTCCGTACGCATGGTGTGAAGGAGCCTCTTGGGAACGCTGGCTATTTTCCTGCCAAATATCTTCAATTTGGCCATGAAATTCCCACAATGCAGAGAGAGAAGAAGCCAGCCTCCCCTAGTATAGATAGCAGTGAATTTCAATTCATGTTGCGCCGGTAGTTCACTACTATAAAAGTCGCACCTGTGTATTGTAAGGAATTGTGTTTCGAAACAATACTATCGAAATCAAAACGCTATACAACAGTTTGTGGAGGTGCCTCACGTATTTGTAAGTGTGTGGGTCGCCATTTGTGGCAACGAAACTAATGCTCCAGAACTGAGGTGGTGGTAATCTTCAGCCTTGCCCTTAGATGCTCAAAGACAAATCAACTAATTGATTGTAATGCGATCCTTCTCGATTAATGGGGAGCTTGCAGAACGTCCCTCACAGTTGAAGCTGTCAAGCAGTGGCTTAAAATTGCGACCTGCAACTGCAGCGGTTTAGCCGAAATCGCAAGCTTTAGCACTTGTACGCTATCACGGAATCAAATTTCACATGAAACCACTTCCAAAATAATGTCAGTTTACAGCACTAAAAAAGAAATGCATAAAATGCTTGTGAATAGCCTGCTACATAAGGTATGGTACTCTCACAAAAGAGTGGCTAAATAAGCGACAACTCGACCCTAGCACTATCTATACCGGATAAAATGACTCATAGTTTGTACCGAACGACCACAACACCCACTTGTACGTACCATTCAAAAGCATATCACTGTAGTTCTTGTTTGTTGTTCTCGCGTCGAACGAAACGTATCTGACATCAAATTGCGAGCCGCGCACCTGGAAACCTTGTTCTAACAGCACTCTTTGTTTATAGGATTTCAGGCCTGCAGACCAGTCCCCTGCGCTGCTTTGGGCACCAGGTGGCAGCGCGAGAGCTTTGTAACCGCGTGACAAGTTGCACGCGGCGTGTGCTTGAGGATCGCCGCCCGTCTCGTATTCTATTCCACGCCACATTCATCAAATGGAGTGACGCCGACCGATATACCTAGACCCTAGCGGCGTCGGCTATCTAGCGCCCTTCGCTGCCGCATTTGTTGCGGAGACCAAGTGCCCTTTTGGCAACAGTTTTCGACATCTGATGATATAGCCAGTTTGCAAGCATCGTCCGCTGTGGTTTCGGTGGGAAGCAATTACTGCTAGCAGCAGTTTTTCGAGCGGCGCGTTGCCACCACACCGGTGGGCGATGTATTACTGCAAGAAGGGCGTCACTGCTGTGGGCACAATATATACTTATGCTTTTCATTTACACATCACGTTACCTACCGCTATTATTATATTATCAACATATTGTTGTATCAAAATACTTCGCGATGCGTTTCGAATTGACTGTATACGGATTTGACTGCAACAAGCATGAACTGCCCAAGCATTTCAGGCAGCGGTACCAACTATTTCTTTATTTCATCCTAAATAAAAGAATCCAGGCAAGCATTGGACAATAAATTAAAAGCGGAGTTTGTGTTTGGAGGGCGAACTACGTCTTTGCTCACTGAAGGCAGGACTTTTAAATTCAAAATTTGACTATGGAAATGAGGATTTTGATGAATTTGATTTACCCATCGCTCCATGCTCGTCTTGCTGATCGAGTCCATCCAATGAAACTTCTTGATGAAACTTTCAAAAGCACATCTCAGTCGCTGCTCCACGCTTGACACCTGTGTCAAAGGAATAAATTTAGAGGGCGTTAGAAAATTGGCCTTCCTTTAAGAGCGTATTCCACTTCGTCAAATCAATCTCAAGCTGAAGATTTACAAGGATTGCTCACGTGCTGTTTGTTTCTTATGCAGTGCATGAAAAATTAACTTCGCATGTCCTCTTTACAGACAACATAGCTTATAATGACTGCTTCTCTGGAAAAACTTTCGTATGATATGATTCCAATAAACGCACATCCTCAGCTTATGGTTGAATTGAAGGAATGTAATAATGTTTCATATCTTGCATACGAGTAAGAATGGTTTGGTTTGGTTTGGGTTTTTGGGGTTTAACGTCCCAAAGCGACTCAGGCTGTGAGGGACGCCGTAGTGAAGGGCTCCTGAAATTTCGACCACCTGGGGTTCTTTAACGAGAACTGACATCGCACAGTACACGGACTGCGAGCAAGAATGAACATGTTACGCTTATTTAGGTTCTATTGACAAAAGAACCAGAAAAACCTAAATATACTTCGACATCGAATGACTTCTGCATAATATGGACCACTCATAAGGAAAGAAGAAAATAACGCAAATGTTCAGAAACATTTAGGGGCAAAAGCAGGGCTAAAAGATGGCTAAACACTCCTTCTTGATGACGGAATAGCAGGCTTCAGCCTTTATTAGCGCCAACATACTCGTCAAAGCCAGGCTTACTGCTGATAGCCAAGTTCGATTCGGCGAAGGCTGACATTGAGATCCGGTCCCTGGCTACCGGCGCATGCGTCGCTCCTTTTTCCTCTTCTAGTTTTATCTTTCTTTCTTTCCAATGCTGTTCCTATATATTCTCAAGCTGAGAATAAACGTGGGTCATTCGCCGGGGACGCTGTCTGCGGTGGTCGTTTACTGACGCTGCGGCCGGTGGGCCGCACAAGTAACAGTGGCGACGAGTACGGACCTGAAGTAAGACCCAGCAGATGGCATCGGGAAGGACAGAAGCCTGGCCCCAGCAATGAGCCACAAGCTACCGAAGTTCGACGATGTGAAAGATAAGTGGCAAGATTACCTTGTCAAAGTGGTAGCTTACTTTGAGGCCAATAGCATCAGTGACGACAAACAGAAAAGGGCCTTGCTCATAGCATCTCTGGACACAAAGACCGTCACAGTGCTATGCGGAAAAGTTGCACCGTTAAAGCACAATACCCTGAGCTATGAGTACGTAGTAAATACCTTAAACGGTTACTACGGCCCAACGCCCCTTGAAATATCGGAAAGTTAAAAGTTTTTCAACAGGTCTCAGAAGGCGGAGGAGTCAGTGCAAGAATTTATAATTGCCATAAGACAAATAGCGCAAAACTCAAATTTCTCATCTATGTTGCACAGAATGATCAGAGACCGTATTGTGTGCGGCGTCAGGTCGAAAAACGCACAAAAGCAGCTGCTGGCGAAGAAAGACCTTACTTAACAAGAAGGAGAGGCCCTCGCATTAGCTGCAGAAAGTGCGGAAGTCCGCGCCCAAGGCATGACTGGTAACCCTGAAGAAGGGAGAGTAAACAGGATCGTGCAACGTAGTGAGCCTAATATTAAGACGCACACCTTTGGCGCACAGAAACAATGCTGATGTTGTGGAAACTACGGACACAAGTCCACAGCCTGCCGCTTCAAAAAGCGCTAGTGCTTTCATTGTGGGCAACAAGGCCATCTGGCAAAAATGTGCCTGACAAAAGACCGCGTTCACAGAACAACGACAGTAAAGGCTCAAACCATGGACGACGAAGACAGCGATAGCAGCGCATCCCCAATTTGGTTGTTGAGTATAACGCTGTCGCTGGTGCCACCCTTTTAACAGAACTTCGCGTGGAATGGCGTGAACTTAAAGATGGATATTGATACTGGTTCGCCGGTCTGCGTGATTTCGAAAGCAATCTTTAAAAAGCAACGTCAGGTCTGGCCGCCTCTTGAGAAGGCAGCGATAAAGGTATCCTGTTACCTTGGCCCATTGCCGGTGCTGGGTGTCCTCAATATGGAAGTTTCTTATCAGTCTGTGACAGTGCAGTGTGACCTGATGGTGTTGGACTGCAAAGCCTTTGTGGGCGAGATTTATTACAGAAGCTGAAGGACAGAGGCAAAGCTGTGCTACACGTGCAGGCGCAACCTGAAATAGAAAGCGTGGAGCCCCAAACGGTCTCGCCAATTGCTTCGATACTACTGCAGCGGCACGCGCACCTGTTCTCGGAAGGCACCGGACTCATTAAAGGCCCACCGGAACGGACACATCTGAGAAGCGGAGCGGTTCCAAAATTTTGCAAGGCAAGACAGGTTCCTTTTGCTCTTCGCGAAAAAGTCTCACAGGAACTGGACAGGCTCCAAACAGCTAATATAATATCTTCGGTGCCTTACTCGGATTTGGCTACGCCCATTGTTACGGTCTTTAAAAAAGATGGCTCAGTGCGCATCTGCGGAGATTTCAATGTTACGCTAAACCCGGTGTGCGAGATCGAACAGTATCCGCTCCCAGTGATTGACGACTTGTTCCCCAGCTTAGCCGGAGGAGAGCAGTTCAGCATTTTAGACCTTCGGCACGCCTATAATCAAGTCTCGCTGGACAACGACTGTCGCATGCTGACAGTCATTAACACGCACAAGGGGCTGTTGTGGTATAATAGGCTACCTTCTGACATCGCTTCAGCTCCAGCCATATTCCAACGAAAAATCGAATCCGTCCTGCAGGGGTTGAGCGGGGTTCAAGCACATCTCGATGATGTGCTGATAGCGGGCAAGAAAAACGATGACCCGAATTTGCGGGCAGTCCTGCGGCGTTTCAGTGAATGTGGCATCAAGCTGCGCGCCGATAAATGTCGCTTCAGCCCGGAAGCAGTACTGTATCTCGGTCACCGCATTGATGCAGGCGGATTGCACCGACTGGAAAAAAAATATTGATGCAATTAGGTTGGCAACTATACCACAAAATGTCACTGAGTTACTTGCATTCCTTGGCTTAATTACACTCTGCAACAAGTTTTTTCCCAACATGTCCACGTTACTGCCTCCTTTGTATAGGTTCTTGGCGAAAGGAACTAAGTCGGTGTGGGGTGCGGCAGAAGAGGCATCATTTGAACGCGCAAAGAGCTGTTTGTGCGGGACACCTTTGCTCACTTATTTTGATCCGCTACGTGAACTGCTGTTGGAGTGCGACGCTTCGCCTCATAGTATCGGCGCCGTACTTTTTCAGTGCACAAACGGTGAAAACAGGCCAGTTGGATTCAGCTCTAGAACCATGACTGCTGCAGAAAAAGGATACTCTCAGATCGAGCGGGAAGCCTTAGCCCTGGTGTACGGTATATCGCGCTTCCGCGACTACCTCCTCGGCAGGGAGTTCACCTTGGTGACAGACCATCGGCCCTTGCTTGGCCTCCTGAAATAGGACCGCCAGACTCCCGTAATGGCCGCCGCATGGATCCAAAGATTGGCACTCCATTTGGGCGCCACAAATACAGCTGCTGGGCAGGCCAGGTAGAATGATGCTCAACTCGAATGCACTAAATCGGTTGCTTCAATCGTTGCAGTAACCAAAGCCCGACCCTAAAGGAGCCTCCGAATTTATCCTGGCCATCGACGAATGGGACCAGCCGGCGATTTCTCGAAAGGAGTTGCAGGTGCTCACTGCAAAAGTCGACGTGCTTTCCAGTGTCTGCTGGTATTTCATTGAGGGTTGGCCAGCACCCGCTCGCATCGAAGGCTCGGAAATGAAGCATTACAATAAAAAGCGTCTGGAGCTGTCGGTTGAGGCGGGACTATTGCTGTGGGGTCATCGAGTGGTAGTGCCGAAGGAGGCACGGGGCCGAGTGCTGAAGTGACTACACGAGGCCCACCAGGGCATCGCAGCTATGAAGAAAGTTGCGAAGTCAAACTTTTGGTGGCCGGATATCGACCTAGACATCTGCCGGATTGCATCAGACTGTCGAAACTGCGCCCAGGCTTTGCCAATGCCTGCTGCACGAGAACCAGTCAGCTGGCCTGCTACCAATGAAAGGATGTCACGACTTTATATTGACTTCGCCGGACCAATTAAAGAGAAAATGTTACTGACTGTGGTAGACTCGCACAGTAAATGGATTGATGCTATTGCTACTGCTTACGATACCGTTTTAGACAAATGGACAGTCCGCACTGTGACAACTGTGCCGCGATAGAAACTGTGGAGCATATCTTGCTTGAGTGCCCTGCATATGCTAACGAGCGTGCGTACTATGAACATTGCATGCAGAAGCTCTGCTCAGTGCCCCTTACAATGGACAAAGTTTTAGGTCCCTTAGCCTGTCTTAGGCAACAGAGACTTGCAATGACTTTTCTATTCACATATTTAAAAGACATTGGACATCTCGATAAGCTTTAAATTCACTTGCACGTCACCTTCATGCATTCTTCATGCAGTGAACTTCGTCAGCCCATTTGACGGACTATGCACTCCATCACTCCATAGGTTACATCAATACTCGCCATTGCAACCTTAGTACCCATTTCATGGCCGCATTTTATCTTCGTTTTTTTTTACCTCTTCCACTCTGCTCTCCTTCTGTCTTTATCTCCCAAATTCCCCTCCCTACGCAGAGTAGCATGCCAGCGATTTTTAAACGCCGGCTAAATTCTCTGCTCTTTATTAAAGAGTCTCTCTCTCTCTCTCTCTCTCTATTGCTACTTCTCAAGCCACGTCGAGCAGCATGGTAGAAGCTTTGCGTATTTTAATCAGCCAGTTTGGCCTGCCTCGAAAGGTCGTTTCAGACAATGGCACACCATTTACTAGCTTTAAGTTTGCTCAGTTTATAGAACGGGACGGCATAGTGCATATTCGCACGCTGCCATATCATCCTCAAAGCAATGGGCTTGCAGAACGCGAGGTCAGGGTATTAAAGGATGGCCTGAAGAAGATGCCTGGCTTAAATCTAGCAACCGCCCTCGCTACGGTACTGTGCAAGTACAGAAATTCTCCGCAGGAGTCCGATAGTCTCCTTCAGAACTGATTTTAGGGTATCGGCTGCGCATGAGAACTGACATGTCTTTTCCTCTCTGGAAACAGCTCCCACAGCACGAACGATCTACGGACGAAGATGGCTGGAGTTTCGCTCCGGGAGATACCGTTTCCTTTAGGAACTACGGTGCTTGTGATAAATGGACGCCAGACAAGGTGAAGTCCACTGCAGGCTCACGGCTTGTAATTGTCGAAACGGAAGACCATCAGATGGTTCACCGTCATGTTGACCAAATACGAAAACGCCCCGCAGAAACGGTGGCGTCAGAAGCCGGAAAATCTGGGTTGTCACCTGCTCCAACCCACAGCGCACCAGAGTCATAAGTTCACGAAGATGACACAGCCCCGGAGCCAGTGCTGCGTCGGTCCACCCGTGTAAAGAAACCAGTGCTTCGTTACGGTTACTAGGGGGAAGGAATGCTGATAGTGAGCCGCCGCGGTGGCTCAGTGGTTATGGTGCTCGGCTGCTGACCCGAAAGACGCGGGTTCGATCCCGGCTGCGGCGGTTGAATTTCTTTGGAGGAGAAACTCGAGACCCGTGTACTGTGCGATGTCAGTGCACGTTAAAGAACCCCAGGTGGTCAAAATTTCTGGAGCCCTCCACTACGGCGTCTCTAATTGCCTTAGTCGCTTTGGGACGTTAAACCGCATAAACCAAACCAACCAAACCAATGCTAATAGTCAAGTTCGACTCGGCGAAGGCTGACACTGATAACCCGCCGCTGGCTACCGGCACATGCGTCCGCCTTTTTCCTCCTCTCGTTTTATCTTTCTTTCTTTCCAATGCTTTTCCTATATATTCTCAAGCCGAGAATAAAAGCGGGTCATTCGCCGGGCGACGCTGTCTGCGGTGGCTGTTTACTGACGTTTACTGACAAGTAACACTTACGATGCGCGATTACTGCAATGAGGCCCGCAAGGCTGGCATCAATGTGAATTTCCGTGAGAGAACGAGGGTTGACATTACGCAGGATTGGCGGCGTCGTCAGAAGACAACGTAGTGTTCTAATGCTGGATCGCAGGCTGGCGACCAGACGGAAAAGTCGCGGCTGGAAAGGAGCTTGGTCGGGGGGGTCGATGATAGTGGCGAAATTGCGGAAGATGCTTCGGAAGTAGGAGCGAAGGCCGACGAAGCTGCGGAGTTCTTTCACAGAAGTGGGCTTTGTAAATTCTGTCACAGCTCGCAACTTTGCAGAGTCCGGGAGAATGCCATCCGCTGACACGAGATGTCCGAGAATGGGGACCTGCCGAGCTCCGAAGCGACACTTTTTAAAAGTGAGTTGGACGCCACCGTCGGCCACGCATCGAAGAACAATCTCAAGGCGCTGGAGATGAGAAAAGAAATCTGAGGAAAAGATCACAACGTTGTCCAGGTAACAAAAGGGTGTGTGCCATTTGAGCCATCGGCGAAGGTTGTCCATCATGTGCTCGAAAGTTGCGGGGACATAACAGAGTCCGAAGGGCATGGCAGTAAATTAATAGAGACCGCTGGTTGTGACGAAAGCGATTTTTGGTCGATCGGCCCTTGCTCTCGGCCCCTGCCAGTGCCCGGAGCACAAGTTGAATGAAGAAAAGAACTCAGCGCCTTGCAGTCAGTCCAGGGCGTCGTCGATACGAGGGAGAGGTAAACGTCCTCGAGTGTAATCTTTTCCAGACGGCGTAGTGTACGCAGAACCGGATCGAACCGTCTCTTTTTTTGATCAGGACCAGAGGAGATGCCCACGGGCTATGTGATGGCTGGATCCAGGTTGTCGAACCGTAATTTTTTTAGTTTCGTTTCCGGTTCCGGTTCATGCCTTTCGGGTTCAGTTCCGGGTTAGGCTCCAGAGGAGAATTCCGTTCCGGTTCGAACCGTATCGAACTGGTTCAAATGGATTCAGGAGAAAAAAAAATTAGAGCGTAGATGGGTTTCAATCAACCTTACTACATTGTTTACTTTTTTCTGGCACATCAGTACACAAAACGAAAAATGCAAAAATTCGTTTACGACAACTGAAAACTGGCCTAGTTGGCATGCTTAAGCAGCGCAGTAGACACGGCAAAAGGAAGACGGGAGACGACACAAGCGCCGACTAACAACCGGTTCTTTTATTCTCCGGAAAATATATAAATGCAGAGGACCCAGTTAACAACAAAAAAAAAACAGAAGAACAATGATTAAAGCCGAAACACTATACTGCGCGTGCATATCATAGTCGAGTCATGATATTTTTTTCAACGAATTTTGATGTCTATCATCCATACTATACGCCACTCTCCTATCTCGTGGACCTCACACAGTTGCCTAGAAAGCCTCACTTAGTATCTACCAAATTGATAGATTGTGAAGCAACGCGCTCATCTGCTTCCTTCCAGATCATAATGGTTCCACGAGCTCACTACAAGTTCGATCAGGGTGATAAAAGAGGACACTTGTCTTATCTAAGTGGGGAAAGCAATGAGCATTTGTTCTAACATCGCAGGTGGGTGAAAAAAGGGCCGGGGTCGTATAACATCGCTTTGCATTGCAGAGAGAGAAGCGACTGCGTCCTACAATCAGATATGACAAGAGTCCTGTTTACTCACCATCATCGAATTAGTAGGAAGCTGGTCGAAGCCCATATGATCAGGAAGGAAGCAGATGAGTGTGTTGCTTCACCATCTATCAGGCAACTGTGTGAAGTCCATGAGATATGGGCGTGCCGTCTACTACGGAAGATGGTCTTCGAACTTCGTTGAAAAAAATGACATGACTCTACTATGATGGGCATGCGCAGTATGATTTCTAGGTTTTAATTTTTGTTATTCTGCTTTCTTGGGTTGCTCACTGTGTCCGGCGCCTTTATATGGTGTATGTTGTTAGTGAGCGCTCGATTCGTCTCCCGTCTTCTTTTTATGCACTTAACTGCGCTGCTTAAGCAGAAAAATTCGTTTAATGCGAGATGGTCTCACTTTACCCATTTTATTTATCGTCCGCCGCAAAATTAAATGGACTTGAAATTAATGCGTTGTGTTGTGTTGGGTTTATTGGCGCATAGCAGCGAAGGCTATCATGCGCCAAGAACAAGGTATGGAAAAAATATGCTTGAGCAGACTTTGAAAACAAAGTGGATAAAAACGGTGGTGTAAAGGGCCTAAAAGTTATTTTACTAACTAGCTGATGAAAGACAAGAATTTTAAAAAATGTCTCATAGCAGAAACTTTTATGAAATTAATGAAAACGGGCTATGTATACGCTATAATGCACCTTATGGGGCATAAGGCGAAAAGCCGGTGGATTTTGCATCCACGAGACCCTCAGCTTCAGCAGTTTCGGAGACCCCGTCGCGCGAGTTATAGGTCTCCCCCAGCGGAGAATTTCTCGTACAAAGTGTACTTACACGGGCGCCGAAATGACCGCCGCACGCACCCTTTACGTTCCCGAGCACTACTAAGAAACGAAGCTGTCATTTGTCGGCACCTATATAGAGACAGACACATTTCCGTCCCCCGTCCCTCTTTTATTACAAGGTAAGAAAATGTGCGTGAATCCCTCCACCGCCCATGCGCCACCCAGCGAGACCCTACGTGGGAGCATTGGCTCTCCCTAACATCCAGAGCTTACCAAACATATTTTATTTAAACCACCTCTTCGACATCGCCTTTGTGCCTCACATTGAATATCCCGAGTACCTATCGCTCAGTATCTTCAAAAAGACAGGTAATCGTGGCTTCTCAATAGTACAGTGAGAAATTACGACATTGGCTTATCAAGATGACGTCAACCTCTTTTCTTCTGATAAACAAAGTATGACAAAAAAAAATATGCTTGGATGGCTTGAGAACGCTTCAGTTTTGCACGGACATAAATTGGCAACATCGTTGCGAAATTGCGCTGGAAAATTCTTGCAAGCGCAGCATTGCGCGAGGAAGGAGATGTACTTGCCCTGCATAGAATTTTTGTGACTATTCCTGGGGCACTATGAAAGGCAGCCTTTGCGTGATTAAAATTTTTTCCGCCCTTGATAGAGAGTGGCTAGTCTGACGTGCGCCATTTGTCCACCAACATGTTTCTGGCATCTATTTTCAAAACTACGAACAAGCCCTTTCTGCGAGCTGTGCTTAATAGGCCACTAAGTACTCACCTGCCTTTTCTGGACATGCTTGGGAATAAACTTTGTGCTGATGCATTCGGTTTTCTCACTCTTCGGTTTTCCTTAGGATACCTGTACGACCTCTCCACAAAGCAGATGGCAAATGTTGCGATCGGTCAATACGTCCTCTACCCATACATCTACAGTCACACCAGAGCTTTCCTGATACCAGTGTATTAACGTCAATTCAGAGCATGTACACTCGAGCCCACTTCAACGGCCGCAGATATAACGAACGCTCGCTTATTACGAGGGGGTGCGGTGCTACAGTCAAAATGTGCATAATGGAAATGAAAATTCGTCGCAGATACAGAGAGCAACCCTGGCCACACCACTCGGTTATAGCGAACGAGGAGGCGCGATTAACTACCCCCGAAGTTCAGGACGTCGTGCTTCCACTAGACACGCTGATGAAAGAGCGCCTGTCAGCCTTCACGATACCGTCCCGGAAAAAAACAAAAACATGTCGACCCATAAATGCAATTAAAGGCGGCACTGCCGTGCGCAGCACTAACAGAAAAAAGCATGGCGTCCGTTAAGAGTTTAAACGGTAAAGTAAATACGGCAACAATATGCTACAACTCTCTATTGAAACAGTAAGTAAACGACGGCCAAGCCCGCATCGATGGTCTTCGAGGGCAATCATTGCCTACGCGTTCGCCGGCTGGGCAAAGCATCCCAAGTGGAAGAAGCGTGGTGCGCGCGCAACAGGAGCATCGTCGAAGACGAAGCTACTGACCACGACCTTGGATGAATAGAAACGATTTCAGAATTTTAAAATTCTTGTTGGTCATGCTTAACACGTGGAATGCATAGTCTGCCTAGTCGTCTCCATCTTTTGCGCTGCTACCACGTGCAAGCATCGTCATACAGCGGACAGTGCTACTGATGCACTCTGCGCCACAAGCGCTGCGCTACCTTTGTCGCTGCATCAGCCCAGGAACGACAGAAGCAGCTTGAAAACACATGTGACCAGACTCACGTAGATTTCCGCAAACGCTTCACTGATCCATAGCTGGCCAGTTATTTCCCTGGATAACTAAGTTCCTGCGACCACAAAATCGCAGAAGTGTGTGCTGTGACGAAGACGTTAAACACCAAGTACGAGCTCTGCATTACTGCCAAAATTCTTATTTATGTGACCGATCTGCCACCAGTTGCCCTGGACACTTCATGTACGATTAGTTATACACAGTCCCTAAATTTGATTGTTGGCAGCCAGGGTCTCGACGAGGATTAAATGACCGCCATAGCCTGGAACGAGCCGCGGCAGGCTCTGCTTTGCACAAGTAGGCGCGCATAACGCTTTTTATAAGAAATAGGCGACACTATTAGCGGCCTTAAAATTTTTGGCTGTTATGCAAAGAATCCACTCACTACTAACATCAGATATAACGAACTGAATCCCCGTGACCGTCAGGTTCATTATAGGTGGGCTAGACTGTAGTTTTAATCGGCCACAAAAACCCTCTTCACGTTTCACACATGAACCTCATGCGCTAGGACGTACCTTCGCGGCGAGGGGACGTATGTGCCGTGGACAGTGAATTTCTACCAGTGCGAGCAATCCGAAACCATCCAGCAATATAATGATACTTTTGTCGTGATACTGTGTTCTTTTAGGAGATACTTAAGCACTTTCTTAAAAACCCATTCAGACCCGCCGCGGTGGCTCAGTGGCTACGGCGCTCGGCTGCTGACCCGAAAGACGCGGGTTCGATCCCGACCGCGGCGGCTGAATTTCAGTGAAGGCGAAATTCTAGAGGCCCATGTGCTGTGCGATGTCAATGCACATTAAAGAACCCCAGGTGGTCAAAATTTCCGGAGCCCTTCACCACGGCGTCCCTCATAGCCTAAGTTGCTTTGGGATGTTAAACCCAATAAACCAACCAACCAACCAACCAAAACCCATTGACATCATGCATTTCATTGTAACAATTATGTCTACAATATAAAGCTCCGCAACTCTTTGCGAACTCTGTGTACATAAGACCGTTTAGCCTGTGGAAAACCCGCATGATATATGAACACGCAGAACCACCGCGTTCAATGAGGTCAGTGTTCAGACAATTGTCACAGGAGGAATATGCTGTGTAAGTTCATCCTCCTGTCTGGAATTTTCACTGTCTGGAATTTTCATCTGTGGGCGAAGGAAGGGAGTGACGGTGGTGTGAGGCCGTATGCCGAGATCGCTGAATTTGACGCGGTCGAGGAAGGCACGAGGAGTGTAAGAGAGTTTGCAAATATGCCATGCAACAACCATAAAAAGAAGCCTCCAAGATAGCCGAGTAGAATAAAGCGTCTGTAAACAGAGCTTTTCTGCTGCACCGCCACTGGTACGAATCCCACTCGGAGTTAGAAGTTAGAGTAAGCATACCCTTTTAGTTGTTCTTTTTTACTGCGTTAGCAGTATAGCCTCCTTTCACAAAAATAACCGAGTTGTATGTGTGCGTGTGTGTGTGTGGGGGGGGGGGGGGGGGTTGGTGCGTGCATGCAGCCTCCACCTTTGATGCCCACTCCACTGGGCGCACCTCCGGTCACTCACTGGTAAAAATGCTCCAACAACTTTCACCCACCGCTACATCACCCACCTGTACCCGAAATAACCGACGCGTATTGTTGTGAAGGCTGAACGTCTGCCGTCGCTTAATTGTACTACGAAAAAAAAGACGAACACTCAGAAGCCTGCCATGTAAGAGACCAGGAACCGGAAGTATGACAGCAATATGTAGATATAATCCGCCGGACAGAGAATTCAAGATCGATCTGTCGAAGAACAGCGGATGAAGCAACCTCCTGGCAACTGGCATCAATTTTATAAGAAGGACACGTTCAGCGAATTGGCATAACGAAATAATTTGATCGCAGTTACATTGTATCGCAGAGCATCTTTATGGGCGCAATGACTATCGCAAGCCAGCGAGCGCATCCATTTCATTTTGCACTTTTGTGTGATCGGTATTCAATTTTTTTTATAAGTATATCTTCACCATTGCCAAGAGCCCATCTTTCGTTGCTTATTTCCGTCGCATGCAAAAAAGAATCTGTGGATTCTCAAAAAAGAATCTGCACCAGTTTATATATCCTTCATTTGGTAATAATAGTAGTAATATCTCGGGTGTAACATGTCGAGTAGGCAGTAGGGCTATAGGGCAGACAGTGAAGTGGAGGGCTCAAGATTAACTGAGACTGGCTGGGGTTTTTCGACGTGTGACACTGGTGGTGAAAAACATTTATGTACGGATACACTTAAGGAGCTTATGCATGAGCGGACCTAGAGGGGGCCAGCCCCAACAAGTACTAGGTGGAGGTCCTTAGTTCGGGACGCCAGTGGCGTCGGCCGCCGCCCGGGCTCGCGCGACGAAGGCCCATTGGGCCTGCAGGCCAGAACAGCCGAGCAGGGTCGCCTCCCAGTCCTCTGAGGTTGGGTTGGGGTGAGGGGGGATATCAGGGTAGGAGGGGCAGGCCCACACCATATGGTAGATGTCCGAAGACCTCCGCACAGTGCGGACAGCTGCCTCAGAAAGGAGGGTCGAAGTGTTTGAGAGCTGCCGGGCACAGCAAAGCATTAGTGTACAGAGGAAGCAGAAGGCCCTCCTCCCCCTTTCAGAGACCTTTGCACGGGCCGGGATAAAGGCCGTGGCCAGACTGATATAGTAAAACAATGTTTATGAAGGACTAAGCTGGAGTGAATTCGAGTTCCTGATCGTCGGGCCGGAGGGGATTGCCCGGTGAGAGAGCGCGCGGGCGGCGGCGTCAGCTGCCTCATTTCCCTCAAGGCAATGTGAGCAGGAGCCCGAACGATACACCGGTGAGGGGGGGGGGGGGGGGGGTCGCCGGTGTAGACGCTGTTTTGGAGAAAGGCGGTAGGCTAGGTATGGTACGCAGACCTGCTCGACGTTCCGACGTTCCCTTGCGAGTCGGAAATAATTGTTTTCGAAGTGGGATTAGATGCAGCCAAGGCAACGGCGATCTTCTTCGCGTGTGTTATATCATGGGCTCGGAAAGTATGGCTGTTCGCTGTTTTGGACTGGTTTAAGATCGCGGCCGTGTACCAGCCCCATGGTGGCGGCCGGAGGCATCCACGTAGAACAGGCTGGATTTCGATCGATAGTGGTGGCCTAGGGCTGCCGCCTGCACCAGCTGCTGGCCATTATGGTCCTCGCGGATAATGTTCGCGGGAAGAGGGCGCACGTGGAGGGCATCTCCGCTGCGGTGGAATACGTACGTGCTCTTCCATGAGAGCCAGTGTGTTGGATGTGCAGTCTAGCAAGGAGGCGGCTACCCGACGATGTCTTCGAGAGACGTGTGTATTGGTTGGTCAAGCGGGCTTCCCGGAGCTCGCGAAATGTGTTCAATAAGCTCAGCCGCACGACGCGCTTGTTTGAGGTTTTCGCGAGGAGGTCCCGAGCCAGTTTAATAATTTTTCGGAGGACGACTTCGAGTGCATCCTCGTCTTGCTTATTATTAGTTAGTTTGTGAATTGTGGGTTAGAATGATCTCGTGGGTAACGCTGTCGAATGCTGCCTTCAGATCCAGGTGAGTACGACCTTGTCATTGTGGGGGCATTCGATGGGGTCGAGAACAGCCCGATTCAGTTGTAGCAGGACATCCTGTACAGAACTGTGCGGGCGAAACCCGCACATTGTTTCTGCGAAAAGGTGTTTGGATTCTATGAGCTCGGACAACCTGTCGCGTACCATCGTCTCCATGAGTTTGCCCACACAGGAAGTCAGAGAGATGGTGCGGAGGTTGTCCATGTTGATGTCCTTGCCAGCTTTAGGAATCAAGGTGACCAGGGCGGTCTCCCAGTAGATAGGGAGTGGCACTTCCCCAAACCAGATTGTGTTAATGTAATCCAATAAAGACAGGTATGTCGGGTCAAGGAGGTTGGCTAACAATCTGACGAAATTTGTCCCGACCCGGAGTGGTGCCACGTTTTATTTTTGCCAGGGCCGCCCTCAGGTCATGGAGTATGAATGGTTGATGCAGCTTAACGTTCTCTGAGCCTGCATAAGAGTATGCTGGCCCGAGGGGGCCCTGGGTGGTGCACAAGTACTGGTTCGGAAGGTTCTGGCCAGCTGAGTAGTGCTGCCCTGAAAGCTGTGTATTGCTCTTTCGAGGTGTTTTTGAGTTTTCATGCGTGTTTGCGATGGGTATATTCAGGCGCGAAAGAGTTGCCACGTGTTCCGGCTTGACATTTGAATCACGTGGCCACCCAGTTAGAGTCGCCGAGTTGGCTCGCATACTCAGCCCCTCATTGAGTGAGTTCGGGGTTGCGAGCTTTAAGTTTCCAGTTGTGCTTTTACCCTCGCCACCGACGGAGAAGATAATGCCCGAGCTCCCAGGTGTGTATCATGTGGTTGTCCACATCCGAACCACCTCTGAGAGGTGAATTTCCGTTTCGGAGGAGCGGAGGCCAGAGACCAAATGTTGTGACCAAGACTGGTAGCCTTGCTCATATATGGGTGTCGTGGTGTTATAATGTTGCCTGAACTTGGTCCAATCTTGGAGTCGGGCTTTTTTTGTTGGTCGCGCAAAGGTATGGGTCGCAATCGTAGTGTACAGGAAGCAGTGGTCACTGCCGAGGGTTACCTCGGTGTTCACCCAGTCTGCATAGTGAATGTTGCGGGTGAAGGTCAAGTCCGGACATGTATCCCTATCAACGAAGTAGCCTATACGAGTTCTGTGGAGAGTAAGGCCCAGCGTTGAAGCAAGCTTCCCCACCAATGTGAGTCATATTGAATGTACTACTCCCGCACCTCCTTATGTAATACCTCCCCCCCCAGGGGCCTTTAAGGGTCAAATAAATGATTATGATGATGATGATGATGATGCGTCCCCGCTTCCCTTCCAGGAAGTAACCGGACATCGGAGCGGGTACGTTGAAATCCCAGAATCAGGAGGGGATCGCGTCCCGCAACTCTCAGCGCACGGCTAGAGGTCCGCGAATGATATATTTGGCTATTTCGGATTGCAGTCTATACTGAGTATGTGTAATTGTTGGTCCTGTTTGTGGAGTGGGAGGAGGTGCACCGTTACATGGGAGTATTAAAGTTGCAGGTCTAAGTCAAGCTGGTTTCCTGTATAATTTCTATGGACACATAGACAAGACGAGGGGTCCTGCTGGAACGTCGTATAATTTGTTAGTATGGCGCCTTTCCCGGGCTCTTGGAGGGCAACCATGGCTGGCTAATGCTCAAAGGTAGAAAGGAAAAGCCGGATGTCGGTCCGCTTGGAATGACGACGGAGCCCCCGACAGTTCCATTGAGTAATCGTAATGGGGGAAGGAGATTTAAAATGAGAGGAGAGCCTACAACGGGGGTGTCCCGCCATGCTCAGATTTAGAGGTGAGAGGTGGAAATGTGGCTGCCCTTGAGCCAGTTACCTGGGGTTGAAGCTCAGCACCTAGAAGGGGGCAGCTGTCTTCTGCATCTTCGAGGTCATTGACCGGCGGGACAATCTGGAGGGCCGGCGAGATACGTCATTATTACTGGCTCTGCGAATTAGGGGGGGGGGGGGTAAGTCGCGACGTCTTGAGTGATTATAGAAGGGATAGCCTCCATGACTCGAGCGATGAGGCGTTCCTTCGCTGTCTCCAATAGGGTGTCAAATTGGGGCTTCGAGTTCGTCAAAGAAACGTTACGGAGCCGGCGCCGCCGCCGTCTTGCTCTCCATTGGCTCCGCGTCGGGGTACTAGGGGTAGGGGGAGTTGTTTTAGTTCCTGAGGCTTCAACTTTGGCCAGTAGCATCTCGATTTCTGCCCGAAGAAAAGCTATAAGGCTGTGGAGCTCAACGTCAGCCGCCGTGCGAGGGGAAGAGAACAGGGGGTGGGAGGAGCAGCCATTCCTGCCTGAACCGCTCACATGTTTGCCATTTTTGACAGCGTTGGGCCAGGAACCGGCCGCGGCATTCTTTTCTTCGGAGCAGGCTTTCTTTTCCTGGCCGCCGTGTGCGGGCGAGGGTGGCACTTGTCTGCTTTTGAAGTCATTCCCGCTAGTAGGCTTCTCTCACTTTGAACCGGTGATGTCGCCGCAATGTGTTGAAGCATCGCTGCCGACGCTGCCGGGTTGACGTGGCTGCCTGTCCGTCACGCTGGATTTCAAACCCTTTGGGATGACTGCCTTGTGACGATACTTTGCAATACAGTCAGGCGAGTTCGCGGCATGCCCAACTCACAAACCGCACACTTGGATATATGCTTGTGAGGGGCAGCACCCCGCCGATTATGGGTGCCTGCAGTCCACACACAGACCATGCTTATCTTGGGTTGGGGTGGGGCAAGAGTCCGCCCGGTGGCCGACAGCTCCACACAAGCTGCAGGCCGCAATAGTGCGCAAATATGGCTGCACTAGGGCGATCTCTGAGTTGTAAAGGACGAACCTAGGCTTCACCATGCCAGCAAAGGTGAGCCGGGCTGCTTTGTTTGAGTTGCCGAAATTCCGGATGTCAAGTGAGTGTCGTTCCTCGCCGCTTGTGAGGCGGGAGCTTGGCGGGTAGCAACAGCCTTGTCGGTTATCGGCGTGGCGTTAGCCGCTATCTTGGCCTCCCGTCCTGAGCGGCGCTCCGGCAGACGGAGAAGATTCTCATTGCGGATCGGGAACAGTCGACCATGTCGGTCCGGTCGATCAAGGCATGGGTCGATCGAGACATGTCGGTCCGGTCAATCCGGTCGACCAAGACATGGTGTCCGGGTCATAACCGCGTTGAAGAAGCGTTTCCGCCATCTTGCCGAAAGAAGCGGCTGCCTCGCAGGCGAACGCCGGCGCAGCCGTTGGGCATGATGTCGGCGCCGGACGGGGAGGAAAACCCGCTTTAAAATTTAGAAAAGTGGGCCCACCTAAATGAAATTGGTGTTCACGGATGCGATGAACTTGCCGAATTCAAAGGGAGGAAAACTGATGGGGTCCGATGAATTGATTTGGGGCTCTTGTCAGAAAATGACGAAGTAGAAGCGCCACATGTCTGGCAGACGCGAGACGCTGCCGCGTTCCACGCAGGACAGAGCGCACGTGTTTTTGCAATCAGCTGCCATCTAAACGCGGCCCTGGAGGCTAAGATCGAGCCCCCAACTTTCGAATCATCAGCCGTGCTACACACCCACTGAGCCATTTTTGTTGCGCAAGCAACACAACAGCAGCCAGCTTGGCTCGTCCCGTGGTCGCAATTCAGCCATATGCCGTGGCCCACGAACGACCTTGAGCCGCCGTTGCCTAGCAACGGCGCAGCCGTGCTCGAACAGGTGGCGCCGCCGTCGACGCCGCTGCCGTCCACCAGATATGCTTCGCCTCAGTAGATTCTAGTCGTTACGGAGAGCGCGAAAGAGATGCAACAACGGAAGAACGAAGCGAGGAAGAAACAACACGCTCATGAGACGGCAGAAGAACGCGCCGCATGGCTCAAGAAGCGTCATAACAAAGATTCGGCTAGAAGAAGCCGTGCCACATCCCGGAGTGACTCTTACCCCGCCGCGGTGGCTCAGTGGTTACGGCGCTCGGCTACTGACCACAAAGACGCGGGTTCGATCCCGGCTACGGCGGCCAAATTTCGATGAAGGCGAAATTCTAGAGGCCCGTCTACTGTGCGATGTCAGTGCACGTTAAAGAACCCTAGGTGGTCCAAATTTCCGTAGCCCTTCACTACGGCGTCTCTCATAGCCTCAGTTGCATTGGGACGTTAAACTCCAATAAACCAAACCAAACCAATCTTCAACTGCGGAAGAGACCGGTTTGAGCTACGCTGCGTAGACGACGTGCCGAGGAAATTGAGGGAGAGCGTGCTAGAAGACTCGAGACTCGAGGCTTTCGCAATTCAACTTGGGTTAACAAGAGCTAAACCACAGCCGATTTTTTTCATGCACCACTCACCCATCTTGAGTGGTTTTACTTAGAACCTGCTGTCTGAGACAATGAACGTCTACAAAATTAAATATAGCACTACCCACTGCGGTTGCTCAGTGGTTAGCGCGCTCGGTTACTTTTTCGATGCACCCGGTTTCGAACCCGGCCAAACAGGTCGCGTTTCGTGGAGGCGAACGCAAAAGGCACCCTGCGCTGAGCGATGTCAATGCACATTAAGGATCCCCCGCTGGTAGAAATTATTCCGGAGCCCACCACTACGGCACATGTTTCTCTCTTTCGTCTTTCACTCCCACCTTGCTCCCTCTTCTTACGGCGTGGTTGAGCTGTTCATCGATAAGTGAGACTGTTACGGCGCTATTTCCTTTCCTTAAAAACCACCATCCCAACTTTGTTAGGTCCTCGCGCTAATATTTAATGTATTTGTGGTAAATGACCCAACGAAAGAGAAGTGATTCTCAATCGGTGTTTAAAGGACTATCGACACTCAATTTTATTGCGTGGTTTATTCTTTAAAATGACGCCCTAGATATTAGAACACATGCATCACCATGTCGTACTCGGCTGCTGCCGCTAAATAATTTAGAAAAGAATTTATTCTCCCATGCTGTTTCGGTTTCATTAACCGAATGATGACCATTCATCATCATCATCATCAGCCTGACTACACCCACTGCAGGGCAAAGGTCTCTCCCATGTCTCTCCAATTAACCCTGTTCTTTGCCAGTTGCGGCCGTTGTTACCGCCGCAAACTTCTTAATCTCATTCGCCTACTTAACTTTCTGCCGTCCCCTGCTACGTTTGCCTTCTCTTGGAATCCACTCCGTTAACCTTAAGGACCAGCGGTTATCTTGCCTTCGCCTTACATGCCCTGCCCAAGCCCATTTCTTCCTCTTGATTTCAACTAGGATGTCATTAACCCGTGTTTGTTCCCTCACCAACTCCGCCCTCTTCCGATCTCATAACGTTACACCTATCATTTTCTTTTTCATAGCTCGCTGCGTGGATCTTGACTTAAGCTGAACCCTCTTTGTTAATCTCCACGTTTCTGCCCCATAGGTGAGTACCGGTAAGATACAGCTGTTGTATACTTTTCTCTTGAGGGATATTGGTAAACTACCATTCATGATCTGAGAGAAGCTGCCATATGCGCTCCACCCCATTCTTATTGTTTTTTTTTATTGCAAAAACATTACTGCTCACAGTTTGAACCCTTCAACGTAGCGAGGCGGTGGACACGTTTGACCTTTAGCGGGACCTTAGAGGTCACGTCATACTAGCTGCGAAAAACCAGGGCCCCAGCTCGGCTCGCCATTGTAGAGCGGCGGTAGACACGGCGGGCGGTGAGCCTCTCGCTTCTACCACTAGAGGCGCTGCGGTAGGAGTGACGCCACACCATCTGCGGAAGAAAAGGGCCCGGCTCGGCTCGTCAGCGTACAGCGGCGGTAGACACGGTGGGCGGTCAGCCTCTCGCTTTTCCCACTAGAGGCGCTGCGGTAGGAGTTACGTCACACCATCTGTGGAAGAGAAGGGCCCCAACTCGTGCCGTCCGCGGAGAGCGGCGATAGACACGGCGGGCGGTGAGCCTCTCGCTTCTCCCACTAGAGGCGCTGCGGTAGGAGTGGACCCCCTTTTATGCGAAGCATACTCGCACAACCGAGCTATTCCTTGCTGCGCCGCGCACGGCCGCGTAGCTACCACTTGACCTTCATCGGCGCACCACGTGATATGACGTCACAACAGCTGCGAAAGCTGGGGCCTCGAGCGCTCGCTTGCGGACGCGCAGCCTCCGCCGGCGGCCTAATTCCCGCTCCTACCGCTAGGAGATACTGACGTCACGCAAAAGGCGACGCACTCGTTGAGTCAGTTGAGCAGCGAGATGTCGGCCAGGGAGAGGGCGGCTCGCCAGACCGCAAAACTATGCTTCGCATCCTTGGCTTAACCATAAGCTAAGCCAGGCCATTTTTTTAGGGGGTCTACGGTGGCTCAGGACGTAGGGATAGGTAGAAGCGATGTAGTAAATGTAACAATGGCGGCTGAGCCCAACAAAATGGCCACTAGGAGGCTCAGAAAGAAAACTACGAAAAATAAATTTAATGCCAGGATCAGTTACATAAACATGCAAGGGGATAGAAAGAGAGCGAAATGGCTAGAAATAGAACAGCAGTTTAAGGACGAAGCAGTAGGTGTGTACGCTCTATGCAAGACACATCTGAGGGATCTAGAAGATCCACCTTTAATCGATGGATATGTCTGGGAAGGGTGCAACAGAACAACAACGGAGAAGAAGGGTGGAGGAGTAGGTATGCTGATACATCAAGGAACAAATTGCGAAAGAATAAAATCAAGTTGCAAAAACATGTCTGGGTATCAGGT
Source organism: Amblyomma mixtum (assembly GCF_055824585.1). Taxonomy (NCBI): domain Eukaryota; kingdom Metazoa; phylum Arthropoda; class Arachnida; order Ixodida; family Ixodidae; genus Amblyomma; species Amblyomma mixtum. Next base: position 312,801 of record NW_028317728.1, on the reverse strand, counting down.
ACAATTGTGGCAATAGAACATGGCTAGCGGTAGTTTTTTTAGGGAGCGGGCACAAATGCAGGCAAGAAAACAAGGAGCTAGTGAAGTGCCTCAATGACGATATAAAGCAGGTAGGAGACGGTGTCGATACTATTTTGCTTGGAGACATGAACGGCCACATCGAGGATCTGGATGGATATATAGATTGTAAAGAGAAGTTAATGGTAGATTTGTGTGAGCGGCACAACCTAGTTATTGTCAATAGAGAAACTAAATGTGAGGAACAAATCACGTGGGAATCCCGTGACAGGCAAACAACCATTACTGGCTAATGTCGCAGGGCATCTATAGCAAGCTCGCAATAATGGAAATAGACGAAGAGGGGAAGCACAGCCTAGGGAGTGATCATAAATGTATTAGTCTACAGTTGGGAGCCCTAGTAAAAAGAGAAATGCAGCGATGTCAAAAAGACAACGCAAAATTAAACGATGAACAAATAGCGCTAATATCAGTCGATATAGAAGAAGTAATCGAGAAACTCCCCATGGAAAAGTGGGATTATAATCAGTTAGAACTGCTCATCGCTACAAAAATGAAACAAGTGAACGGAGTAAACCGCTGGAGAGGAAAGAGGAAGCCACGAAGCTGGTGGAATATGGAAATTAAGGAGGCCATCGAACAACCATGGCTGGCTTCAAGGGAACACAGAGAAGCAAAAAGGGCGCAGTTATCTGAAGATGAAATAGGCGAAAAATGGGAATCTTATCGACAAAAGAAACAGCAAGTTCAGGTCCTAGTCCAGGCTCAAATGAAGCAGTTTTCTGATAAATGGCTGGCTGAAGTTCGTGAGGCAAATAATGGGGGGCCAAGAAAATTCTGGAACCATATAAGCTGGTTGGGAAAAACAAATCAAAGAACGCAGGAACAGATTATAGATGCTGAGGGAAAATGTTTAGAGGGAGACGATACTGTGAACTACATTACGTCATTTATAGCTGCGTCTTTTAGCAACGAAAATGGGGTAATCTCCCCAAGTGAGGCAGCAACACAGGACAGCACAATAGAGAACAGCTTACAACTGACTAGTCTTAACTGGGAAAAGGCGGAAGCGAATATTCCTAGACCACATCCGCTGGGATAGACGTAATTCCAATTAAGCTGATTACTGAACTGGGCCCAAGAAGCAAGGAAGCGCTGATAAAAATTCAGGCGGCACTTTGACAGTCTAAAGTGCGTAGAGGCGAAAGCGTTTTCCGCACCAGTTTGACTGCCTCTGTGGCACTGGTGGCGTCACATATAATTGAATACTAATTACTAAGTGATGACAAACCATTAATTAATGGTTAATTACAGATTAATGCCTGAACACCAATTAACTGCTAATTAATGACGCTTAAGCTTCGCCTTTAGGAGTGGAACGCGACAGCGTGTTGTAGCGCTGCCACGAAACGCCACCACCCGTTCGGCGCGATGCTTTGCCATTTGAACGCAACGCTTTTTGAGGAAAGGAAATGTCGCAGTAATTCTCTGTCATCTCGGTGGACACCTGAACCGCACCGTAGAGGAAGGAAGGAAGTGGGAGTGAAAGAAGACAAAGAGGGCCCGTAATGAAGGAAATGAAAATTGTATTCGAGGAAAGGAAATTACGCAGTAACTGTCTCACATATCTCGGTGAACACCCGTCAAAATTCAGGGGGGCACTTTTTTACCTAAAATGTGGTCACTGATGTGTGGTTAAGATGTTAAGCTTCGCCTCTAAGAGTGGAACGCGACACCATCTTGCAACGCTGCCAGGGAGTCCATAGAACGCCATCGCCCATTCGATTCTACGCCTGGCTCGTCGGTAAACTGGTTTTTGAGGAAAGGAAATGTATCTTTCTCTCATATCTCGGTGGACACTTAAATCTCCCCGGAAGGGAAGGGTGGAGGATGGGAGTGAGCGAAGGCACCATATTCACTAGACGCGCCTTTGTTCATTCCAAACCATCGAGCTGGCATGGCGGAGTGGATAGCATGCTCGTCTCGCACGCCGAAGACCGGGGTTCGATTCTTGAGCTCGACCAATTTCCTACTCGGTTTTATTTATTTATATGGCCGAACTAGAAAAGCTAATTAGGTTAATTTGGTAATTAAGCAATTAACTAAGCTCAGTCCGACTTACTTGGAGCATCACTATACGATCCCTTCAATTGGTTACATGGTTACTAGCCAAAGTACAATTGGCCCTGTTTGAAATTCGCGCACTGTGACGTCACGGCCGTTTCGACCAATTGAAAAGCGTGACATTTATGTCGACAACTGCTGCCTACAACGATGAGACGTTAAAGGCTTTCGCCTTAAAAGCTTTGGAGACAGTCATAACAAATCAGCAAATTCCGTCCAGCTGGAGACAGAGTAAAATAAATTTGATTTAAAAAGGGAAAGAAGATCAGATGAACATAAAATCCTGCCGCCCGATTACGATAACATCTGTTATGTACAGGCTGGCAATGCAGGCGGTGAAATTAAAAATGCAGACTTGGGTAGAAGGAAATCGGATACTCGGAGAACTTCAGAATGGGTTCAGAAGGGGTAGGCGCTTAGATGATAGCCTGTTCGTGCTTACCCAATGCATAGAAATAGCTCTGTTTTTAGCCTTTCTGGACATAAGCGGTGCATACGATAACGTGAACAAGGAACTCCTCTGGAGCATATTGAAATATTTAGGCATCTGTCATGAGGTAATTGATTTTCTACATAAAATCTACCGAGATAATGAAGTTGAAATAGCATGGGAAGGGAAAAAAGGTACCACAACTGTGGGAGTGCACAAAGGATTAAGGCAAGGTTGTCCTCTATCACCGCTGCTGTTCATGCTCTACGTGATAAATATGGAAAGAGGGCTAGAATAAAGTAATCTAGGTTATAATCTGTCGTACAGATTAGACGGAAATGTAGTTGAACAGCGACTTCCGGTTTTAATGTATGCGGACGATATTGTACTGCTAGCAGATAGCCAGGAAGATTTACAAACTTTGGTTAATTGCTGTGGAGACGAAGGAGACGTTCTAGGATTCAGTTTTAGCGCAACTAAATCAAGTGTGATGATTTTTAACAATACAACTGATCAGGTGCTTACAATACAAGGCCACGAAATACCCAAAGTGGCCGAATACAAATACCTCGGGATATGGCTAAACGAAGGGCAGATATACACGGAAAACATGAACAGGCTCTTAGGGCAAAAGGACCAAGAGACGCCGGGATAATGAAACATAGGGCATTATGGGGGTACAACAAATATAAAGTACTAAGAGGTATTTGGAAAGGAATAAAGGTGCCGGGACTTACTTTCGGCAATGCGGTTGTGTGCTTAAGGGCGGAAGTTCACTCGAGATTAGACGTAAATCAGAGAGCTGTTGGAAGATTAGCACTAGGTGCCCACGGCAAAACCACAAACGAGGCAGTACAGGGGGATATGGGCTGGGCATCATTCGAAGCACGGGACGCTAAGAGTAAGATACTATATGAAGAACGCCTGAGGAAATTGGACGATAACAGGTGGGCAGCTAAGGTATATAAATATTTATACAGAAAGAGAGTTGACTCACAGTGGCGGAAAAGAACTAGAAAACTAACCAGTAAGTATGCCTGTCATGAGGACGGAGAAAGAAAGAGCATTAAACGACAAGTTAAAAACGCGGAAGTTAAAAATTGGATGAATTCAATGGAAAAGAAACATAGTGTAGAACTATATCGGTACTGGAAAAGGCAGATCAGGAAAGAATTTTTCTATGAGAACACAAGAGGCAGTACCCTACTTTTTGAAGGTAGGTCAGGGTGTCTTAGAACGCGCAGTTACAAAAAGAAATTTAACGAAGATGACACATGTGCAGTGTGTGGTAGATCTGTGGAAACAATTGAACACCTCATAATCAAATGTAATGATATCTATCCGGATTTCGATGCAGGCACAGTCACTCTTCCTGAGGCTCTAGGGTTTAAAGATAACAATGGTCATGTAAATAGATCTGCAGTGGAAGTTAGCAAAAAGCGATTGGAGGATTGGTGGCTGAAAAGCAGAGATGTGACATATGGTTAGAATTGTAGAAAACCGTAGGTAACGATGATGGCGAATCTTAATGAGAATTCCCAACACAGTAAACAAAAAAATAGCCAAGAAAGAAAAGCTGAGCATGGTGGCAATTGCCACCACCCCGTTTCAAAGGGGGCGCTCCTATCCATCCATCCATCCATCCATCCATCCATCCATCCATCCATCCATCCATCCATCCATCCATTCATCCATCCATCCATCCGTCCGTCCGTCCCTCCATGCATGCATGGATGGCCGGATCCATCCATCCATCCATCCATCCATCCATCCATCCATCCATCCATCCATCCATCCATCCATCCATCCATCCATCCATCCATCCATCCATCCATCCATCCATGCATCCATGCATCCATGCATCCATCCATGTATCCATCCATCCATCCATCCATCCATCCATCCATCCATCCATCCATCCATCCATCCCTCCGTCCATCCGTCCATCCGTCCGTCCGTCCGTCCGTCCGTGGATGGATGGACGGATTGACGGATGGACGGATGGACGGACGGATGGATGGACGGATGGACGGACGGACGGACGGACGGACGGATGGACGGATGGATGGATGGATGGATGGATGCACGCAGCGCCTCCTGCTAGAGGCGCTGCGGTAGGAGTGACGTCACACCATCTGTGGGAGAGAAGGGCCCCAACCCCCAGCTCGTGCCGTCGGCGCAGAGCGGCGGTGGACACGGCGGGCGGTGGGCCTCTCGCTTCTCCCACTAGAGGCGCTGCGGTATGAGTGACGTCACACCATCTGTCGAAGAGAAGGGCTCCAGCTCGTGCCGTCGGCGCAGAGCGGCGGTAGACACGGCGGATGCGGGCTGAAGAAACGGATGAAGTTGCTTTCGCAATTTCCGGGATTAACCAAGCAGAGCCTGCGTTTTTTCTTATTCTTCTAGTTAAGTCCCTCTCATGATCCGGATCTGCGGTCACTACCTGCCCCAAGTAGACATATTCTCTCACTACTTCCAGCACCTCGCTACCAATTACGAACTGCTGTTTTCTTGCTAGGCTGTTTAAGATTACTTTGGTTTTGTGCATGTTAATTTGCAGCCCCACCCTTCTGCTCTGCCTGTCTAACTGACTGATCATGCTTTGCAGTTCTTTTCCTGAGTGGCTTAGCAAGGCAATGTTATCAGCAAACCGGAAATTACTCAGGTACTCTCTATTAACTGTTATCCCCAACTCTTCCCACTTCAGGCCCCGGAATATTTCCTGTAAGCAGGCATTGAAGGGGATTGGCGAGATCGTGTCTCCCTGCCTGACACCTTTCCGTATTGGAATTTTATTGCTTACTTTATGGAGAACTATAGTAGCTGTGCAATCGTTATAAATATCTTCCAATATTTTCACATAACACTCTTTCACACCCTGATTCCGCAATGACTGTTGTGTGTAGTTAAACATTAGGTCATTTTGGGCGCGGAAAAACTAATACAAACGCTTATACGTTATTTTGACTCACTATAGCGCTTAAATGAGCCTGCTTCAAGAACTACAATTACAGCGAACGACGTATCAGCAGTTATACTGCCGTTTTTTTGCGCCTCACGTGATATAAATTCTATTACACGTCGCAGTCGCAGCCATCGTTCCGTTGGCGAAACCGAAACAGGGTCCAGGAGAAAATCAAATATAAATTATTTATTATGTGTAGGCGAATACCCACAGGGTGCTCCATGCATACCAATGTCTGATGCACCGTTTGAAAGAAGAAAGCACTCAAGCAAACTTTTGGTGTCTATAGTCCTTTATTGATTTAGAGCATTACTAACAATTTAATTAAAACCTTACACAAATATGTAAAATTGGAGGAGTAGTAACTCAAGATTTCACATAAACCTGACGTACAAGTCTTTGTAATTCGTGGTAGTAGGTTACAGAAGCTACAATTAGGTTTCTTCCCAGGCAGCAGACTTCCTATAAGTTTGTTGCCACCTATACTGAGTCCTATTATCGCACTTTCCAGCGCAGACAGCTACGGGTGGGTAAATCTACAAACTAGATTATCGCATTTTGACCGAAAAAAAAAGTATGCCAGGATGCAAATTAAAGTGGGGCTGAACTGAGTCCCGAAGCCGTTCGGAATGCTTTCTTTGAATCGTTCCAGTTCAGGTTCAGTTCCAAGATGATGAAGTAAATATGGGTTCTGGTCAGTTCCGTCTCCTGGCAAAAATTCGGGTTTGGTTCCGCTTGCAGGTTCCGGTTCAGTTCCCGTTCGACAACCTGGCTGGATAACATGGCGCTTAAGCATTTGTGTGACCTGTTCGTCCAGGATGCGGCGTTCAGCGGCTGCACAAGGTCCGAACGTTGGCGCAAAGGGGCATGGGTGCCAGTATCAATATAGTGGGTAAGGGTAGTTGCGCTGCCCAAGGAAGGTTCTTGATAGTTAAACAAAGCTTGAAAACATTGTAGGATGGCGAAAATTTGGGCTCGCTGTGTAGGCGTCAGGGCGCCGTCTATCGATTGGTGAAATATATCGAGAGGCGACGGATTGAGGTCAAGAATAGACATAATGGCCCAGATGTGAACTCCGACCGTGCTCTTGACGAGGTAATATGCTCCAGCGGGATCGAGGAAGACAATACTACGAAGCCATTAGCCACTAACTAAAGTAGTACGGCAGGAGAGCGAGTTGAAGAGAAAAGTAGCCCTTGAGTCACGGAAAATTGTTTGCACGGACTAAGGCAGCAAAACAGATTCCTGCTCAGTGCATCGTAAGGAGGGCGTATAAATTACAGTTGCGTCGGATACAGCAGCACCAGAAAAGGACACCAGCAATAAAGAGAAGAACAGAACATCGGTTTCCTTTGAAACGACAACAGGCGCGGCAGCAGCACAAGCGCACACAATAACGGTGTGATGTGCCGAGAGTGAGCCCTAACGATGGATGACGTCTTGAAATGAGCGGTCAAGAAAGATCAACAACATTGTTTATGGAACGACCTCGATAAGAAGGCACACTGTGCAGAGAGCTGATGGATGAATGTCCTGAGCGCTGGCGGTGAGAATAGACACGGCAGGGAGGGGCACCGTCAATTTTTTGAGTCCGTGACGTGTTACTGAGAACAGAAACGGCTGCGCCAGTGTCAAGTGCTTCGACGGCGACTCTCTCAACGAACACGGTAATAATAATGGCGGGCACGGAAACAGGTCTTGAATGAGTCGCTCGCGATGCAGTTCTTGCTTCCGGAACTGCGGCCGTTAGTTTTCGGCGTGGACGGCGGGTTGGCGGTGGAACTGAGAGAACGGGAACGACGTCCAGGAGAAAGCGAGCGATGGGAGCGAAATTGGTAACTGAAGAGAAGAGGACCCAGGAGGCGGCTCATGGGAAGCAGGCGAGTAGGACGTCAGAAGATCGTACGTTGGCAGAGACTGAGATTGTGGGCGGGCAATGGGACGATAAGTTGGGGTTGCAGGTAGCTCGGGTTCAAGCAGGTGGTGAGGTGGCTTGTATATAGCGGTAGAGGGAGACGGCCACGACGGCACGACAGCATCAGCGCACGTTAGAGGAGCCGCAATGAGTGGCGGCTGACGAGGAGGTGGCAGAACCGCTGCGATCTGCTCCTGTATGACACACTGGAGGTTGGGAGTGAGCGATGGCGCAGGTGCAAGCGGGCAGGTAGATAAGCGCAGCTTGCGTGCGACATCCTCACGCACAATCTGCTGAATGTGCAGGAGAAGCGACTGGTGGTGTAGAGCGCCAAGCTTGAACGTGCGGCTTGAAAGCGGGCACGCCGGGTGGAAAGGCGCTGTTTGCACAGCTTATGGAAGCTTTGGAAGTGTCAGACACGTTCGGTGATTTTTGACGACAAGCATCTGGAAGCCATCATCGTCAATGCGTTTCATGACCTTTTGATCTTGTCGGCCGCACTCATGGAAGCATTTATAGAGAGCACGCTCACATCTGTCTTTGAGAGCCTGTATAAAAAGCTCAGACATAGGCGCAAAACAACAAGCTTTAGCAGTGACTGTTCCCAGGTACATCTAGTCGCTGTGCTGTACATGCACAACTTGTCAAATCACCTCAAGAAGATGCCGGGAAAGTGCGGCGTTCGGGTCATTTTTTCAGCCTTGCTAATGATAGCAAGAACGTGCCGCATGCTTATTGGGACCGGCGAAAGTGAGACCTGCGGGATTAGTCATGCCAGGCAGTTTGTAAACTGCACTGTCGGAGTGGTTTAGCTTTTTCCACTTTCCTGTGGCAAGTATTTATAGCGTGCCATCGTGGTCCGGCTGCAGAAGACGACGACAGCCCAAGCACGCCTGCCAAGCACGCGCAGACTCGTTTTCATGGCTGCTTAACTGCATGCCGGCGGCACGCTGTTCCGTTCCCGACCCGATGACGACCCGATAACGACTTAGGTCTACGGTTCGTCTCCACAAATTTGGTGACTCCGGACTTTGCGTCTTCGTTCTTTGCTCGTGCCCTGCGCTTGCATCAGCAGCTTTGCAAGGCCTACCCCCGCCCGGAGCTCGAGACCCCGCCTACCTTCCATCGTGTAAGCCCTGGCCATGGATCCCTCCGCTCATGTACCGTCTCCGTCGCCTCTCACGCCGCCTCCTCATGAGTTCGCGGTCTCCGCCATCAAGCTCCCCGACTTCTGGTCATCGGACTCGGAACTTTGGTTTCTCACGATCGAGGCCTTGTTCCACCGGCACCGCATCACGTCACAGGTGACCATGTTCGACCATGTCATTGAGCGCTCACGCCTACTACTCCTGCAGTTGTTCGCGACGTCCTGCGCTCTCCACCTGTCGATCATCGTTACGGTCATCTTAAAGCGATGCTCATCCAGCGAACTTCTGAAATGGAGCCGCGTCGTCTGCAGCAGCTCCTTACCACAGAAGAGCTCGGAGATCGCAAAGCTGCCGAGCTGTTGCGTCGCATGACCGCCCTGGCTGGAAACATGGCCACTTCACACGACAGCGCGCTCCAGCGGGAACTCATCCTGCAGCGCCTGCCTCCGCAGGTGTGCATAATCCTGAGTATGTCTTCGTCTCAGTCCCTGGAATCTCTGGCTACGCTGGCAGATCAGATCATGGACGTCGGCTTTCCGTCCGTTGCAACACTGCATCGCCCTCTTGCCCCTCAAGTATCGAGCCCAGCTCCTGACGATTGCTATGCCCGTCTCACCGCTGCTACTAAATAGCTAACCCAGCAGGTGGCGCAGCTTGCAGCTGAGGTTGCAGTCCTTCGTACTCGCCGGCCGCATTCCTCGTCTCTACTCCGCCGTACCAGCCCCAGTATTTTTGGCAATCGTTCACCGCCCTCCACGACCCTTTGCTGGTTCCACCGCCGCGACGGCTCTCGCGCACGCCACTGCCGCCAGCCCTGCTCCTTCGCGGAAAACGGTCCAGCCGAGCCCTGAAGGTGACCGGTGTTCTCGGCCTGCGATCCAGCCGCCTTTTCCTCGTCACTGACCGTGTAACGAAAGTCCGCTACCTCATCGACACTGGGGCCGAGATCTGTGTTCTTCCGCCTACGTTGGCTGAGCGGCGCCGTCCTTTAGACTCTCCTCCTCTGACGGCAGTCAACGGATCGACAATACGGAAATATGGCCAGAAGTCGGTAACACCTGACCTCGGACAACGCCGTACCTCTCGCTGGGTATTTGTCATTGCGGACGTGCGCTCGCTCAATATCGGCGCCGACTTCCTATGGCACTACAGGCATGATCAATGAATTAGACAGGCAGAGCAGAACGGTGGGGCTAAAAATTAGCATGCAGAAAACCAAAGTAATGTTCAACAGCCTAGCAAGGGAACTGCAGTTCGCAATTGGTAGCCAGGTGCTAGAAGTAGTAAGAGAATATGTCTATTTAGGGCAGGTAGTGACAGCTGATCCACATCATGAGAGGGAAATAACTAGAAGAATAAGAATGGGGTGGAGCACATACGAGTATGGCAGGTTATCTCAGATCATGAATGGCAGTTTACCAATATCCCTCAAGAGAAAAGTATACAACAGGTGTATCTTACCGGTACTCACCTATGGGGCAGAAACGTGGAGGCTAACAAAGAGTTAAGGACAACGCACCGAGCTATAGAAAGAAAAATGATAGGCGTAACGTTAAGACATCGGAAGCGGGCGGAATGGGTGAGAGAATAGACGCGCATTAACGATATCCTAGTTGAAATCAAGAGGAAGAAGTGGACTTGGGCAGGGCATGTAATGCGATGGCAAGATAAACGCTGGTTTGTATGGGTAGGGAGTGGATTCCAAGAGAAGGCAAGCGTAGCAGGGCCGCGGCTGGGGAAGGACAGGGTTAACTGGAGGGACATGGGAAAGGCCTTTGCCCTGCAGTGGGCGTAGTCAGGCTGATGATGATGATGGATTCGGAAACGAGCCTCGTCGCCCTCCACCACTCCGGCTCATCCAGGCGCACAGCACCGTTTCCGACCCTTGGTTCAGCGTACTCGCCGAGTTTCCAGACGTCTTCCGACCCCCGTCCCTACAGGCACCGGTTGCTCAGAGCGTGACTCATCATAATGTGAAGACTGGGCCTCCCGTGTTTGCTCGCGCACGACGCCTTGCCCCGGATCGCCTCGCTGTCGCCAAACAGGTATTTTAGCATCCTTCCCTACTTCAGTCCATGGGCGTCGCCCCTCAACATGATGCCCAAAAATACTGGCGTCTGGCGCCCGTGCGGCGATTACTGAGCTCTCAACAAGGCCACAGTCCCTGACTGCTAGCCGATTCCCACATCCAGGATTTTACATCGGCCCTACATGGCTGCCCAATCTTCAGCAAAGTCGATCTTGCCGAGGCATATCATCAGATTCCTGTGGAGCCGTCGGACATCCCGAAGACCACAATTATTACACCTTTTGGCTTGTTTGAATATCTCAGGATACATTTCGGTCTTCGCAATGCGGCCCAGACTTTTCAGTGCTTTGTTGGCCAATATATCTAGCTGGGCTTTCAAGATCGTGAATTGTGATCCCCTGATAATCGTTGGGGACTTTAGTGCTCCCAGCCCCTCATGGGGGTACACCCGTGAAGAGAGACGCGGACGCAAGTTGGCGGCGCTTGTTTCCACACTGGGTTTCACTCTTGGCACAGATTCCTCGTAACCCACTCGTATAGGTAATTCCGTTACATGCGATACGTCTCCGGACCTCACCTTTACGAAAAATATTCGCTATGCGGATTGGAGCAACACCGAGGATTGGAGCAACACCGAGCGACCACTGCATAATTGTCACCACAATCCATACCAAGCCACTCATTAGACCACACGCCAATGCGAAACTTCCCGACTGTGGCGGTGGTGGACAACCACATTCTCCACCTCTGGGAGGCACGACACAGCCTAGACCGCCACTGGCGTCGTCAAGTCCACAACCGGAAACTCAAAATTCGCATCGCGGAGATCACCCAACAGGCGGCTCACTACGCGGTCCAACTTGCCAACTCGAATTGGGTGCACTGATGCAACACTGCAGCTTGGCAAATGTCGAGTCGGAATACGAGGCGCCTACCCGTACTGAGACAGAAAAACACCTTCGAAGGGCTATACATAACTTCACTAGAGACATGATCGAACTGGCCGCCGCGCTCCGCAACAGATATTTGAGCAGCCACCAGGATCCCCGTGGTCAGGCGTACTCGTATGTAGCTTCCGCGAACACGGATTTGGATCAACCCTTCCTACTCTATGACCTAAAAGCGGCCCGGGCTAAAATGAAGCGAGGTATAGCCCCGGCCCGGACAAGGTGACGGTAAAGCTTATTGCCAATGTCCCAGATCCCGCCTACGAAACTCTCCTCAATTACTTCAGGGCTATATGGACTGGAGGCTCACCACTCCCCATAGATTGGAAAACGGCACTGGTAACTTTCATTGCCAAGCCACGTAAAGCCATTAACACCGAGAAACTTCGGCCCATCTCCCTCACTTAGTGTGTGGGGGAGCTGATGGAGACTATGGTCCGCCACAGATTGTCGGCTTTCCTGGAACAGCAAAATATTTTCGCTGACAGCAAGTAAGGCTTCCCCGCACACAGGTCCGCACAAGATGTCCTGTTGAAACTTCACAAGAAGATTCTCGACCCCGTCGAGCACCCCAGCAATAATGAAGTAGTCGTCGCACTTAATCTGCCGGGGGCTCTCGACGATGTGACCCACGAGATCATCCTATCCCACTTGTCGAAAACAGACTGTGGGCGCAATACTTTCAATTATATCAAACAATTTCTTACAAATCATCAATCCTATATCCGGCTACAAGACACAGAACATGGCCCATATCAACTTGGCAAACGAGGGACCCCACAGGCAGCTGTCCTCTCGCTATTAATATTTAATCTAGCCATGATGAAGCTCCTTACTCAGTTGGCTCAGGTCGCCGGTGTGCAGCACGCTCTATATGCGGACGACACCACCCTCTGGGCAACACAACAATCGGTAGGAGACATGGAGACCAGCCTTCGACAAGCGGCAGCTATTGTGGACGAGCACGCTCGTTGCTGTGGTCTTGAATGCTCCGCGAGCAAATCAGAATTTCTGCACATACGCCCCAACTCAAACTGCACAACGAAAATTTCCCTTTCCGTACTTAGCGGACCGATACCAGAACACGATGAGATCCGGGTACTGGAGCTTTTCGTTCATCATGGGCGCAAGTTAGACACTACCCTAAACAAGCTACGCAAGGTGGGGGATCCGGTGGGTCGGATGCTCTGCCGGGTATCTAGTGAAAAAAAAGGGGGGAGGGGGGACTACGTTGCAAACATGTCCTGCGGCTGGCCAGTGCATTCGTAACCAGCCGGATTTTATATTCGGCTTAGTACCTCTACCTACGCAAATGTGATGAGAACGCCTTAGAAGTAGTTCTCCGCAGGATCTATGAGAGCGCTCGACCTTCCCATAATGAAGTCGAACAAGCCTCTCCTCGGTCTAGGGATGAGAAAACCCTTGGGGAGTTAAGAGAAGCTCATCCTAATGATCAATACTTGCGCCTGGCAAAACACCTGCGAGGAACCGCCTTCTTACCCGCTTACACATATCCTACGCAACACAGACACAAGAACGGGTCCACAGCTCTCAAGCCTGATGCTTTGCCCTCTAGGTGCCACCCCTTCCGAACAACATGCCTGTAGACACCCATGATGGTCACCTTCTCGCGCGAGCGGACGCTATTTCTCAACAATATGGCCTAAGCCGGGTGTCTTCTACGCGGATGCAACCGGCCCACACCATGGGGTTTCGCACGCGGCGGCTGATATCCACCAAACACTACAATTCAGGGCTTTACGTTTCGTGCCCCAAACATTACATTTGCGGAAGAGTTCGCCATTGCACTAGGCGCTGCATATCCAGCGGCCCGAGTCATTATCACGGATTCCAGGGGCGCCTGCCGCAATACTGAGCAAGGGTATATTCTAGACCGTGTTTTTAAAGTTCTCAACGCATGCTAGTACACAGAGTATCCGACCCATTGTAGCATCGTGTCGACTCCGGCTCATGCGAGTCTTGAGAGGAACGAGGCAGCCGACGCTGCCGCCCGCGTGCTTACTCATAGGGCATCGCCTTATCTGCAGCCAGATCCGTAATTTAATTTAACTCCGGCCACCACCTTCAGGGAGATCACCTCTCTTTATCAAACCTTTCATGGCCTCTATCCCCCTCCCTGTAAAGGCCTCAGCAGGGTGGAGAAGCGCTGGCTGTCTGCCTCTATACCAATACTGTACTGTGCCCGGCAGTACTTAAGCACTTTAATTCTTTCTCGGGCGCGTGCACGCACTGTGAGGAGGAATTTTCGGACACCTTCCACAAGGTGTGGGCATGCCCTTCCAATCCTACCTACCCAACCCACCTCCACTCCACCTGAGAAAACTGGGAAACTGCCCTGTGCGGCTGCTCCGAACTCCATGCCCAACAGGCATTGGTAGCTAGAGCCTGGGCCGCTACGGAAGCTACAGGGATCCCGGACTAGGGATCCCTCCTAGTGTACGTAAAGGGCGGGAACTTCTGGCTCGTCCCATCGACCTCTCACTGTAAATAAAGAATAAAAGTTCGCCCTCTCTTCCTCGCTGTAGCAGACGACATGAAGCGTCGCTTCGCGCCCCTCTGCGCGGCTGCGCTCTCTGCACGGAGTAATATATAGACTGGAGCGCCGACTCTCCGGATAAAAGGCGCTCATTTTTTTCTCCATCGGTAAGAGCTTGGTGGGCTGCCTCATACATAGCGCTCAGATTTGGCATTAGAGCTGCTACAGCACTCCTGTCGCACCGACGTTGCGGCGTTGTCGAGGTTCTTAGGCGGAAGCTTCCATCCTATAAAAAACGCGCATGCGTCGTGGCATGCATTGCGTTTGCTGACAGCTTCGTGGCATTGCACTCGCACCGCCGCCGCGCTTTTCTTCTGCTTCTGCCTGCTTCATAAACCTCGCCTGCGACGTAGCTTTGTCTCCTGAACTCCAAACAGAGTTCAGCCGCGCGTCACAACGCGCCAGGCGTCCCCATTGTTAGCCAGAAATAAAGCCAGAACCAGCGGGAGACCCGACGCTGCGGTCTTTCCCCGTCGGATATTTGCACGCGCTGCACCCGAGCACACAGTGCACGAGTGCCGATGGTGCTGCGGGTTTTGCAAGTGCTGAAATGCAGGATCACAGTGAAAATGCGTGCTTAATTATTTGTGCAACAAATACACTTCAGAAGTTTTAAAATCCCTTTAGTATGCGAATTAATACCTCTCACCACTCTTGCCAGTCCTCTTGCTTCCAGGAACATCAGAATCTGCACGTGCCTCGACGCGAGCGGTGCGAGCCAGTGCCCGGTGTAGAGATGAGTACCGCCTTCGCCGGCTGACGCGGCGCGGTGCTCAACGCGCAAGCGCGTGGCAAGATGCCTTGGAAGTGTGATTGGAGCCGGCACTTTATGCTCGTATGTGCGCGCTCCCCGCGCAGGCGTGTTTTGTGTCTGTTGTTTCAGTCTTTTGCCTTGTTTGGTTTGGTTTATGGGGTTTAATGGCCCAAAGCGACTCAGGCTTTGAAGGACGCCATAGTGAAGGGCTCCGGAAATTTCTACCACCTCGGGGTTCTTTAACGTCCACTGACATCGCACAGTACACTGACCTCTAGAATGTCGCCTTCATGAAAATTCCTCCGCCGCTACCTGGATCAAACCAACTCTTTTGGAGTCAGCAGCCGAGCGCCATAACCACTGTTACGTCTCGCCTTCGTCCTGGGGAAGACAACGACATGGCAGCAGCGAAACGCCGACAAACCCCGAGACGCGCGTTGGGTGAGCGCCTGGATTGCCACGGAAGCCGCGTCCGTCTGCCCGGTTGAGCGAGCGTTTCCCCTACACCGAGTGTGAACGCGCGTTCGAAGTGCGCGGGAACGCCGCTCGATTACATTCCGGCGTCAGTGCGATGGCATCGTTCCCCCTCTCCCAGCGCGTGACGGCTGTGTGATTCCTTGGGAGTGAGAGTGTGTGTGTGTTGTGATTGGTGCAAGAGAGAACTTCCTCCCCCTGCAGGCCCGGCCCCCATCTAGGGACCCTAGGGAAGGGAACTCTTTAAAACCCCGGCAGCGGCACGGCCGAGGGGCTCTTTGTCATCGAATGGTCTCCTGTTGAGCTGTCGTCATGCAGCGTTCCTGTAGCTCACTTGTAGATATGTAAATTCCTGTATAAAGTCCTCTCTCATTGTCTTTTTCCAGCAGCCGCGTCTTCGACGTCCCTCATTCCCTCTCCGGCACACGACCATGCTACCTCGTATTTCAGACCACTGAGCCACCTCGGCGGGGCTCTTTTTCTTTGTGTTCCATGGGTGGCGTTATGGTGAACGTAAGTACGGCATCAGAGAAAGGGTAAGTTAAGTCAGGATTCATGTCCCGAATCTCCAGATGAGCTAACCAAGAGAGTGCAGTTGAGGGCTTTGGAATTATTTCAGCCATTTGGGGTTCTTCAGTGTGCTTTTATATTGTTACGTCCCGGCCAGCCGAGGAATGAAACGGGTTGGCAGATGGCTATGCGATTATTTAATTGCACTGCCGCGGCACTGGTAGCTTCGTCTTCTTTGTCACAATACCCGGGGCCACCGAGCGATCGCCCCGATCGGAGAAGACTAACGCGTGAAATGGTGATAGGCTCAGAGGGAGGTGGAATAGGCAGGAGAAAGTGGTGAGGTGCTGGCCGCCACGATGTAAGAGAGGGCTCAACGATTCCTAGTCCGCGAAGCTTCCGGGCCGCATGTCACCAGGAGCCAACGTCCGAGGCCCCAGGACGCGCCGAACGGCATGGGCAGGGGAACGGTGTCGTCACGTGAGGGCAGCGCCTCGGGTCGGCAGACCGGGTCCGTGCAGCAGGTTTAGTTGATCATAACGAGTGGTCTGGCGAGTGAACGGGGCGGGGGAACAACGAAGAGATTGGTTCGGGTCAGGGAGGATGGGAAAGAGCAGGGCGACGCAGTCCAAGAACGGATGACCGACGACCACGACTGACGCATGCGCTGGAGCTTCAGGACCAGGATGGGGATTAACTCCGCTCCTCACACCAAATATTACGTGACGGCCCGCCCAAGAATGAGGGGTGGTGAACGATTGTTAAAAGATGATTTAATTGCCGCCAGCCTAGCGCGAGCGCTCCGTCCCGCGCCACTACCAGCTTCGTCTTCTTCGTCACAATATCACACAACACCAACATACTGCGCGTATCTAGGAAACCTCCGCAACTCAGCTTGAGAGATGATGCATCTTGGTTCACAGTCAACGACAAAAGACTTCATCGCCTATCCTCCATGCTCACAGGACCACAATTATAACACTGCAAAGTATGCGCGCCGCACTTATGCCGTGCAGTATGCGTACGGGCTTCCTCGTGCATTCGTTTGTCGTCAGTGTGCCACTGCCATGTTCACCGTTACACTCAGACGACACCCCAAAACCACGCGGCTGTGTGCAGAGGACACGGCATCAAGCGACACTAGTGGGCTGCTCACTTCAATGAACATGCGTTTTGCGGAGGTGGTTACAAGGTGCGTAATATCAGTAACAAATGAAACGCCAACAAAGGAAAGGAAATGCGAACAAACACAAAAACCAAGGTTTATCAGCTCATGGGGGAGAAATAAAAGATCTAAAATACAATGATCACGCATTCAGAGTTATATTAGCCTGCATTTGTACAGAGCTTCTCACCTCTAAGATCATCTCGTTTTACAGTTAGAGAATGAACCCTCTTGTCAGCGTTTCATGTCTTGCTGACGTTGCATAGGCGGACTAATCAAATGAAAAGTGCTATCTTAGGAAAGGCTATCGCGCGCTCAATGATAAATATAATTCGATTCGTGCGTTTCGCGGCTAGCAGCCGGCGAACGAAGGCGGCATCACGTCAGCTTTTCGTCCGCTGGGCACCCCAGCGTTTTGCTAAGCGGCATCGTCAAAAGGTGGCGCTTTGGTAAGGCTATTTCTTCAAAGAGGATAGGGTGAGAAGCGAGCGTCTACAAAGCCGAGTCGGCGAACAGAGCAGAGTGAGGAGGGAGCCTACAGCGCGGCGATGAGCGCCGGAATGACGCTGAGCGTTCGTGTTGCAAAATGTAGCCTGCCACATGTAGGGTGGCGCGTCAAAGTCGGCTCTCCTGAGTATCTTACTCCCTGGCTCGCGCTCAGACGAGCGCTGGGATGCTGCGTCATGAACGTACAGTCCCCGTTAAAACTATACAGCCCAACACGTTTGCTTCGAACCTGTTTTTCGCAGCTCCCTAGCACATCTACCAGTCCGAAGCTTGGTAGGATTGAGGACTCGAAGCCATTTATGGTTCGATAGATTACGGTCGCTTAGGATGCATAACTAGGCGCGCCGCAGGCCCCGTAAGCAAACCCCTTGGGCTGTGTACTTTTTACGGGGGCTGTACGTATACTGGCGACCTTGTCGACAATGTCAATTTTCCTCTGTTATGATCTCAAGAATTGTTTTAAGGCTGCGTGTACGAAGATTATTAGGTGATATGGTACTTCCCTAAATTAGTGAGAAAATTCACTACGTGTACCTAGTAGGTCTCAGGATTTTTTTTTCGTGATAGCTTTGAACTGTATTTCTGCCTTCTTCTGAGTCCAGTATCGATCAAGAAAAGAGTGATAGATCAAGTGTGCTTGAAGATGTTTCATTGGCGTCATTTTCCAAAACTGAGACACAATAATTTCTGAAAGTCTGCAAAATGTCTTCGAACATTCAACTCTTATTACTTATCAGGAGGCTGATTCTCATATAGGGTGAAACATATGACACTCGGTGAGAAGCATTTGTTATTCTGTTTCGACAAACATTCAGGCCAAGTAAGTCTCTAAATTTCTGAGTGCAATTAACTAGTTGCTCGCGCACTTACCTTATTTATGGATGCTTGGTTGAAGAATTTTGTCAAATAAAGATGAGCGAGTCCTTTTTCCATTGCTCCCCGATAGCCAACCATTTTATCGAGGCATGTGTCATCATTTAAGTCGACAGGAATGCCTGGTTTCGGGGTGGTCCGCAGCCAGTTATCAAGAGCTTTTCTTATATTTCTCGGTAGCACATCTGCTACGCTACGGATAAAAAACCAGCCTGCGTAATTCTTAAGTGCACATCTGAAACGACCGTAAACATTTGTTGGTGATTAGTTGATTCATAGTGAGGAAACTTCGCGCTAGTTCGCATGCCAGAATGATTACGTACAAAATAATACTAGTGCAATGAAATTAAGCTTGATATTATTCCCCAAAGATGCCTGTGAGATAATGTTACTAGACTGGATGCTGATGCGGCTTCCTGACGCTAACGAACACGGGAAGCTCAGTTTCACGCAGCATTGTTGGTCCGAATTTGTTCTCCAGTGTCGATACACATTGCGACTCAAGGTCAATCTCAGCAAGTGCAGCGCGTAATGCAGCCGCCGCTTTCTCACTGCGGACCCTCCGTTCCGTTCACTCCCCATCCTGCCCAAAAATCCCCATTAGGGAATCGCTGACACTTTTTCACGACGACACCTGTTTGTTGGGAACTTGCACCTAACGGGCGAGTTCTTCGATAACGCGGAGCAGCCACCTACTATGAAAACAAAAACTGGAGAACATTTTGTTACATAAATGCAATGCTCGCGCTTGCCGCACTGCGATTTAGTTAGGAGCGTATTCACCATCTCTGGAGTGCGTTAGGCGTAATGCATTTACCTAAAGTGTGCAACTGTAATCGGGCCTTTCCTGTTTTCAGTGCCGCCCTATAAGATTTTCCTTTTATTTCAGACCAAGCTGCAGGCGGGTTGTCGCGCCTTTCTCTAATATGGAACAGGTAGAATGAAAGATCACTAACTGAATGCAGCAGTTGGAGCGGAAATTTCACCAGGTTTATCTGCAACTAATTTCTTTTTCATGTTTGCTTTGTTCAATCCCAGTTTTTAAATAGCAGCCGTTGTACATCACACACTCTTTGAAATCAATTCGCACTGCACACGATGCCACTGTCAATTATGAAAATACGAAAGATTTGTTGGAAAGAGGAGTTTAAACTCGACTACCATTGTCTTTACCATGAAAAATAGTCTACTAAGGTCACCAGTTAACTAGTTGTTGCAAAATAGTGCCGCTACAGCTTTCCCTTTATTTTAACAGGGCTTTAATACTGAGACATATGTGTCTCTGTATGCATTTTGCGAACTAAAAATCGCCGCAAGCGAGACTATTTCGTAATGAAAAGAAGAAGCATATTATAGGTTGAAAGGGTAGATATGGACTGCCCTGCATAGAAACGTAGTTGCTGAACCTACGTGCTTGCGGTTTCCAGAAAGCTGCTTAATTCCGTAAAATACTCCGTGAGGTGCAGTCCGAGTCGTAATTCTTTTCCAATAGATCGGTTCGCTCTATGGAAGTCCGCTCTTAGTCCGTTGAAAAGGGGAAACTGTACTGAAAGAGAGATTTTTATTAGAAATGGTTTGTACGATATTACACTTTGTATGCTGCGTTCCTGCTCTTTTTCAAAAAGAACTTATTTCTGTTGCACTCGAATTAAAGAGCGCCATTTACTCGTACAGGAAAGGAAAAGGTAAGGAACCGCTCAAAAATCCAAATTACTAAGCGCTTAATATCTTTTCGACGAATGACAATGTGACAATTTTGCTATAGGCGCTAAGGACGGCAACATACATCGCATACTCCTCAATACACCCTGGACTCCAGTAAATTGACAGTCAGCACCCTTGTGCACTGTACTAGCCAGAGCAACCAAGGTCTGCCTGCCGAGCATAGGCCTTTGGAGTGTACTACGGCAGTCGCTCATTGATCTGTCGTGCTTTTTGCAGCCGTACAGAACCTGCGACTGTCCAACGCCTTTCTTGGAGGTCAGCTCAAAGATGTCGAAGACTGCCTTGTCTGGATTGAACGGGTCGCTTCGGTCAACCACTACGACGATTTCGCAAGCTTCAAAACGTCTCCTTCAGCCAGGAGGACAGCGCTCGTGCTTGGTCCGAGAAAGCAGAAGGCGCGTTAACATCAGGCACCAACAGGCAGCGTCGGGAACCGGCTGAAAGGCTTTGCAGTAAATCACTCAGATGACGAACGAAACTGTAACCGTGTACGTAGAGAACATGACCTGGTTTTTCCGGTGAGCTGACCCGGCCAAGCCCGAAGAGAAAAAAAGTACGCCACTTTGTGCGCAGCTTTAAGGAACAGCTGTTCGCTGTTCTCGTGCGCAGTCTACAAAGGGCTGTTGCTTACTTTGGGCAGAAGCGGTCGCGATAGAGAAGATCCTCAGGCAGCGCTGTATTACCTGCGACGGGCCGGTACTGTCGCTACCCTCGACCGCGTAGAGGTTCCAGCATTTAGGCCTTCCCGACCGTGAGCTGGCTCGCTGCATTTGCCCTCGTATTACCCTCGGCCAACGTAAGCTGAAATATTGTGACGCCCTGGGTCCGCTTCGGCGCCGCTCCATCCGTCCAATCAAGGCTCACTGTTTTCCGCAAACTCCGCCCCGTACATCGACAATCGCCGACCACACCAGAGGAAGACCAAGCTGTGGCGTGCCCCAAATCGGCGGCGTCTGTGCTTTCACTGCGGGGAACCTGGTGACCTGTATCGTCAGTGCTCATATTGACATCTGAGGCAGGAGGGATTTCCCGTAGATATGCGCGGCCCCCATTAGGTCAACGACGTCGTGATATTTAGGACTACATAGCCCAGCAGCGCAAGGCGACAACTTCCTAGCAGAATTCATGGTCTCCGTCTCCACGCCGACCTTTTCCGCAACCCCAAAGCTCCTCCTGGATTAGGCAGCGACAGTTGCCAAGCCCCCGCCGGGAAAACTAAACACAGACACTACCAGGGCCGAGGCCGCTGGCAATCGACGTTATCAACACCCCCAACAAAGCGAACAGCGACCGACCGCGACTTAACGACACTGACGGCAGCTCCTGATCTCGGAGATCGATGCCCGTGCTTCTCGGTGGCTCTAAGGTTAGCGTATTCGTGGACACTAGCGTTGATTTCTGGATTTTAAGTGGAAAGCTAGAAGCTTTTCTTAAAAATATAGGCACGCCTAGATCTGGTACGCAGATTCACATGGCTGGCGGGCACGTCGTCGTGACTCCGCTTGGCTTGTGCGCAGCAAGAGTCCAAAATTCGCAGCTCCACATTTGTTGGCAGCTGCCTATATAATTCCGGCCCACAGCTCTCGTGACTGTATCTATAGCGTTGATTTTCTCCAGGTGTATGGAGCTCTTATCCACCTCCGACAGCGCAGTGTTACATTTTCAACAGAAAAAGGTGATGTTCGCGCCCCGGACCGCCAACGCCGCTCCGCTTTTCGAATTTCCGCTTACACCGTTCGGATTCTGCCCCGCGGAAATGTTTTTACGTGTGTTCACTGCGACGGACTACGTGACAGGACAGCTGTCACAGAAGGCAGTCTGTCCCTTCTGCCCACCCACAGCTTCAGCTCAGAGCGATGGCTTTCACCTCCGCGAGGTTTGGTTTGGTTTACTGGGGTTTAACGTCCCAAAGCAACTAAGCTATGAGGGACGCCGTAGTGAAGAGCTCCGGAAGTTTCGACCACCTGGGGTTCCTTAACGTGCACTGATATCGCACAGTACACGGGCCTCTAGAATTTCGCCTTCATCAAAATTCAGCCGCCGCGGCCGGGATCGAACCCGCGTCTTTCGGGTCAGCAGCCGAGCGTCGTAACCACTCAGCCACCGCGGCGGGGCGCTGCGCGAGGTGCGGTCTGAGCTCTGGTGACTAGCTTCAATAACGAACCTCGGTATCTGCTTCTTGCTACTGCCATCGCATTAGCCGACCCTTTTAGCATACATTTCTCAATGTTTCGCGTTCGAAGCTTTGGACTTCTGCGCCCATCTCTTGACGGTCTCGTTATCAGTCCGGACCTCCCGGCTACTCACCAGCGAGAACTGCGTGTCCTCCTATTCGATTACACTATCTGTTCAGCGTCTTCGAGGGAAGTATGGCAACCGGCTCTTGTGAAGCACAACATTATTACGCCCGACGATGCCCACCTTATCCGCCAGCAGGCGTACCGTATCTCACCGACAGAAACTGAGGCGATCCACACGCAGCTAAAGGAAGTGCTTTGCGACTAAATCATTCAAACTGTCAACCGCACGTGGTCGTCACCTGTCGTGCTTGTGAAGAAAAAGGATAGCATCCTATGCTTCTGCGTAGATTACAGAAAATTAAGACGCATTAGTGAGGGCGGCGTACACCCACTGCCCCGTATACCCGCCGCAGTGGCTCAGTGGTTACGGCACTAGGCTGCTGACCAGAAAGACGCGGGTTCGATCCCGGCCGTGGCGGCTGCATTTCGATGAAGTCGAAATTCCACAGGCCCGTGTACTGTGCAATGTCAGTGCACGTTAAAGAACCTCAGGTGGTCGGAATTACGGGAGCATTTTACTACGGCGTGCCCCATAGCCTGAGTTGCTTTGGGACGTTAAACCCAAATAAACCAAACCAAACCACACCACTGCCCCATTTCGACGACTTGCTCGACACACTTCGCGGTGCCCAGTACTGCTCCTCAATTGACATGTAGAGCGCGTACAGGGAGACCGAAGTGGATGAGCGGGACCGTGAAAAAAGGCATTTCGTTATCACCAAGAATTGCATGAATTTAAAGTGGTGCCTTTTGCGCTGTCCTGCTCCGAAAACTTTCTAGCGCATGATGGGCACAGTTGGCGGTAGATTTAAGAACAAATTTTTTTTCTTTATATCGATGGTGTCGTCGTGTTTTCCAAACACCTTGAACGCCATTACACAGTATTAGATTGCTTGCGGTTCACTGACTGAAGGCTCAAGCCCAGAAGTTGCCATTTTGGGTACAAAGAGTTAAAGTAAGTTTCTCACTCGCCTTTTGATTTCCGCTATCGTTAGGCCCGACCCCGAAAAACAGGTGCTGTAGCCAATTTTTTAATTTCTGCAACTAAGAAAATTTTGAAACGTTTCTTCGGTCTCTGAGCGCATTACCGCTGCTTCATCGCCGACTTTTTCAAAAATACCGCGCCAATATAGCGCCTCATGCGCAACGATACAATGTTCGTCTAAGCCGCCGAGAGACAGGAGGCTTTTTTAGAGCTGGGCAGACGGCAGGAAACACCTATCCTACTTTGATGAAGAGGCTAGCACCAAAGCCTGCAACTTCGGCTTCGGCGATGTACTCGACAACACCAAAGTGACGTGGAAATTCATCGCGTATGCAAAGCGCATGCTCTCTGGCACTGAAACAAACGATCAGAATACGGAAAAGATACGCTCCGTGGTGGTGTGCGCAGCCATGAATGCCCATATGGGCAACCGTATAGGTTGCCCGTGCGGGCAACCTCTACGGCCGCCCAGTGAAAGTGGTTACCAAGCACCATTAATAGCGCTGCCTGGCCGATCTGCGTGACCTGGCGGGGCGCCTAGCACGATAGAGTCTCCGCCTCCATGAATTCGGCCACTCCATTTTGTATTTATACAAAGCCAGGCTCACGAAGGAGTTCACGCACTCTCGAGCGTATCTGACGAGTTATGCGATGACAGCATGGAGGACGAGAGTGGTCTTTTTGGAGTTGACAGTGATTTGAACTTAGAAGCATGAGAGCGAGCAGACCCAGACCTGTCGTGGAGTAACCAGAGGGCCGAGCTACTGATATACCTCGATCGTTTTCTACGAACCTCTCTGCCTTCTGCCTCCGCAACGGCTTTTTGTTCAAAAACTTTAGCGCTGTTGACCTAGCTCACCCCCTTATCATATCGGCATACCTCCGCGCCGATATCCTTTTTGCTCGGCACGATTACTCCACCTCCGACCCTCTTGGACCTTGCCCGCACACTTGTACGCGTGCGCCAGGCGTATTACTGGCCTAAACTTTCTGACGCAGCCCAACGCTACGTTAGAAGCTGCAGCGAGTGCCAGCGTCGTAAGGGGCCCCTCGCAAGCCCACGGGTTGGCTCAAACCTGTTGAATAGCCTCAAACGACGTTTTACCAAGTCATCATCTACCTTCCGGGCCCATATCCTGTGTCATCTGCCGGTGCACCATGGCACGTCATCTCAGATTACCAAGCGTTTGCGCGGCAATCGTGTTGTTTCAGGCGCACTGTCCCAAGTCATCACGAAAGCAATATCTCTCGTGCATTGACAAACGGTCTCACACAGAGACTAGAGAGAACGATCGCGGAAATAATTTTCAATGCGCGTAGACTCGCAGCACAAAACCTGGGAAGAGATTCTGGCTTACGTCGCATATGCCTACAACACACCCATCCAAGAGACGACCCAATTTATACCATTTTTTCTGGTTACACACCTGGCATTCAGATGATATTGTATGCGATGCTTCCATGCTGCCCTGATAATGTTCCGCTCAAGCCAGACGCCCGGAAGTTTGCTCACCATCATGGATAGAAAGTGTGGACCTGGACCCCGGTACTCCGCCCAGGCTTGTTTGAAAAACTGAGATGCCGTTTTTTGAGACCTTACAAAACTTTGCGCCGTGTCAAGGAAGAGACCTGTGAAGTTCTTCTGGATGGGACTGTGCAGCATGAGCGTCGCTCACCTCCTCGTAGGTCTTGAACGTTGTCGGCATGAAACCATACTTCACGCGTTATCGTGCAGTACGCTCTGCGTTCGCCTCATTCGCGCGTGGGACACCTTTGTCTACCTCCCTTATCCATTCTGCTCTTCTGCCAATCTTTTGTTTCCATCTGACCGCTTGTGCTCCAACCCCCCTCCCCCCTTTATTTTTTTTAGGACAATAAGTAATGTCACCTGGTGCTCTCAGGTGGCGCATGAAAGTGACGACAATGAAATGTTTCGCGCTTAGTGGCTGCTTAATGCTTTCTGTTTGAGAACTGTCTTCCTAGACACTATATATACCTGCAGACCAAGTAGTGGGCAGCCTGCCTTGGTATTTATATACCTGCCCACTACTCGTTCTGGAGGTGAGCAGCCTGCCACAAAAATGGCTTTATACGCCACAAATGCCACAAAAATGGCTTTAACAGACAAGCATACGAACACTCAACGGCTAAGTGCTGGCAATCGCCAATATAAGTGCTGCCGCCATAAAATTCCTCTCCATGGACCGAAATGTGAAGATGAAGATTGAGTGAGCCCTAGGTCTTGAAACCCATAAGAACCTGGAACCAGACCACAGCTAGCCTGTCGCTACATAGATATGCATCTTGCGCTGAAATGACTGAGTTACAATTCTCCATAAGTTCTCTCTATCTGTCGGCAAGTCGAAGAAGCTTCCCAGACAAGCATCAGGGACGCAAGGTGAACATTTAATCGTTGGCCTTATCTCAGTCAATGGTCCGACCCCCAAGTCCTCCAAAAACTCGAATAAATAGCATTGTAAAACAAAGAACACCAATAAGGTCCGACGCTTAGCCCTGGGGCAATGTTCCTTCTTTCCCCTGGAGATTTCCACTAATCACCGTCGCACACACTCTGTCGCTCTGGTGACAACATTGCACACCTGGGCCTCAACTGCGTGTCCTCCAATTCTTGGAAGACTTCCTTGTGTCGTCGGTGCTCTCATGAGCGCCGTGGGCCGCGTTGATGTCTCTATTAGGGTTGGCTTTGCACCTTTGTGTATCGTACGTTCGACATCTATATTGTTGACTTCGCTGAATTCGCTGACTGGCGGCATACGGGAGGTGCAAAATCACCGAGCCAACAGCCTTCGCGCAGAAAGCTCCGATCCGCGTCCCTATCCGGCACGCGGCGGGAGGGGGTTAGGGAGTGTTTACGGCGACGACCCGCCACTGTACGCTTGTCGCCACCAGCTGCAGATGGCTCTGCTCGTGCAGTGCCGTCCGGGCTACGGCCCTTCTCCGACCGTCGCCGCCACGTCCCTTGCTGAACAAAAGGGCGAACGTTCTTCTACGTACAAAGGCCGGCTCGAGGAACCACTGATTTCCACTCCTCAGGTAGCCTTGTGGTAGGTGTTAAGCATAACAGACTGACTGGCCGAATGTCGTTATCACATAGACTGCTTTATTTATTTATTTTGTAATGTGGAAACTCGCACAGTTACTGTGGTCGGGCACAGTCCTTGTCCCAGCAGTGCTGCTCAACAGGCCGGCGTTCGCAAGTGCGCAACCGAGCTTCGTCAGCTTCGTTTTCTGTCATCTTCCTCTCCTTCGGCAGCGCTAGCCGCTGAGGCAGCAAACCCCAATTCTCTTTATTACAATACCCCCGGGGTGAACAGGCGCCATCCTGGCGGCCTAAGGGCACGAGACGAGGGCTGGGTCGTAGTAATGCTTCAGGCGGTCTAAGTGCACGATTTCACGGCCGCGGCGGCGATGATCCGACGAAGGCGTGATGGGCTCCACAAGATAATTAACTGGCGATGTCTGCTGAACAACGCGATAGGGGCCCTGGTATTTGCTTAGCAGTTTTGTAGACTGTCCTGGGCTGGAGGAGGGCACCCAAAGCCAAACCAAGGAGTCCGGAAGATAATGCGGCGGCAGACCGGGAGAAGCGGCGCGGGAGCTGTTCTGACGGTGCTGGTCATGTGAAGTAAAGGAACGCGCGAGTTGACGGCATTCTTTGGCATGCGCAGCGGCCTGAGAGACGGTTGTAAATTCGGACGAATCGGGGCGGTAAGGGAGTATGGTGTCCATGATGGAGGAAGGCTCGCGTCTGTACAGAAGAAAATACGGGGAAAAACCAGTAGTGGCTTGCGTTGCAGAGTTGTAGGCGTATGTAACGAAAGGTAGAACGCGGTCCCAGTCTGAGTGATCGGCAGAAATGTACTTGGCCATCATGTCTCCGAGGGTCCGGTTAAAGCGCTCGGTCATACCGTTGGTCTGCGGATGGTACGAAGACGTCGTGCGGTGAACGATATGACACTCCCGAAGGAGGGCTTCCACGACGCCAGACAAGAAGACGCGACCCCGGTCGCTGAGCAATTCCTGAGGCGCACCGTGACGAAGAATGAGGTTCTGAAGTATGAAACCGGCTACGTCAGAGGCCGTCGCAGCTGGCAACGAGGCAGTTTCGGCATAGCGCGTGAGATGATCCATGGCGACGATGATCCAGCGGTGCCCCGCGGCAGTGATGGGAAGAGGGCCATAAAGGTCTATTCCAACACGGTCGAATGGCCGGGCGGGACACGGTAAAGGTTGCAGAGGAGCAGGTGAGTGCGGTGGTGGGTTCTTGCGACGCTGCCATTCCAGGCAAGAGCGTACGTACTGGCGGACGAAACGGTACATGCCCCGCCAATAATACCGAAGGCGTAGGCGGGTAAAAGTTTTCAGGAGACCGGCATGAGCGCATTGCGGGTCATCATGGTAACTGGCACAAATGGCGGAGCGGAGATGCCTTGGAATCACGAGCAGCCATTTGCGACCATCGGGTAGGTAGTTCCGACGGTACAGCAGCTGGTCGCGCACGGCAAAGTGATGGGCTTGACGTCGGAGCGCTCGAGAAGGGAGGCGCGCTGAGCGGCTGGCTAGGAAATCCAGAAGAGAAGTAATCCAAGGATCCTTGCGCTGCTCAGAAGCCATATCAATAGTGTCGAAAGAAGGTGTGAGGCCGGAAATAGATGGTGGGTCAGGCTCAGAGGTCACAGGGGAGCGCGAGAGAGCGTCGGCGTCGGAGTGTTTACGACCGGAACGATAAATGACTCGAATGTCGTAATCTTGTAAACGCAGAGCCCAACGAGCGAGGCGGCCAGATGGATCTTTGAGTGACGACAGCCAACAAAGGGCATGGTGATCGGTAATGACATCGAACGGGCGCCCGTATAAGTAAGGACGAAATTTTGTGATCGCCCAAATAATCGCCAAACATTCTTTTTCTGTGACGGAATAATTAGTCTCCGCTTTTGTGAGCGCACGGCTGGCGTAAGCTACGACGTACTCATTGAAACCAGGTTTCCGCTGAGCTAGAACGGCACCGAGACCAATGCCGCTGGCGTCTGTGTGCAGTTCTGTTGGCGCGGAAGGGTCGAAATGGCGCAAGATCGGAGGAGAGCTGAGGAGCTGGCGCAGCGTTCCAAAAGCCTCGTCGCATGCAGGGGACCAAGCCGACAAGTCGTGGCTACCAGCGAGAAGTTGCGTCAGCGGGGCGATAACGGCAGCAAAATTCTTGATGAAACGGCGAAAGTAGGAGCAAAGGCCAAGAAAGCTTCTGAGTTCTTTCAGAGATGTGGGCTTCGGGAAATCAGCAACTGCGCGGAGCTTGGCAGGATCCGGGAGTACACCATCCTTGGACACGACGTGGCCTAGGATAGTCAGCTGTCGAGCGCCGAAGCGACACTTTTTCAAGTTTAGCTGCAGGCCAGCGTCACTGAGTCAGCGATGAACACTCTCGAGGCGAAGAACATGAGACGCAAAATTCTGTGAGAAGATGACAACGTCGTCCAAGTAGCAGAGGCATGTCTGCCATTTAAGGCCACGGAGGATGTTGTCCATCATACGCTCAAAAGTGGCAGGCGCGTTGCAGAGACCGAAGGGCATCACATTAAATTCATGCAGTCCATCAGGCGTGATGAAAGCTGTTTTCGGGCGATCGACGTCTGCCATCGGCCCCTGCCAGTACGCAGAGCGCAGATCCAACGAAGAAAAGTACTTCTTTCCCTGCAGGCAATCCAGCGCGTCGTCTATACGGGGCAGGGGGTAGACGTCCTTCCGAGTAATTTTGTTTACCCGGCGGTAGTCGACGCAGAATCTAATGGATCCGTCCTTTTTCTTGACGAGCACGACCGGAGAAGCCCACGGGCTGTGAGAGGGCTGGATCACGCCGCGATGTAGCATGTCGTTCACCTGTTCATCAATGATGCGGCGCTCGGCGGAGGAGACGCGGTTAGGGCGTTGTCGCAAGGGCCCATGGGTGCCAGTGTCGATATGGTGGCGAACCGCTGCGGCACGACCCAACGGTGCTTGAGGAGAGTCGAAGGATGCGCGGAAGCGCTGCAGCAAAGCGATGAGCTGGTCGCGTTGGTGAGGTGGTAGAGCGGCATCGACAGAACGGGAAAACATATCCGGAGAGGACGGGTCGGCGACGTCGGCGGGAGGAGTGAGGGCGTTGATGTCATGGGCGTCAGGGTCATCAAGGACAGGAGAAGCGTCGTCGAGATCGATGACATCAACCGTTCCAAGCGATTCTCCCCGAAGTAAAGTGGTGGGGAAAGGCAACGGGTTCGCGACGTACAGAGCGCCACAACCACCAGCAAGTTTGAGCACGGCATGAGGGAGCAAGACAGACTTGCTGTGCGCACAAAGAGGTGAGGGTGAATAAAGGACAGTAGCGTCAGAGAGGGCAGCACAAGGCAGCGGCACGAGAACAGAAGAGAAAGCTGGCACGTCGACGTCGTCAGCGGCGAGTATAGGCGCGGCGGTAACAGGGGAGGCGTCCACAAGAGCATCACACAGCGGCGACAAATCAATTTCCGCACGTGCACAGTCAATGATGGCGTGATGCGCGGACAGAAAATCCCACCCGAGGATGATGTCATGAGAGGAGCGGGCGAGAACGAAGAACTCAATGGTGTATGGGAGGCCTTGGATGACGAGGCGGGCAGTGCACGCTGCGAGAGGACGAATGGGGTCAGCGCTGGCGGTGCGAAGCGAAAGGTCAGAAAGCGGCGTCATCACTTTTTTTAATTTGCGGCACAAGTTACGACTAATGATGGACACGGTAGCACCAGTGTCAATAAGCGCGTCAACAGTAACACCTTCAACGATAACTTCAATATCGTTCATAGGGCTTGAGACGGTCGTTGACGGCGCAGTTCTTGCCTCCGGAACTGCGGCGCCTAGTTTTCCGCTTGAAGAGGTGGGGACCGGCGGCGCATAGGAGAGAGCGAACGGCGTCGAGGAGACGGTGACCGATGGCTTCGGTTGTAGGAGTCGGAGCGAGGCGGAGAGGGATTCGGAGGCGGCAGAGGAGAAGAGACAGGGACGGAGGGAAATGAAGCGTCGTACGTTGGGGAGCGTCCGTAGTCGTAAGGACCGGATCCGCGCGTGCGGCACCAGCGGGCCACATGACCAGCGAGACCGCAGGCATAGCATATGGGGCGGTTATCAGGGGTGCGCCACGGATTCACAGGGCGGGGACCGGTGCGAGGCAAAGGATGGTAAGTGCGTGGCAGTGCAGGGGCGAGCTGCTCTCTGAGGGTAGACGTTGACAGGCGGCGCATAAGTTGGAAGAACCGACTGAGGTCGTGGCCGGACGACTGCTTCTGCGTATGTCAACGGTGCAGTGACCAGAGTAGGTGAATTAGTGGGCGGCAGGACCTCAGCTACCTGCTCCTGGATTACACGCTGAATCGAAGGCGATAGTGATGGCGTTGTGGCGGGTTGGGAGGTAACCAGCGATAACTGACGGGCGACCTCCTCTCGCACAAACTGCTTGATGTGCTGAAGAAGGGTCGGCTGATCGTTAGCAGGACCGCCTACCGCCAAGCTCGAAAGGTTGTCGTCCGTGCAAATGACACGCCGGGTGGCATGACGCTGTTTTCGGAGCTCGTCGTAGCTCTGACACAAAGAGACGACGTCTGAGACGGTTTGAGGATCTTTAGACACCAGCATTTGAAATGCGTCGTCCTCAATCCCTTTCAGAATGTGCTTGATTTTGTCACCCTCGCTCATAGATGGATTGAGCCGTTTACACAAGTCAACAACGTCCTCGATGTAGCTGGTGAAATTCTCGCCATTCTGCTGGGCACGACTGCGCAGACGTTGTTCGGCGCGAAGTTTTCGGACAGCGGGGCGGCCGAAGACGTCAGTCAGGCTGGTTTTGAGAGCCGCCCAGGTAGTAAAATCCGCCTCGTGGTTGCGGAACCACAAGTTGGCGACGTCAGTCAAGTAGACGATGACGTTCGTGAGCTTAACGACGTCATCCCATTTGTTGTAGGCGCTCACGCGTTCGTAAGAGGACAGCCAATCTTCTACGTCGGTGTCGTCAGTGCCGCTGAAGACTGTCGGGTCGCGCTGACGGACGGCACCGGAACAGATGACAGCCTGGGCAGGTTGGACCGAGGTGTCGGACGTCGTGGTAGAGCCTGGTATCCTGGGCATCGTGGCGTAGTTCCACGGGGAGAACAAGGAGCACCTCCACCAAGTGTAATGTGGAAACTCGCACAGTTATTGTGGTCGGGCGCAGTCCTTGTCCCAGCAGTGCTGCTCAGCAGGCCGGCGTTCGCAAGCGCGCACCCGAGCTTCGTCAGCTTCGTCTTCTGTCTTCTTCTGTCATCTTCCTCTCCTTCGGCAGCGCTAGCCGCTGAGGCAGCAAACCCCAATTCTGTTTATTACAATTTATTTATTTATTAGTACCTCACAGGCCCCGAAGAGCATTGGGTGAGGGGGGCAAATCGAAAAAAAGGTATATACAGATGGAAAAACCGTAATATCGGTACGCCGACATGTTTGCATTCATGTATGAATCGCCCTTTCTGATGCATTATTCCATTCCCTCCCTAATACAAGCATTACCACTTGTCTGGAAATGTCAAAATTGTATAACCTCTGATAAAAGCACGGTTACGAGGGCTCCTCCCCATTATGACGTACACCATCAAATCTTTGCCCGTTCTTAGAGTATGCATTGACCTAAGATTTCCTTTTCTCCTTGAGGATGTCTTAAATGCCTGGAAGAGCTCAATAGTGTGCTGATATGCAGACTCACCAAAATCATCGTTTAAAAATGGGAGCGGATACTTTAGCTCCGCATCAAGCGTATGGCGCAATAGATAACGGGTTCCCTATAAGCAGAATTGGACATTCTATGCTTAGCATTCGTAGGTTCCTGGGAGTCCTTATACCAGTCTTAGTGCAGTGATGCAGTGATGGGCCACTGCCCTGCGATGACAGATGCTGCGACCGGTCGGACTTGCGCGTGTCAGTTTGCTCTTCCTAGCAACCTTTCGCGCCATTAACGTAGATGCTCCTGCCATGGTGCGCAGTTTTTCCACAATCTGGCGGGCATTATGTGACGACACCACAAGGTCAGATGTCCTAGCTGGACCATCTACCTCCTAGGTTACTTCTCTGCGAAAGTTTCCGGAATTTTTCGCTCAGCGTGAACGATGCGACGCCGGCGACGCCAGGTTTATGGCGACATAAGCTCCATAACGCTAGCATTAAAAGCGGTCACATGAGCTGTGAAGTGAACCCGGAAATTGGGGAACTATCGCGCTTAGAGGCGAAGTTAGGCCTGTTTTTATTCATGGAGTCGTACTATTTCACGACTTCAGGCAATAAACATACTTTTAGAAAATGTGCACGTTGTCTGGAGTTATATGCACAAAAATTTTTCTCCGAATTATAAATGCAAAGTAACCGTCCTCTGCAGTGGCTGTTGCAGATTCCAATGCGCTGGATAATATGGTTCCTTGTGGTTTTCCGGCATGCTCGAGTGGCTTCTTTTGCCTTTTAGATAATATTATACGGTTCACAAAAGTGAATTTGCCTAAACGCAGACAAGTTGTTAGTACGAAACAGTTCTCACCTTGCTCAGCGAGGTTGCCTCCCAGTGCTCAATGGTCTGTACTTCGTAGTTTTTGCGGGCTGCTAGTGCCATCTAAAACAGGAAGGAGAGATTGGGTAGACATTGTACCTTTCGACAGCTTAGAAAACTTGCTAGCATCTTGTATGGAAATAGCGGGCTTCGAAGTTTTGACATGAATGCTCTCGCAAGCTTCGAATTGGACGCACTTCTAACACACATGAAGATGAAAGACGGTCATTTATAGCTGCACCCCTATTGCTGGCAGCATATGAAAGCTAGAAAGAAAGCCACATGAAACTGCCCAGACATCGTCGCCATGTCTTCCATGCAGGTGGCTTCTCTTCGTAGCTTGTAATTGTGGCTGTTGTAATAGGCCCAAAATATCACTATTCTTCATTGAGGTAGCAAGGGTAATCTTTTCGGCATGCAGATCACCCAGCACAAAGGCTCTGTATATGTAAGTCGACTGTAAGACAGGGCCAATCACAACAATGAATGGAATTGCATCCTGCGCCACTAGTTGACCTTGTACAGCCGCGGAAAGGAGTGGACATGATTTGTCGGCTAGGTGCTAGGATGCAAAGCTAGTTATTTGCTGCCGTTGCTGCCATCCATATAGTAAGCTCGTCTTCCACTTCGAACAGCTATCAGGAACCTTCATTGAATACTAATAAAACCAAATATATTATATTCGCTCCGATTAACAAGCCAATGAAGAATGATATTCATATTACCTTTCGGGGCACTCAGTTAAAACAAGAGGTGAAGCAAAAATTTCTGGGAGTATGGTTCCAAGAAAATTTGTCTTGGAACACACACATTGATAACCTTGCTCTGGAGCTCAGTAGATCGCTCGGCTGCTTGTATAGAATAAGTTCACTTATACCTTTGTGGCTTAAAGTTTCTCTTTATTATACTCTCTTTTATTCCAGACTTTCCTATTGCATTTTGGTTTGGGGTACAACCTCTAGTAGAAACTACCTCCGAATACTAAAGTTCCAGAAGCGTGTACTTCCCTTACTTGAAAGATATGCAGGACAGCCACAAGACTTACCAACAGGTCCACTGTTTTTAAAGTATTCTCTGCTAAGAGCTGATGAAATTTATTGCTTCAAGTTATTGCAGTATGTACAAAAACATAAACTACACGCATTTAGCAGTCCCGCTGAAACACACACGCTCGCCCTTCGAAGGCAAAAGCGCAGAAAGCCTCGAACACGCACGAATTATGGAAAACAACATTTAAATTACCAAATTCCGGTGCTTCTAAATAAACTTCCAGATGAGGTCGACCTCAACAAATCGATTAAGAAAAAAACGTTCAAAACAATGGTTATCGAGAAAGAAATTCGCTACCAGTGACTTCTCTCTTAAAGCCATATGTAGCGTTTGTTTGTGAAACAGTGCTCTTTTACTGTGTGTTGGATGCCGCCTTTTTGTGTTTTTTTCCTCCTTTTCACATGTACATATGTTCGCCACGATGATTGACCTTTGCATTTGTGTTCATATGTTTTTTTCCCCGTTTTGTCACATCTACGACAAGAAATCTGTTTTATATATTTGTGAGCAGTGATATGTACTAGATCCTCTATGACATAGAACTGTGTAGAGTGTAACTACAAATGTGTGTACTGTTTTCTTAAATTTCTTTTCTAATGTTGTCGATACTGTATGCGGAGGGAGGGCCTCGTCAGGCTTGTAGCCTTTAGCTCTCCCTTCGCTTTTTCCTTGTATTGGAAAGAAAGCAATAAACAAACAAACAAAGTTACGATTATACAATGGCTGCCCAGAGATTCCAGGGATTATGCTAAGAACTATCGAGAACAGCGGCAGAAGCACGATTGTTAGGGCTCCAACATTTCAACAGCAAAGGGGCACATTAATGACAGTGTGATAAGAATGAGCAGGCAGCTGGCTCACCTTGCTGCATACTGAGATTCTAGGCTGTAAAGTCTAGTGCCACCAACTATTACAAACTTTTATACCACTGGAAAGTACTTCAATCTCTTTCACTGCGAAATGCATACAGGAATAGCTGGGTTGATTCTATTTCACTCAATGTGCGCACTAGTGAATAGTCGTACGCAAAACATTCGTGTATAAAATATTCGTCGGCTGTGGCGTCTGGCTGCACAAACTACCATTTATATATTTTCACTTTGGCCCCAGTGGATTTATTGTCTAGTAGGGGTCGCTAATAATAGGGCTACAAATGTTATCCAAAAAGCCCGGCGACACCACGCATCTCTGGTGGCTCACTAAGCACAGGAACATGCCTAGGTAATACCTGGTTCATCATCATCATCAGCATGACTACGCCCACTGCAGGAAAAATGGAAATCCGATGTCTCTCCATTTAGCCCTCCAATTAGGTGCAGCCACCATATCCCCGCAAACTTCTTGATCTAATCCGCCCACCAAACTCGCTGCCACCCCGAGGCGCTCTTTTGTTCTCTTGCAATTCACTCCGTCGCCCTTAAGGAGCAACAGTGATTTTGCTTTCGCATTACATGCCCCAACAAAGCCCATTTCGTCCTTTTGATTCCCACTAGAATGTCATTAGCCGATTTTTTCCCTCACCAACTCCTCCCATGGAGAAGTGGTGGCTCAGTGGTTATGGTGCTCGGCTGCTGACCCGAAAGACGCGGATTCGATCCCGGCCGCGGCGGTTGAATTTCTTTGGAGGAGAAATTCCAGACGCCTGTGTACTGTGCGATGTCAGTGCACGTTAAGGAACCCCTGGTGGTCGAAATTTCTGGAGCCCTCCACTTCGGTGTCTCTCATAGCCTGATTCGCTTGGGGACGTTAAACCCCATAACCCATTTCTAAACGTTGCACCTGTCATTGTTCTTTCCATAGCTCGCTGCGTTGTCCTTAATTGAGCTAAACGCTTTTCGTTAGCCTCCACGTTTCTGCCCCATAGGTGAGTACCAGTAAGATACAGCTGTTGTATACTTTTCTCTTGAGGAATATTGGTAAACTGCCGTTCATGATCTGAGAGAATCTGCCATATGCGCTCCACTCCATTCTTATTCTAGTTTTCACCGGCCACTACCTCTCCTAAGTAGACGTATTCCTTTATCACTTCCTATACCTGGCTACCAATTGTGAACTGCTGTTCCTTTCGGGACTACGGAACACTACTGCACGCTGATTACATTGCTTTGAATTGTCACTTAGTTAAGCATCACTTTTCATCACTCGGCCGGTCGGCACATTCCCTTCTTTACATGGGTCTTTTCAGGCGTCAATACTACTCTCGTGTATCGCGTGCCCAAAAGCTCCACTCACACGCCGATACAGATTCACGAGATTCCCCGCGCCACCTCTCCTCAGTATGTGAGTTTTGTGGTCTTGGGTGACATGCATAATTTTCTTTTATAGTGCCCGCAATTTTCTCAGGAGCGTGAAGCAATCCTATCGACCTTAGAAGAATAAATGTTCCGCTGGACGACGTCTTTTGTATCATTTACTCCTAGGCTTCAGAGGCAAAATACTGAAATGGTTTAGCACACTCGCCCTGCCAAATGGTGGCTCAGGCAGCTTCTTTCAAATACGCGACTGCGGCGCACCAGTTGAAAACAAACCTTTCTGAGGCTATTCTAGACTGCTAATAAAGAACCCCTCCACCGACGAGCATCAGCCAAGACAACCCAGGGACTTTTTTCTCACCAGAAGCCAGACTTGGAAGTGGTAAGGCCTTTTGTGTAAAACTGACGCGGTGGAAGACTATCACCAAATAACAAATTTGTCGAGTGCCTGACAGCGAAATATGGCTGACATCGGCAGCCAAAATGCTATGGAGCCCCATTGCTCTCGAGAACCGCCCCTCTAAGCACAACCTCTATCATCGTGTCATGTATTCGTGGAACGTAGCAGCTTCCACTGTTGTTGGGTGGGACGTTACCCCAGGATGTTACCAAGCCATTGAAACCGTACGTAGCTCTCGTGGAGATATAACTCCTGTACCATCTACTTCATACCACTGTCAGGTTGGAAGATATGTATCATTTGACCCTGAGCACACACAGTGCACCTTCCAAAATTGTGGATGGTGACAAATGCAACAATTTCATCAAACACAATTTTAAAATCTTCGAAGGAACATATCATTCGGTAAGAATGGCATAGCATTCGTAAATAAACTAAAAGAGCCTTTATACTCATCAAACAGCAAAAAAATGATTTCATGTCATTAATTCAGGAGAACATGCAATGGAGCAACACTTTCTTCACTTATTACTATATTCAGGTTATCGCAAACGGCGCTAGACGACCTGCTCTCTAATGTTCGCTCTGCGCGAAGAGGTGACGCCACCTTGATACAAAAGGAATGGTTACCTCTATCTCCCCAATTACCTGTCGTCACAGGGGCTGACGGTGTTTCTCGGGGCGAATACGGACGCTGCAATCAGTAGGACCTGCGGCGTGTTTGCATGAATTGTTGCAATGAATTCTTTCCGCGCACTTTCATTACGTTTCACTTATAATAAACTAGGAGGTTTGTTTCATAGTAAATGCAAAACAATGCCGCAGTTCTAAGTACCAGAGCTGCATCTCGCGTCTCACAAAACTAAAATGCTCCGGTACACTATTTTCTAACCCGTAATGTCGTTTTGAATTCAATCAGTCATCTACCATTGCTTGCTTCTTAAGTAAACGCAGGCCCTTTACTCGTTTAAAAATATCCTCTACTGAGAATAAAATGCACATTTGAAAGCAAAACAAAGCTGTGACCAAGGGAGTTTTGCCGGCTCCAAATACGATTTAAGATAAAGGTGCCAAGCGAGAACTTTGAATTAAACATTACTTCTTCAAAGAAAACAACAAGCATTGCCTGGGTGCAAAAGCGGAAACTGAGAATTTGAAGAGAAAAACTGCTATGTCCGAATAAAGCCTCGCTCGTGATTTTCATATTTCGGAGCCGATTGGTATATTCTGGTTGACTCCCGACCAAGCAGATATTCGCCAAAATATTTACGATCCAGAGTGTCAATTCGAGAAAATATAAGCAATTGATACTGGCGCAGATAGCAGCAATGGCATAGAGGTAGAGCGTCCACCTCGTTTGAAAGAAGACAGGGGTTGGAATGCCTGTGCGGCGCAATCCGCCACCTGGTTTAAATAATAAAAAAAACTCCGCCTGCCCATGCAATTACATACCCCGGCGTGGAGCGCTGCCTGATCTCGGTGACCAAAGCCGACAACGCATGCAGAGCACGATTTTGCCTCTCTGGTGTAGTACTTGGCTACAAACTTCTAT
Organism: Amblyomma mixtum; assembly: GCF_055824585.1. Lineage (NCBI taxonomy): Eukaryota > Metazoa > Arthropoda > Arachnida > Ixodida > Ixodidae > Amblyomma > Amblyomma mixtum. Next base: position 274,532 of record NW_028317728.1, on the reverse strand, counting down.
CAACAAACCAATTGACCCTCGGCCCTCTGTCCCAAGTGGCTGCGGAGCAATAAACCAAGGTGGTGGTCAGGCGTTTGATGCATGGTAGGGTTCTACGAATCTCTGGCTCCGCACAGGCAGCCATTGGATACTGAACCTAGCAACGTTTAACGCTAGAACATTATCCAGTGAGGTTAGACTAGCAGTGCTGTTCGATGAACTTGCGGGTATTAAATGGGATGTCAAAGGACTTAGTGAGGTTAAGGGGACAGATGAGGCGTTTACAGTACTAATGGGCGGGCATGTACTATGCTGTCGTGGATTAGCGGACAGACGAGAACTAGGTGTGGGATTCTTCATCAATTAAAATATAGCTGTAAACATCGAGGTGTTCGAAAGTATTAACGAGAGGGTGGCAGGTATCGTAATTAGGCGAAGACCTACAAGCAAAAGGTGATGCAAGCCTACACGCCTACATCCAGCCATGATGACCAGATCGTTGAAAGCTGCCATGAAGATGTGGAATCGGCAATGAACAAAGTAAAATAAAAGTACTCTGTAGTAATGGGCGACTTCAGTTTGAAAGTAAGCACGAAACAGGCCGGAGACCAGGCGATAGGCGATTATGGCATAGGTTCTAGGAATCGCAGGGGAGAGTTATTAGTAGAGTTCACAGAGAGAAATAATTTACGTATCATAAATTCCTACTTTCCGAAATGAAAGATTAGGAAGTGGCTGTGGAAGAGCCCCAATGGTGATATTAAAAATTAAATGGATTCCATAATATTGGCTCCTCTGGCATTGTGCAGGATGTGGAGGTACTGGAAAAGGTGCGTTGAAGCGACCAGAGATTGGTAAGGTCTCGAATTAGCTTCCTGAACATAGTTACGAAGAAGCCCATTAACAGCTTAGGGCTCAGAAAGAAAGTTGAGAAATTCAGGATATCGCTGCAGAATAGATATTCGGCTCTAACTGACGAAGGGGATTTTAATGTTGAAAGAACGAACGATAATTTCACAGCTATCATTACGGAGTGTGCAGTAGAAGTAGAGGGCAGGAAGGTTGGACAAGATAAGGGTAAGCTGTTTCAGGAGACGAAAAATGTGATTAAGAAATGCCAAAGCATAAAAATGTGCAACCTAACGCCAGAATATAACTGGCAGAGCTATTAAGGTAGCCGAGATAAGGGAGTTTAACATGGAGGAAATCGAGTATGCTCTAAACAACGGAGGTAGCCTAAAATTATTTTAGAGAAAAGTAGGCACAGGCAATAACCCGATATATGTAGTAACAGACAAAGAGGGCAACGTCGTTAGCATTGTGGATAAAACAGTTAAAGTAGCCGAAGAGTTCCACAAAAATTCTACAGTACCCAATGTCATCAGAACGTTAATGAGGGGCCGTAGAGCACAGCAATGGGATATCCTGAGAGTAACGAAAGAGGAAGTAAGAAAGGCGTAGAAGCAATACAAAGCGACAAAGCAGCTGGTGAAGAACAGGTAACAGGAAATCTCATGAAGGATGGAGGAGAGATTGTGCTTGAAAAACTAGCCACTCTGTATGCGCAGTTCTTTATGACCTCGAGCGTGCTAGAAGCTGGAAAGAACGCTAACATTATCTTAATTAATAAGAAAGAAGACACCAACCACTTAAAAAATTACCCGCTTCTCAACTTATTGTTATTTCTCTATAAAGTATTTGCCAGGGTAATCACAATTAGAATCATTACGACCTTAGACTTTTATCCGCTGAATGACCAGGCAGGCTTTCGTAAAGCATTCTCGACAATAGACCATATTCACACTATCGGCCAAGTAATAGAGAAATGCGCAGAATATAACCAACCCCTATATATACCGTTCATTGATTACGAAAGAGCATTTGACTCAGTGGACACCTCAGCAGTCACGCAGCATTGCAAAATCAGGGTGTAGTAGAGTCTTGGGTGGAAATACTGGAAGTTATCTGTAACGGCTGCAATGCTACCAGAGTCCTCCTTATACTCAGCAATCAGATTTCAATCAGGAAGGGTGTCAGGCAAAGACGCAATGTATTCCCCGCCTTCTACAGGAGGTGCTTCGAGGCCTAGATTAGGAGCAATTCGGAAGTAGAGTGAATGGACAATACCTAAGTAATTTGCGATTCGCTGATGAGATTGCTTTGATAAGTCACTCAGGAAAAGAGCTGCAAAATATGATCATTGAGTCGCAGGAAAGCGGTAGGGCTTAAAATTAACATGCAGAAACCTAAAGTAATGTTTACCAGTCTGACGGGGGAACAGCAGTTTACAATTTTCAGCGATTGCTGGAAGAGATAAGGGAATACGTGTACTTAGGGCAGGAAGTTGCCGCTGATCCAGATAGTGAGAGGGAAATAGCTAGAAGAGTAAGAATGAGGTGGAGCGCATATGACAGGTTATCTCAGACCACGAATGGCAGCTTACAATATCCCTAAAGAGAAAAGTATACAGCGGCGGCATCTTACAGGTACTCACCTATGGGGCAGAAAAGTGGAGGCTAGCGAAAAGGGTTTACCTTCATTTCAGCACTACGCAGCGAGCTATGGAAAGAACAATGATAGGTGTAACGCTTAGAGACCTGAAGCTGGAAGAGTGGGCGAGGGTACAAAAGCTAATCAATGACATCCTATTCAAAATCAAGAGGAAAAATGGGGTTGGGCACGGCATGTGATGCGAAGTCAAGATGTCCGTTCGTCCTCAAAGGTGACTGAGGGCTCCAAGAAAAGGCAAGCGTAGCAGGGAGCGGCAGAAAAGTAGGTGAGCGGATGACATTGAGATTTGCGGGGATACGGTGGCTGCAGCTGACAAACGATAGGGCTAATTGCAGAGATATGAGAAAGACCTTTACCCTTCAGTGGACGTAGACAGGCTGAGGTTGGTTATGATGATAATGACACAGGATGTTGGCGGGGAACCACATGCAACGGATATGAGTGGCATAGGAAGGCCGGGATGCAGCAGCTGTAAAAAGAAGTGGTTGGGTTTGTGGGGCTAAACGTCCCAAAGCGGCTCACGCTGTGAGAGACGCAGTAGTAGAGCCGCCCGGGTAATTTAGACTATGTGGGGTTCGTTAACGCACGCTTACATCGCACAGAACACGGACTCCAGCATTTAGCCTCCATCTGAACGCGACCGCCGCCGGTGTCCAGAAACAAGTCCAAGTCTCCCTACTTCTCGTTCAATTCGTTCTGACGACCGATGAATGTGTCTGTTCTCTCGCCCACATGGATGCTTCCGTTGTTGTATGTATGTTTCGCTGCATTTGGAGCTGAGAAATGCTGTATACAGAATTCTGAGTGGTGATAAGGAACCAAACCCTGGCCCCCCTAAGCAGGATCCGTCTAATTCTGGCCCTCTAATTTCTTCACGACTTGCCCACTAATATTGACCGTAACATACAGACTGATGCCATCTTTCTAGATTTTGCGAAAGCTTTTGATAAAGTTCCTCCTCGTCGTTTATTAGTAAAACTTGCACAGCTGAACACACATCCTAACATACTACAATGAATTGAGCAGCTTCTCACTAATCGTTCTCAATCAGTCTTTGCTAACGGCCACCTGTCTAACATCCTCCCAGTTACATGAGGTGTTCTGCAAGGATCTGTACTCGGTCCATTACTCTTCTTAATATATATTAATCACTTACTTGACCACGTTTTCTGCAGTATTCGAATGTTCGCTGACGACTGTGTAATTTACCACACTATTAATAACTCTTGTGATCAACTTAGACTTCAGACCAATCTTAGCAGCGTACTTAACTGGTGTAACAACTGGATCATGTCCCTCAATCCTAATAAATGTAAACTCTTTTGCTTCTCTCGTTGCCATAGCCCGCATCGCTTCCAATATTCTATTTCTGACACCTCTATTGAATCAGTATCATCTTATAAGTATCTAGAAGTCAGCTTGTCTTGTGATTTATTATGGCCCACCCATATTGGAGCCATCATTTCAGCATTGAATAAAGCACTTGGTTTTCTCAAGCGCCATCTCCGCCTTCCCCTCTACACGTAAAATTACCCGCATATAAATCGCTCATCAGAGAAAATTTAGAATATGCCTCTGCCATGTGGAGCCCGCACCAAACTTACTTAATTAATGCACTAGAAGCTGTCCAAAATTGTGCCACGCTATTCATCCGCTCTTCATACTCATATGACGTCAGCATTTCTTCACTGAAAGCATTATCAGCACTACCACCCCTTTCGTTCCGTCTTCGCATTGCAAGTCTCACCCTTTATCACAAATTGTTTCATCCTTCCCTAAACCGGTCACCGTATATCAACTGCAGCAGGCATATTTGACCGCAGCAGTCATACCCTACAAGTTGCCCGGACGCCATCACATAGTGCCACCTATTCTTCTTCATTTTTCTTTCGAGCAGCAACGGACTCGAATGGCCTACTCCGTGACATCGTCAACATCGCTTCATCCTCTACTTTTCAAGAACATTTAATCGATCACCTTCCGTACTAAATAATCTTCGCGGTTTTGTTTGCTGATTTAATTAAAATCACACCCCTTATGTAATACCCCCGATACAAGGGGGCCTTTAAGGAAAATAGACTGAAATGAACTGAACTTGACTGAATACTCGTTTCTGGTTTGAATCCACCTCTCAACTTCAGTTCATGGCTGCTGAAAATCAACCCACGGTTGCAAAATGTGTGCTTAACTTCTTCATGGACAAAAAAGCTAGCTCAGGATCATGCCGAAATCAAATCTTTTTGGTTGTCTTTTTGCAATCACCCGCGGCGTCCGTTACCATGCTCTCACAAAAGCACAAATGCAATCTCAAATCTTTCCTACAGAAATGACGATATATAAAACCGGCCCTGTACCAACAATATCATCTCACATGGTCTTTCCAGAGATCCTGACGAGAACTAAGGCATCTGACTTCAAATATTGCTAGGTGTTTTGAGGACAACCTTCAGATCTTGTGTACTGGGAAAGAACAGTCAACACGCTCGTCAGGTCATATGCTGGCTAATCGAAAACAATTGATACCTTTTCTGAGGTCGATTACCCTTGATTCCGCTGTTACTGCAATAATGTCTCTAATTTGAACATTACTGGAAGAAGCCTTGTTAGCAAATTTCTTGACTTCCTCTCGCTAATCTCTTCTTACTCTCCTCATATTATCGATGCCACAAAGGCCTGGTTAGATAATGGTGTGCAAGACTCAGAGGTGACGCCCCCTGGCTCTAAACTTGTTAGAGTAGACAGGAGTTTCGGGTGAGGGGGTGGCGTAGCCATCATTTTTCAGTCCAACCTTGTGTTCTGTGCTCCCAGTCCCACCATCTTTGTGGTGCAAGTTTTACTTAGAGAGCTAATATTTGAAAAGGGGGCTTTTTACCGTCCTCCTAATTCTTGTATTGATCAACTGCACACTCTGAGTAGGTTATTACACGATTACAATACTACTTCTTCAAACAGTTGCATGGGCGATTTTAACGCACCTGACATCGACTAGTCATCTAGGACAGTGAGCGAACGTGAAATGTCGGTTGGAAGGCAGCCGGTAGACTTTTTATTGTCTTATGACTTGAGTCAAGCCATCCGAGAATGCGCTCAGCAGGTGGCAATCCTATTCTTAGTCTTGCTTACCCTATCTCTTATAAACAGCGGTTATTAGCACAGCGTAATTGAGAGGTGCTTCGATCACACAGCTGTGTTAATTTCCCTCCCTTGCAGAGTTCCTCAATCTCGTTTTGACTACTGCACGTTTCCTGATTTTAAGCGTGCGTATATATAATCTAGCATTATATGGCATTCTATGTGATTCCTTTGACAAGTATAAGCAAATACTTTTCATTAGTGCCGTCAATATTTTAACAAACTTCTTTGAAAATCTTGTCAAAATGTTCGTCAGTCGTTTCACCCATTTAAAAAAAAACAACACTGTCGTTCCCTTTTCCCTGGATAGCTGAGACTAGCATATGTAACGCCGGGTCGCTTGGTTACGCCGATCAATGCATTCTGACGACCCTGCGAGGACCAGTCAGTTAATTAGCGTCAAGGACAAAACGCGTATTACAATAGCTCTGCAATCATTTTTATTACGAGGTTACTCTGCCAAGATTAATGACAACTAACCACCATAAATTCTGGAAATGAATTTTCTATCCCCTGGGCTCCAGTTCGGACACATTAATAATAAACGATGTCGCAAGTTTCTCAACCGCATACAATTTCTTGAGCTTTCAATAACTACTTTCATTCTGTTGTCACTACAGAGAATTCGGTAATTCCAGCTTTTGACTCTGAATCGCATTCTTAATTGGGCGGTGTGTCAGTGTCCACTGAAGGTGTGCTCAGTATGATACTAAACTTAGATACTAAGAACTCATGAGGTCCTGTCGACGTCCCCGCTCCCATTTCTCGTTCACCACTCTCTTTTGTTCTAGCAGATACCTTACAGTTATCTTTAGGAAATCCCTAACAAGCGGCTTCCTTCCTTCAGCATAGAAACTTGCTAAGAATTTCCCACTCATAAAATCTGGTGGTCTGTAATTACTCTCTAACCAGGCGATAATTTCCCCAAGAGCGCATCATGTAAAATACTGCGGCACGTTGTCTTTAGGCCTATCATGAAATTTCTTGCAACTAATAACATACTAAGGGTTTTTCCGGCTTAGCTTTTGTGGCGGCTTCAGTACTATAACACAACGGACAGAATTCATATTTGACATCAGCAGTTCTCGCCAAATAGGTGACCAAGTTAAGTAACATTTAAAGATTTCGCAAAGTCTTTCGGTACAGCCCCTAAATTAATGCTCAAGCTGTCCGCTATACTAAAAACTCGTCCCTTGTGAAGTGGATTTCGGACATTCTTTCTCAGCGCTCCCAGTATGTATGATTCAACTCTACCAACTCATCTTCAGTTAATGTTTCATCTTCCGGTTCCCCAAAGTTCGGTACTGGGTCTTCTTCTGTTCCTCCCGTACATTAATGATCTACCATTTGAGGCTTCAGTAAAGATACTACTTTCTGCCGATGACTGCGTTTTGAATGAAACATTTAAATCACGATTGATTATGCTATCCTTAACGTATCATTTGCTGATTTCTGCAACTGGTCCTAAACGTGGCAAATAAATCCTGCTTTTTCTAAGACCATCTCTATGTCAGTTTCACGACGTCCGCGCCATTTCTCTCTGCACATATTCATATAATACAGTCAACTTTGTACGAATACAAATATCTCGCTCTTCTGCTAACACACGACATGTCAAGGTCAAAACGCATTGACGTCATCTGCAATAAGACCCTTAAAAGGCAAGGGCACTTACAGCGCACGTTGCGCACTCCTCTTCAGAAACCAAGCTTTTATCATATAAAGCGCTCATTCGCCCCATCCTCGAATACACGGGTCTTAGTTCGAAACCCTATGAGCGGTATGAGATAAACCAACTGTAATCTCCGCGAAAGAATACCGCGCTCCTTGTTTTTAGGAGGTCTGACTTGGATTTTTCACAGTCTACTTTTCTTCCCCAACTAGGCCTCATTACTCTTGCCACACGTTGTCGTTTGGAATACCGCAAATTCTTGTACAGTTTAGTCAATTCCCCTCGCATTTCTTCCCTAGATAATTATCTGACATTTTCAAAACCTTCTTCTAAAAGGAGCCGCGAAATCATAAACATTTGGCCGTTTCATGCCCGCACTAACTTCTTTAAGTACAGCTTTTTCCCTCATTCCTTTGGGATTTGGAATTCCTTTGCACGCAACATGCGTTGATTCTCATTAGAAGAATTCTTACTAGCATGTTTCTAACGTTGTATGATTGCTTACTTCTTCGTATTGTTCTTTGTATTCTTGTTTCTTTGTATTCACGCCCTCCTGTAATAGCCGTGCTGCACTTTAAAGACGAATACACCTATAGAGGAGTAAAAAGGGAGTAAGTGGTCCACTAGCGCACTCCCTTTTTTACAGGATGCACACTAGAGGACAACCTTAATCCTCCTTTCTGTTTGGAGTGTAGAGGTTGCAGTACGTGGAAAAAAATTTTAAAATAAAAAATAAGGCAAAACAAACTCGAGCCACCTTTGAAGCTGCATTGCGAAGAAAAACAATGAAGCTGGTTACTATCGACAATAACAGTTCTCCTCCGGCATTCACATCTTTCATTACCATCACCAGCTTGACTTCACCCACTGCAGGACAAAAGGCCTTTATTATATCTGCAATTCAACCAGTCCTGTGCTGACTCAGCCATCTATCCCCTCGGTCTTCTTAAAGTCCTCTGCCCACCAAACTTTCTCCTCCCCTGCTACGCTGCCTTCTCTTGAAATCCAGATCGTTTCAAATCCAGTCTTGACCTAAACGAACATTAGTTAGCTTCCCTTCACGTTACGTGTGCTGCCTAAGCCAATTTAGTTTCTTTATTCCTACTTGGATGTCATTACCCAACGTTTGTTGCCTCACCGACTCTGCTCTTTTCATGTCGTTTATAGTAACGCCCATCATTTTCCTTCGCAAACCTCGCGGCGTTGCCAGCTTAAGTTGAACCATTTTCGTTAGCCTCCACATTTCTGCCCAGTACGTAAGTACCACTAACATACACCTGGTGAATACTTTTCTCACGTGGAATATCGCTAAGCTGCCTTTCACTCGTTCCCTTATGGCACGCCAAACTCGACCAATAAGGCGCCAGTGGAGAAGGATGAGAAATGGAATCATTTGTCTGAGCTTCGCCACTTGCGGAAAGAAAAATTAATAAGTGCGAATGCTTGCGCGACCGCGGTGGCTCTAAGAAGTGTAGCGCTTCCTTGTTTTTCACAGCGGCTACCCTAAATGCGGAGTTTTGCCGCTGTTCTTCGGAACTGATTCACACCAGTGACGTTTTAGAAAATAAGTACTAGAAATATAAAAATTAGTCCTACTTGCCACCACTTTTAAGGCCTCCCACGCTTCAAGTGTGCTAAAGCTCCGGTTGAAGTTTCCATTCCAGGCTATGTACCAGAGACGAATGCAGAAGCGTGATTTGTATTCGGTAGCTGGTTGAAACGTTTTTCTGCGAAGTAATGTTCTCCATACTGTTTATCATATTACACAAAGCTGATGAGATTGTACCCATTTCACTACTTTTCTAACTTGACGCAAGCATCGCTCGCTAAATATTCTGTTCAAAAAGACGAGGTAAGGCAAATGTACAAGGCAGCTGAAGGCAGCGGAAAGGCCATCTAAGGGGCCTTTTTCTTTGTATGTGCCACTCCTGCAATTTAGAGAAAAGGAAATCACCTCACAATTATGGTCATGCAAAGCGAAATGAAGTTGCAGCTGGCGCTCAGCTCAAACAAATCCAGGCAGGCAAATGTAAACGCCACTTCATTCTGGCTTATATAAATGACATTCATTCATGCGTTGATTTCCCACTAAAATTAGACTTGTTTCAAAACACTGCGCTAACTACTCAGCCATAAATTCTAGGCAAGACAAAGATAATTTAAATTCCGCGTTGCAGTCAATACAAGCATGGTGTTCAAGACGGGAATTAAAGTTCAATGCATCCAAGACCGCTAGCACCACTTTTACTAATAGAAAATGCCGCTGGAATTGATGTGGATATTAGTCATTGTTGCAGTTACTAAGACTAACAAAATTAAATATTTGGGAGTTTTGCTGACCAGTAATAATTGTTGGGAGCCCCACATTGCGGCTGTGCTGTCGCGCGGGTCGCTAATCATTTTGCTTTCACAGTGCAGATTCTTACTGTGTTAGTCGCCTAGCTGGCCGCTACCCTTTTATCGGCTGGCTTGACCAGCAGATCGATGTGCCAAGCATCATTCGGCGGGAGTGACGTTGACGGTTTTCACTACTCGGATCGCAACTTTCCAGCCATTTACCCCGCTCCGGAATGTTTCCTGGCGCCACCTTTTGACATCGGAACTGTCCTCCAAACGTGGGAAACCCCACCGTCATGAACCACTGCAGAAATTCCAAGGATAAAAGACCACCGTCCATCTTCTCCACCCAGTGGGCTCTCCGGCTGTGCCATCGTACGGATCGCTAATCAGTTTACCTTTCCAATGCAGGTAAGTTACCGCAACGTATTTGCTGAGGGATTCGGTAACTATTTCTTGATGCAGCTGCCGAGCCCACAGTGTTGCTTTTGCGTGGTTGCTGAATGTGCGAGTGTTATTCGTGCGTTGTTGTTGTTATAAGGTGACATTGAAACATATCCAGGACCTGACAGTATCCTTTCTGAGTGGCAAAAACTATCCTCTGGACAGACAGAAATACTGTCGGATGTAACATCTCTAAAAATCCAGTTAGAAGTTACCAATAGTACCGTTTCCGAACTGGCCAGGCGTTTAGTGGACCTCGAAACCCAATACAAAGATCTTTTACCGATGAAAACAGACACACAACATCACAGACTGCCACCGTCCAACCATCTCGCTTTTTACGGGATTCGGAAGCTCGTAAGGACGATTTCGAAAACCGCGCACGGCGGAATAACTAAGCCCACTCACACCGGAAGGTACCTAAACTTTCAGTCTTCTCATCCCATCGGGCCCAAGCGCTCAGTCGCTGCGTCTCTCTTCAACCGCACATTTAGGATATGCGCGCCTTTAGGATCTGCGCGGATAAGCGCAGAGCAGCAGAAGTGAAACAGGTCAGGCAAGACCTGGTACGGAACGGTTATCCAGCCCAAATACTACGATCCCAGGAACGACGCGCCTCTGCTCCGACTATCCGAACTGACGCATGCGCAAAGAAGCGGGTGCCAATTCCGTATGCCCAAGGTGTGAGTGAGAACCTTGCTCGCATCTTTTCAGATTATGACGTTTATGTGTCCCGCGTTGCTTCGTGCAAACTTCGGCAGCGGCTCTTGCGAGTCAAGGGCCCTCTTGACCTCGATATCATTCCAGGTGTGGTCTAGAAGATCCCCTGCCGTGATTGTGACGCTTCTTATATCGGAGAAACAGGAAAATTCAAGACAAGGCTTAAACAGCCCCAAAATGACGTCGCCAAAGGAAAATCGAACTCGAACGCTTGAGCGCAACATCATCAAGAAACTGGCCATACCATCGACTGGGACGCAGCACGTGTAATTGCAAAGGAAAAATCATTACCAAAACGCCTTCTCATAGAATCATTGTGCATTCAATCCACGCCAAACACGATAGACCGGACCCGTGGCAATTTCCCAGAGATATACCTGCGCACCCTTCAAAAAACCGTCCATATATAGCTCACTATCCCGTGCTTCGCTTCTTTGCGATCAAGGCACCCGTACCGGCGCCGAAACGTCAATTCTTTTTATTTTCTTTGAACCTTGGCGAGTGTATATTTTCTTCGACAAATCAGTATGAATTTCCTCGCCAGACGGGATTCCGTCGAACCCTAGACTTCACAAAGTTATTCATGCCATCTTTCAGTTTGTTCCTGAGCTGCGCGAGATGCATAACAAAACTATCAAGCTGTATGATCGAGACAATTCTCATGCAATCAACAGTAAGTTGAAAGATTTTCTGCCGGAGTTTTGGTCTGGACTAAAAGTCGTTCTGTTAACAATAGCTGGTTGATAATTACCAACAGGTTCACCAAGCTAACTAACAAATATATACCTCGGATGACCATCCGTGCTCTTCACCAGAAGCCGCGGTTCACAAACACATTGAAACGGTTAGAAAGAAAGAAAAACGCCTTTATCGAGCGGCAAAATTATAGCAGAGCATCTGCGCTTGTAACAGATATTACGCATCCGAGTACGCCTACTATACTGCAATTTGAGACGCTAAGCAATAATTATTTAATCTTGAACAGCCCCAAATCTTTAAAAATGATTCCAAATTTTTTTCTGGCAAACAATAAACCCGTCGCACACCCATGCTATTACCCTTACCGACACAGTGGGAGAGGAGGTCAGTGGCGCTCAACGTACAGAAATTTTTAACCTTGCGTTTCTCTCTTTTTTTGCTGACGCAGCTGGTGCCTTACCTCCTTCACAGCCTACTACTGTACTTCCCCCTTTATACTTTCTCTCCTTCTCTTATGATGGTATTTTGTCTATAATAGAAAATATGAAGCTGCCTTCGTCAGCTGGCATTGATCAAATTATTTCGAAACTTGTAAAAAACTCTAAGTACATCACTGTTGAACACGTAACATTCTTGCTTGAATTAATGAATTTCTAACAATCCGCTCCCAGTTTGTTTTTGTTAACAACCAAATCTCTACCTCCCTCGCCGTAACATCAGGCGTCCCATGAGGCTCTGACCTTAGTTCACTTTTGTTTCTACTCTATATTAACGATTTGCCAACGCACCTAACATGCAACCTTAGGATGTTTGGCGAAGAATGTATCATCTATCGCACAATAACCAACACATCTCATTAAGCAGCACTTCAAAATTATCTTAATCACGTTCATAGCTGTTGCGACCAATGGCTCTTGAAGCTAAATGCGAACAAATGGAAACTTGTATCCTTCCATCACGCCTGCAACCCCTCGATTTTAACTATGCTGTCCCAATTCTGCTATCAAATTTGTAAAGTCTTATAAATACCTTGGCCTAACCTTAAGCAGTGACCTTTCTAGGCGCACATCGATACAAAAAAGGAACACGGAACTGATGGGACTCCAAACGGCTTCCTGTACAGGTACTCAGAGTGGTGCTCCAAATACTTATCGGTTATCATTAGAACATGCTTATCTGAAGCAGCGCTTCCAGTTGACTGGAAATATGCGAAAATTATGCCGATACCGAAAGTGGAAAACAAATCACTTCTAGCATCCTACAGACCACTTTCTCTATTGAGCACAAGCGCCAAAATAATGGTACATATTATTTTCAAACACATATCTTTTTTTTTCTTGGAGGAGCACAACTGAATCGATTTCTGGCACCATGGCTTCTGCAGTCACGCAACTTATAGAGGCAGTGAATGATTTGACAGCAGTAATGGATAAAGAAAGCCAGATACCTATAATTATTTTAGATTTCGAAAAATCTTTCCACTGCGTGCCCCACCCCAAAACTGCTGTTAAAATTGCAATCCACACTTAGGAAGGGCACATTGCTTGCATGGATACCGGCTTATCTCTCCTGTACAGTGTATAAAGTGTGCTCGAGCTATATGTTTGTCCAGTCGGATGTTCCACAGGCATTTGTTCTTGGGCTCCTTTTCTTTCTAGTTTTTATTAATGATATTGTTATAACAGAGTACCCGTGAAAATAAAACTTTTTGCTGATGATTGTATTATTTATAAAGAAATTAAAAACTCGAATGACCAATCTCAGCTAAATTCTTCGTTAGCTAAATAGAAAACTGAAGCTCAACGTGGCAAATGAAAATAAACAAAAAAACGGTAACAATGACAGTAACACGCAAAAGAAAACCCCTTATATTTCCTTATTTCATCAATGGACACCCTTTATTTTTCGTTAAAAGCTGTAAATACTTAGTTGTAATCCTCACGTCAGATGTGAGATGGAATGAACATGCTTCATACATTACAGATAAGGCTATGCAGAAACTAGGTTACATGAGAAGGACCCTGCACAATTCTACGCAAGAGGTAAAACTCATTGCCTTCAAAATTTTATCAGACTCGTTCTTGAATATGTTTCTGTAGCTTTGGATCTGTAAACTCAGTTGAACATAGCCAAACTCGAAAGCATCAAAAGAAAGGCAGCTCGATTCACCTACAGCTCATATAGTTGGCGTACCTCAGCATCTGCACTTGTGTAAAAAGCTAACCTAGAACCTTTACATTTGCGGCGGTATTATGAACGAATCAAATGCTTGCATATACTCTTCGCTAGGTACAGACAGTAGTAATTATATCGAACCTGTTATACGGCGGTGTACAGGATCAAACCATTCCAAAAAATTAAAAGAATATATGTGTTAGCTAACGAAGAATTTAGCTGAGATTGGTCATTCGAGTTTTTTATATCTTTTTAAATAATACAATCATCAGCAAAAAGTTTTATTTTCACGGGTACTCACTAACAATAACATTAATAAAAAGTAGAAAGAAAAGTGGCCCTTCCAAAATTTATTTTTCCAAGAACCGTCCATCAGTGGAACGCTTTGCCTTCTGACGCTATGGAATGCCCGACTGCCGAATCTTTCTGATCAAAATTTAAGTGCATAAGTTAACTCAGCCTAAGCATTTTGGTTCGCGCTAGGCTTCAGGTGATATTACTTTATTGATCAATCTTTGTGGTTGGCATCTTGTGTTTGTAGGCAGAACAGCGTGTGCCTTCTGTTAGTGCTTATATTCCAAAGCGTGCTGCTATGCTAGTGTTCTTGTGTTATGCGCCAGTCTTGGTTCTACACGCCTGAACAGCGCAAGCTGGTACAAGTCTTTTTTGTCTTTTGTTTTCTTTTTTTTTCAGTGTTAATCTGCTCATGAAGGCGGATGACACCACTGTCGTCATTATCATGTCTTGTCGCACTTTTTTGTACTTTCTTCACAATGTACGCTCACTTCTGCCAAAGTCCATTTGCGAAGGCTGGCAGCAGCTCTAAAATAAATATTGGCTTATATGATGTAGCGGTTTCTTTTTTGCTCCACACGGGGCACAATACTTCATCTTTTTCATGTGCTTTCGAGAAATATGGTTTGCTTTAGGTATTGAGGTTTAATGTCCCAAAGCAACTCAGGCTATGAAGGACGCCGTAGAAAAAGGCTCCGGAAATTTTGACCACCTGGAGTTCTTTAGTGTGCATTGACATCGCATTGCACTCAAGAAATATGTCTGTATTGTATCTTTTTTTCTCCTAATTCCCACTAGTTCATGGGCCCGAGATTGGCTTGCAGTAAATGTAAATAAATAATAAAAGAATCCAAAGCTTACGTTTATGCCGTCACCTGCTTTCGAAACCACAGAATATAAAACAGAGAAAAACAGCCAAGTACTGGGACGTGCCTATGAAACACCTTCGTGACTACGTCTGTTCCTGCTAGCCTCCGAAGCCTTAATGCTCCGCCTTCGGCAGTGTGCGCTGTGGGTTCTTGAGTCTATTCGTTATTCCAGCGCCTGGATGTATGGCCTGCTTTCACTCGCATTCCGGGCAAGCAAACGCGACACAGAATGTCGGGCAGCCTGCGGCAGGTCCTGGCGTAAAGCATGCGCCGCTGCGGTAACTAAGAACATGCTGAAGAAGAGCACGAGCAAATACACGAGCATATGGAGGGACTATTTTTTCTTTAGTACTTCATAACCTTCTCTCACATTTCGCAGCTGCGTGTTGAAACGCTGCGCTCACTTTACTGTTCCTCACACCTTGCTCTGTCCGCTGTAAGAGCGCCTGCTCCCCATGTGCATCCCCGCCGGAACCTTATTTGCTGCAGCACACGTCTGCAAGCCTCACCTCCTTCAAACCCACCGCGGTGGCTCAGTGGTTTCGGCCCTCGACTGCTGGCCTGAAAGACGAGGGTTCGATCCCGGCTGCGGCGGCTGATTTTCGATGGAGGCGGAATTCTAGAGGCTTGCGTGCTGTGTGATGTCAGTGCACGCTAAAAATCTCCAGGTGGCCGAAATTTGCGGAGCCCTTCACTACGGCGTCCCTCATAGCCTGGGTTGCTGTGGAACAATAAACCCAAATAAATGAAATGAAATCTTACCTCCTTCTTTCTCCGAAAAGTTTGCTTTGGTTTATTGGGGCGTAACGTCCCGGAGCACCTCAGGCTATGAGAGACGCCGTAGTGGAGGGCTCCGGAAATTTCGACCACCTGGGGTTCTTTAACGTACAGTGACATGGCACAGCACACGGACCTCTAGAATTTCGCCTTCATCGAAATTCGGCCGCCGCGGCTGGAATCGAACCCGCGTCATTCGGGTCAGCAGCCGAGCGCGATAACCAGTGAGCCACCGCGGCGGGTCTTTCTGCGAAAAGCAGCGGCGTCGAAATCCCCCTCTCACGAAAGTCGTACTAATAGATCTCACTTTTCTAACATGTGGCCCAACTATTTCTGACACGAAGTCGAATCTTCCGTCTATCATTTCACAAACACAGGAATGGCTAAATGCCTAAGGAAGGTAAACTAAGGTACGATGCTCAGCGTGAATTGTGTCCAATTTACATATCGCGTTCTATACTTTTATAGGACGCCTAGCAACATTTAGTATTGTAGTAGCGGAGGGAAAAGAAGCTGAGCCCTCTCCCTTTTATGTAGCAAACCGTGCCGTACTCCATGCTGGAGTAATCTGATGAGGCTCTCCTGGCGTGAGATTGACGTACCGTTACTTATGTCCCCCGTAGTACATTTGGCTACTCTACAGACAGATAAGTTGGGTTAAAATCTGTTTGGGTAACGTTTAGAGTTCATTGCAAATTCAGATTATATGTTTCACCACCGAGGTTTTTCTTTTACCCGGGGCCTGATATTTTCTTCAACTACTCGCTCTCGCAGCACAAGCATCTCGGCAGACCAGAGCCTTGATTTGCGGGTTGAATTATGCGGAGCTCTTGAAGGGACCCGAAGAGATGAAACTGTCCCTTAATTATAACAAGATACCGATGTCTCTATGTTACGCATCTGTTAGAGGTCAGAAAATTTTGTTTTCTTTCACTTCCTGACTCATGTGACATGCATTGATTCTCATAAACAGCTATTACCGCTTTCCACCATAACGAACTGCTTTATACAAGCGTGACTGTGTCAATTGTAGAATATTTTTATAATTTGCCCTACTGTGCTTTTATTTCTCAAAAGTAGCTACAATATTGCCACGTATCATTGTAGTGTTTGTTCGTTCACGCTCAAGGCTGCAGGAAAGGGCTGTTGTCATTTTTGTTCGTGACGCGAGAAGCGACCAGCCTAATCTCGATTGTTCACAGCCATGAACAGCTGCACCTACTTGCTTCTAGATTACTCTAGATGATCTCGACCTCTTATCTCGAAGTTTCCTTTCCGGCTTTAAATTTAACGATGCCGCGAGCAGCGGGCATTCGTAGTTCGACGATTGACGAGCACGCTTGTTGCTTACGCCGCCACTGAGTGATTCAGTTCTTTATTTGGGCTGACTTGCGCCCGCAAAAGAACAGACTCACTCAGTGGCGGCGTAAGCAACAAGCGTGCTCGTCAATCGTCGAACTACGAATGCCCGCTCCTCTCGGCATTGTTCAGTTTAAAGCCGGCAAGGAAACTTCGAGATAACAGGTCGAGATCATCTAGAGTAATCTAGAAGCAAGTAGGTGCCGCTGTTCATGGCTGTGAACAATCGAGATTAGGCTGGTCGCTTCTCGCGTCACGAACTTGTTTGATATATTGTCACGTTGTAGTGACGGCAACGCTCCTCGCGTTGCCGTCACTACAACGTGACAATATATCAAACGATGATTTTAAAATTAATAAAAAACCATAATTTGTCTGGACATACGGACGTATTAACACTGTCTCATATTTAAATATTTCATTATTCTTGTCTTTTGCAGCCATGGGGGTAATCTATTCAGGGGTAATCTATTACTGGGTTATTCTATTCAGGAGTTATATTTTTCATCCCCGCTGAACAGTTATACGTTGGAAAACAAATGCTGAGCAGATGTGACCATGAACATTACGTCATTGCATTAAAGGAATGCATTATGAACAAGTAACAACGAACATATTCGCCAGTGCTTGATACGATGTTGTAGCCAATAAACAGCTTCAAAGTGGCATGTCTAGATTTCCACCAACACAAAAGCTTTACACTTAGCTTCTGTCAATCATGCGCAGAGCAAACAATTTGCTCTTTAGGAGCCCGATTTTGAATCACATGGTCTAATATAACCAAATATAGCAAGTATAAACTGAGGTACTTACTTTAGCGAGCGTCGTTTCAAAAGATATGATCTGGCAGACGACTCCAATTTCCGTATTTTCCTTCTCAGCGAAGTTTATGTTTTCGCATTCTAGTGTACCGTCCTCAAAATTATCATTTGTTACAGCTTTTTTGCTATTTTGTTTAAATAACAGCCTAACTACGGTACGAAGAAATTTCACGTAGCCCTTGTACTGTTCTACGTGCGTTTCCTTTTTGGCCAGGAAATTTGGATAAGGGGAAAACCGGGTCCAAGGCACGTTCATCTGAAAGCATGAACAGAAAATAAAATTGGGTGCGGTTGAACTACTCTTGAACCTGCTTAGAGTGCGTTCCCGAAACTGGATAGGTAGCACGGCCACCCTGCCACGCTGGCAGGTGCACTTAATGGTTCATCACGAGAGTTTGCTCGCCCAGTCAGCGCTGCGGCCTGCTGCTGCAGTGCCGCGTGTCTGCCACACCGTTCTCAGCGCTAACGTATGTAGCCCACATCTTTCTCTCTCTCACCACCCCACGTACCTCAAAGTGTGATTTAGTTGTCCACTGACCCAGGGAGCCAGTTATGCGCAATTCCTTTCATTAAAACTACAGAGAATGTTTACTAGATTCGAATCGGAGCCAAAGCACGGATTTGTGCTACGTAGAAGACGATGAGCAGGCAGTGCCGCGGGACGGAGCTGATGGAAGTTGATGAAGACGACGCTCTCCAATGCACAGCCCGAGAGTTGGGTGCAGTTTAACACGAGGCCAGTTTGCTGCGCCGTTACCTCTGTGGCTGTCTCTCACAACCAGTTGAAATTCATTCCTCTATGAAACATGGCTACCCGCTGTCTCCGCTTATGTTCGCATTATACTTAGAGCCGATTTGTCTAAGTGTTTTAAACAGTGCAGCTGTCCATGGTTTTCTTATTATAGGTCAAGAACTTATGGTGTTAGCCTATGCGGACGACATCGCGTTTTTCTACTCTGATAAGCCACGCGCCGATTAGGTTATTCGTTCAACGGAAGACTTCGGTTCAACGTCACGAGCTCGAATTAATCGTTCTAAGCGTTGCGGTCTCTGGTTTGGTATGTGGAGGACAACACCCGCCGAATATGGTGGCATACAATGGACACGTGCGCCACCAAAGTACCTTGGCTTTCCTTTGAGTGCTATAAGCACAGTGCACATTACTGAACTGCTCTTTCTTTGCGAGAGTGTTGAACATTACTTTGGTTTTCTGCATGTTAGTTTTAAGACCCACCATTCTGCTCTGCCTTTTACTAATTGATCTTGTTTTGCCCTTCATGAAAAGCTCTCACCGCAACACTCTCATATTTTACAATATTCCTAGATAGCTCTGCGCCAGCGCAGACTACTAATGCTCTATTTTCACAATGCAGGCGTTTGCCCACGCTGTGAAACTTATTTTTGCCGCTCTGGCGTCTGTCTCCTGTACATTACTTTCTGCCGTCGCCTTGAAGTTCCATGAAAATACTATTTTCATCCGCCTGCCCCATCACGCACCCTCATCTCCGCCAGATTACGTCATCTTGAACCATCAGTGGCCAGTCCCATCACCAGGAACATCAACATCTAATAACTGTATTAGACATATAAAGATCATGCTGTCATCGCCGCCCATCTGTGGAGTCTGTAGCTGTGTGTCAGCGCAGGCTATTAATTCTCTACTTTTCACAACGCAGGTTAGTAATACGTTTTCCTAGTTTTCTAAAAAAGCCAATGACCACATTTTATTGCAGCTGCATAGCCCTTAGTTTTGCTGTTGTAATGCTGCCGAGTGTTCACGTGCCCCTGTTTTTCTTTACTATTGTAAGGCGATGTTGAAACTAACCCAGGCCCCGACCATTATAACAGCATACTTTCCGAGCTCCATAAACTAACTACCGGGCAAGCTACATCAATTTTCAATCCACTACATTAAAGACCTACTGAAAACTACCGAAAAAACCTTGACCGACTCCAACAAGCGAATGTACACTCCGGACTCGCACTACGCCAGACTTTCTACTCTCCATTCTGAAATAGAAGGACTGAAAACATTAAACACGAAACTTGCCTGCAAGATCGACAAACTGGAAGCACGTATTTACGATGCAGAAAATCGCTCTCGCTGTAACAGTCTCATGTTTTACAATATTCCCGACACTAACCCCACTGAAACGTATGTAAACTAAAAAAAAGCTTTCATTCGCCATTGTGCACGTAACTAGATTTTGTCATCAAACCCAATCTAACTGTGCGTGCTCACCGCATCGGACGCCACTGAACTGATCGAACCTGGTGAATCACCGTTAAATTCACCTCATCTAAACCCAAAGAAAGCGTCATTTCTTTAGGCACTAAGCTCAAAGGCATCAACTATAGTATTGGCGTTCGTAACGCCCGCATACATCTTGTAGCCATCGCCAAACCGGTATAAGACAACAACTTCTTTGCGCTTCAAAACATTACATATTGGTCCCAAACGCAACATATTTGATGAATCTTCAGAAATAGTAAAAAAGGCAAAATAACAACCGTCTCGTGACCTATCGACAGATCGTTCTAAGCATGTTCACAAACAAGCACTTTCATTGTCAGCAACGTGCGCAGTTTCATTTCGAAGAGCGACATTGTTTCACATATCGTCACTTAGTTCATCAGCCAGCAACATAACAGTCTGGAAGGAAACGTGGCTAACCTGCGATATTTCTGACAGTGAAGTCCTTGCCGACTTGCCTAATTTCTGTGTTTTTTGCAAAGATGGACCAGATCGATTGGGGGTACTCGTTGCCGCCTCTCGCGATCTATCATGTTTAGCCATTCACCTTTAATCAGATATAGAAATACTATGGGTTTTGTGTCACGCTTCAGCTAAATGAGTTGTCATCGGCGTTTCCTACAGGTCTTCTAGAAGCCCAAACATCCCTCGAAAACTTGACTCATTAAATCAAAATAAGGCTAAACACCCTAACACCTTCCCTCTCCTATTCGGAGAATTCAATTTTTTGAGTATCGACTGGCATAATGTAATCGCTACTGGCAATAAAGGTGCTAATGAATTTCTAGATGTTTGCCTTAATGTTAACCTCGCTCAAACTATATTCGAACCAACTGTTGTATCCGCAGACTACGCTAAAATTTTAGACCTAACATTATCGAATCGCCCTGAATGCGTTGATTCTATCACGTACGCGTATCTACCAGGTGTCAGCGATCATCGCGTCATACACGCCGGCTTCACGATTAAACAACATTTACGCGCAACAACTAAACGAAATATTG
Organism: Amblyomma mixtum; assembly: GCF_055824585.1. Lineage (NCBI taxonomy): Eukaryota > Metazoa > Arthropoda > Arachnida > Ixodida > Ixodidae > Amblyomma > Amblyomma mixtum. The sequence goes on along the minus strand of NW_028317728.1, from coordinate 253,485 downwards.
AACTCTACGATAAAGTAAACCATGCAGCAATAAGTAAGGAACTTCATGCATTTTTACCAGGATTTCAATCCAACTTTCACCAAATTTTCATCCGGGATAACTTCTCCTTGTTTAAGAGGGAAATCTAACATTTGGTAAGCAGATTAATTCTGAACATAAATATACAAACTAACCCTGAAATCCCATGGTTTAAAAATACACTCAAACGGCTTGAAACTAAAAAGAAGCGCTTTTCCGATCGGCCAAGTTGCTTCCTGGTCAGAACGCTCGGAACAAATATTTTTAAGCGGAAAAAATGTATTTATCAAGTAGTCAAAAAGCGAAACACACTTTTTTATCTTGGATCATCCTAAATTGTTGTCAGCCAACCCCCATAGGTTCTGGCAAGTCATTAACACCCACCACACACGCACTGTTTCCCTCACTGATGCTTCGGGTGCAAATGTCTGTGAAACCGAATGCGCACACGTGTTCAACACAGCATTTCCATCCGTGTTTAGTAATTAAACAGATACGGTATTTCCTCCAACCCCCCCCCCCCCCCCCCCCGTTATTTAAGATACTATGCCTCTTCATACATTTTCTTCATTAGGGATTTTGTCCCAAATAGAAAACCTTAAAGTTTAATCCTCTGCTGGAGTCGACAATACTAACGCAAAAAAAACTGATTAATACCAAACATACGAGTATATATTCATCTCTGTTGTGCTTGTTATTCACTCAGTCACTCTTCACAGGTCAACTGCCCGTAACCTGGAAAAATGAGTAGGTCACTGCAGTCTACAAATAAGGTAAAATCCCCGAAAAATCATTGAACATGTCATCTATACCCGCATCATGGCATTCCCTGAATCGATCAAATTTTTTCATACTACTCAGCAAAGGCATCGCCGGGGTTACTCCTGCGAGACCCAACTGCTACATTCATTCATGATCTGCATGCTAACTTTCATTCTAATTTGCACACTGACATTGTATTTCGAGATTTTGCCAAAGCCTTTGATAAAGTACCCCACACACGCCTCCTGAAAAAACATTCTCGATTAAATTTACACCCCCGTGTTTTGAAGTAGATTGAAGTGATTTTTACTAACCGTTCGAAGTTTGTCTACGTTAACAATAAGAACCTATCTCACTCTCTCTAACGGCGGGCGCCCCACAGGGATCTGTGCTTGGCCCACTACTGCTTCTGTGTTTGTCCCACTACTGTTTTTCATATACATTAATGATCTGCCTTCAAAAGCAACAACAAACATACGCATGTTCGCTGACGACTGTGTAATTTAGCGTGCTATTCTCAGCACCTATGACCAATCTTCTTTTTAAAATGACCTCAATTCTGTTCTAGAGTTGTGTAATAAGTGGAGAATGGAACTCAACCCACGTAAGTGTAATTAATCTTTTGTCCATTAGCCGTCGCTGTAATCCTTTAATGTTCTTGTACGTAATATCTGAAGTTCCCGTAAAACTAGTTCATTCATACAAATATCGAGTCACAACAATTTATAGCGATCTTTCTTGGAGCTTGCATGCTGCTAACATAATATTCTCAGTAAACGAGGCTTTAGGTTTTCTAAAGCACCGTCTTCACCGTGCTCCCCAAAATGTAGTTGTTTCCTTACAAATAATTCGTGTGGTCCAAACTGGAATTCACTTTGGCCACTTGGAAATCCTCATCAAGCACATCTCATGAATTCCATTCAATCTGTTCAAAATCGCGCTGCTCATTTAATTCATTCGTCGTACTCTTATGAAATCAACGTTTCCTCCTTAAAAATAGCATGCGGATGATCAGCATGCCTATTTCACAAATTCTGCCAGAGCCCTATGCACATAGGACCTTATATTCCTCCTGCAGCACGCATATCTCATCGCACCAGCCACCACCTACAGTTTGCCCGTCCACGCCCACGCACTGTCACTTTTCCTAATTCTCTTTTACTTGTGCGCTTCAGACTGGAGCGGCCTTCAAAAAAAGGTTGCCATTATCCCTTGCGCAAGTATTTTCGCTGAGAATGGAAACAAATACTGTTATTGTGAATTTATGCATTTAGTTTTGCCATCCCTCATGTAACATGTAACACTACCTTTTGGGGCATTTAAGGTAATCAAGTGAAATGAACAATGAAATGTCCTGAGTGATATGCTCTGCGCTCTGTAATGTCGTGGAGGATACACTTCCTATTTCTGCGTGCAAGAATCAATCACTAATTGCGTTGTGCGCCTCCGAGCGCAAGGCGCTACTGTTTTGCTCGCTAGCACGCCATCCGTGTAGACACGTAGTTGTAGACTTGGGCAGATTTGATGAACCAACTACCCCAAATCATCGGCTGAGGTCTGAGAATTAATCAAAACTACCGAGTCTTGCAAATATCGGCGCACCCTTGGAAATCAGCTGGTGGTGGTGGTGTTGTAACACTTTTATTGGGACATCCTTTCTATTAGGCGTTCAATAGGTCCTGGGCCAAGGCAACGAGGGCACGTTGCAGTCTCAGATCCAGGGAGGCGAGCCAGATGGGCCACGGTGGGGGTGGGGGGAAAGGATAGGCGGGGGACTGGAAGGCTGCGTGACACTGTGTAAGGCAGTGTTCTATGTCTGGATATGTGTGTGGACAGTTTGGGCACTGAGGTGTGGAAGTGTACCGGTATAGATAAAGTTTGGCTGGTGTATGTAGGAGATTGAACTGCATTCGGCGAAGAATGCGAGCTTCACGGATCGATAAGGATGGGTGTGGCTGTGGCAAATCAGCTAAGTTCAATTTATGCTCCATGTAGTATTCGTCGACAGTGCGTTTGTAAGCTCTGACCGCCTTCTCCGGCGGTGGGCTCGTCCATGGGATCCCCGGTGCCCGGTGTATAGTTTCGCAGGCAAGCCAGTGAGCCAGCTCATTGCCGGGAATGCCCATGTGACCAGGGATCCACCGAAGGGTCACCGGTCGTGGGCGTAATGCTATGAGGGCGGCATCTAAGGCCGATCGGGTACTGAAGTGGAGGGCTCTTTCGTGGGAGGCACGCAGAGCTGCCTGCGAGTCTGTATAGACAACGCATGAAGGGGCGGGGGTAGGGTGGCGAAGTATGTGATGGCATCGGCGATCCCGTGTATTTCTAGGGCGAGAGTGGAGGGTGGGGAAGTGTATGGAAAGGTGGTGTGAGTGCTGGTTGTAGAGAGGGAAGGGTGGAGGAAGAAGGCGGCTGTGGAGCCCGTAGTTTCTGTGAGACATGCGTCTGTGTAGACCACTGCCGCAGCGTCCAAAGGGGGCTTGTGGTTGTATGGGTATGCTTGGCGGCGGCCTGCGTGTGTGAGTGCGGACATGTTGCGTGGAATGGGTGCGAGGCGGAGTTTAGGGGAGGTAGATCGGAGAGTGCGGTGGGTCTGGGAAAGAGATAGGTGCGTAGGGAGTCTGGGATAGTGTGGAGCAAAAAGTAAAAGTAAAATTCCTATCGCTGTAGCTAGCCCTAAACATTATTGCGAGTCATTTCAAGCTAAAGGCCCACCCAGAAACTTTTGCGGTTCTTTATCGCAAAGTCGAAGGTACCTTGCTTCAATATTTGTAGGAAAACAATTCCGGTACGTCACACATCTTTGATTTTTGTCGGCGAGTTTAAGATTAGGTCTGATTAAATTTTAGTGAAACACCTTATATTTCAACGTTCAAAACCTTCGATAGAAAATGAAAACGCAATTACTTTATTATTACCCACTTACACCTGGAGGCAAAAAGTGTTTCAATGCTTTTTATTTATTTAAGCCTAGAATGTATCATTTTTGCATGTTTTTCCGAAATTGTAGACGACAATCTTTAGCTTTAAAACCAGTTCATCGGTGTATGCTTAGTGCATGACTGCTATACCAGAACGTTTGAAACTAGTTTCATTGCAAACTTGTTTAATAATTTTTTTTAGGAATGGTTCCGGATATGCTGAGTCTTGTGGTTTCGATGTCTTCTACTGTGTCTCTATCTTACCACGGCTCTCGATCGTCGCTCTGTAGCTTGGTATTTTCGGGGCCATTACTCTAGTTCGTCGATCGCGTGATAGACGATTGACGCTGAGCCGTAGGAATGTCCAGATGACGAACTTATGTAAATGTTTGCGTTCGAATAGAATAGAACGAGTGATATTGAAAAAAAAAATCTAAAGTTACAGGACATAACGATCAAATGTTTATTCAGCTTAAATTCCAAGCTCGCTTGGTGCAGCACAAAAAAGCGTGGCTCACAACATGGTTAATATTACTCATTAAGCGCTCAGTAATTTTCGCTGAGGCATTTCGTGGTTTAGGTGACAAAAAAAAAGAGGGGATAGGAAGCAAGTGACGGCATAACGCAGCGTGATGCGCCTAAAGCGATCCGCGAAATGTTCGAGTCGATTCCACTCGCCTCACAGCTTCTGTAAACAAAGCACGCGGCAAGCGCTGGCGTCGGATATGGTCAGAGCGGCGGGACGTGACCGCCTAAAGCTAGGAGTACAAGGTAGATGAGGATTTTGAACAGCGTGGCTGCCGTGTTGGATAGTTCTTTGGCATTACGAGAAAATCACCGGCGCAGATCGTGTTGAACATCAGAATTTTGTTTTCGCCTAAACCAAAAATTGCGATGAGAGATATTGCTCAGCTTAATTCCGATCAAAATGGCTATGTAGTAAGCCACTTTTGTTTATTTGTGCTTGGAGCACACCAGTATAGAATTTAAGGTTAAATACGAGACAAAGCTCTTTTGAGCAGCTTTGTTTTTATTTCAATCTCTTATTCCATTATATTTCATTTCAAATAATTTAATTGAACAGTCCGCTTCTCACAACTCTAAAGAAGTGTTTTATAATGCTCACAACTGTCGCGTGCGATAGCGGAAAAATGATAAATCAGGTACTTTTTGGGCAAGCAAAGAACTAAACAGACACAAAAAGTTTTGTGATGGACTCTAAGTCTTCGCTGATAGTAAACTACAATGTTTGTGCATTGTTCATGAAAAAATTGTAGCGTAAAGAAAAAGAAAAAAATTGTAAACCTTTTACGAGGGCTAGATTGGCATTCAAAATGAATATTCGAATATTTCGCACATGGTTGCATAATTTGACTTACCTTTATTTCAACAGTGGGACAATAGGCTAGATTTGGAAGATATCGGGGAGGCTAAAGCGCAAATTCTGGTGCATTTGGACGAAATGACCCATGACCGTAAATGAGACACAAATGACCGTAAGGTGTCTCTTTAAAAAGAGTCCTGACGCGTCAACGCACTCTAACTTTTGTGTTGACAACCGCTAAACTGCCCACAGTAGCCGAGACAAACTACCGACGTTATGTGACAGCGACAGTCAAATTTGTGCCCGCAAGCAAATAGGTATGATGTTGCTAAGCTTGTGTAAGCGCCCAGTGTACACCCAAAGTATACGCCAAGATTAACTTGAAGTAAAATACACTTCCTTGATGATTGTTTATTCTTGCGCCAATTTCATCTTGTCCTCTGACATACTGTTTGACAATGAATTTAATGCCAAGACTAGGTTTATGAGTATTTGAAGCGACTAATCAGTTTTGGAACTTCTTATGCTGCCATGACATTACTCGTAAAATACTAGCGTGAACTTTATAGCTCGTTTTTGCAGTATGGGCTGAGTAGCAGAAGCCATCGTTTTTGTATGAAACGTATTGAGGCTGGTTAGTAAATACAGTTACAACAGCTTTCACCACCCGAATGATAAGTTGTACGGAAAAGCGAATTTTTATAGCCAGCCACCACTGCAACAGCTTTGTGTCAGCTAATTAGAGGGTACAACTGGAGCCACGACGATCCTAAGCATGAAAAGCATTAGGGGTAAAGGTTGGTTCAGATGCACGCTACTGAGCGATTTAGCTGGCGTCGGAGGGAAAATTTCCAGCTTGTTCGAACCTCGCCCCTCAATGCATCGTGACGACGACTCAAACAGGTTTTTGCGCCACGCGGCAAAGGTCCGATGGACCCCGATGGCTTCCGGTGCCGCCATTGCTCGTTCGATCATCGCCTTTAGGGCTTTTATATCGGAACAGGCGACTAGGGTCGTTTCCCAGTCCTACCGGTCGGGTTCGGGTTAAGGGTAAAAGCAGGGTTGGAGGGGCACCCCCACGCCATGTGCTAGAGGTTCAGGACCTCTCCACACAGTTCGGGCACTCCCCGAAGAAGGCAGCCTCACAGTGCTTTAGCGAGGCCGGGCACAACATGGGCGGGGGGGGGGGGGGTAGTTATTCCTCTCTTCGTATAATCAAGTTATATTCCTAAAAGTGTAGGCCGGTGCTGCCTCCGCTCCTTCTTCTGAGAAGGAGAAGATGAGGTTGCCCGGTTAGGGAGCACGTGGGCGGCTTCGTCTGCTGCCTCGTTTCCCCCTACTCCCGAGTGAACCTGGACTAGAGTTCTCATTTCCTCGAAGAACTTCGTCATATGCGGACCTTGGAGTCTCAGGTTCGACGTATTTATCGGGAGGCCGGGGGCGTTCATCGCCACTTTGCGCGTGATCATATCGACGATGTTCTCGTCGTGTTTCTTGAGGCGGACAAAGGGGGTCGAGTAGAGGATTCTGTTCGTTACGAATCCATTAACCTGCCGCAGAGCGTCTTTGCTTCGCGGTCCCCGTTTCTTGTTCGAGAATCTGCGGACCATTCGGCCCACCTGGTCCCCACCTTCTTTAGCTTGTCCATTGCAGTGATCGCCAGCGTTCGTTGATCGATGAAATACCTAGGGTCAGACTTCTCGTGCGCGTAGCGCTTCGGATCCCAGTCGCAGTTCTATCTTGTTCGTGCATTTTTTTGGAGAGGCAAATATGGATCAATCTGAATTTTTTGCAGCGAGCAATGGAGTCCGCATGTTCTCGCGTACTCGTTCACAGCGGTCTCTGCGTCCTGCAGGCTGACCCCCATTTCTCCAAGAATGCCCTTGCGTGGCCCATATGAAAATGTCCTCCGCGCACACCGCGTGCTGCGCACCCGGGACTTCGTTTAGGCGGGCCGGCAGGTTCTTCATTGCCAAATTGTAAAGCATGGTAGATAGCACCACTCCCTGCAGCGTCCCTCTTGTGCCTAATAGAAAGGGACCGTAGTCTGCGTTCTGGATATTCACGTAGGCCTGTCTCTCCGTAAGGAAGCGTTTTATGTACTCGAGGGCGTTCACACAGCATCCCTCTCCGAAAGCTGCGTTATGATCGTCTCTTGCATCACACTGTCGAAGGCTCCCTCCAGATCTAGGTTCGGTACAATCTAACCCCATTCGGATGCTTGCTCGGGTTAGTAACTCCCCGATGAGCTGCGACAGCATGCCCTGAGCCGATTTCTTTGGCCTGAAGCCGTACATAGAGTCGGCGAAGACCCGCTTAAATCTCCTACCTATCAAGAAGGCCGCTTTCCCACTTTACATCCCGAATGTGTACTGCCCACCTAAAGCAAACAACGTAGCCTTCTCCATACACCTGACCAGACCTATCAGAGAAGCGGGACGAGACGCGCTACTAATAGTGGGAGACTTCTACGCCCAGAGACCCTCATGGAGCTATCACCAAAAAGACATATAAGGACTGAAGTTAGCGGAGGCGGCGTTCAAGTGATGTCTAACCTTACACATGGGCCAGGCGCGCCCACGCGGGTAGTGAAGTCGGCGCAGAGGCACAGGTGTCCCGGCCTAGCCTTAAAGAAAAGCAACTGGCCAGCTTTTGAGCTTTGTCTCAATGGAAACGCGGGTTCTCCACCTGAGTAGGCAAATGCCCGAAACACTGACCCACACGGCGGGTGGAGCCCAGTGGGACTACGCTGTCAAACTAGAAACACCGTTGCTTTCAGGCAGATTTCATACTGCGGAGGGCTACCAATATCTCGGAGCTTTCCTCTAGGACAAGCATGCATGCGCGAGATGTTGCTTAAACGTGTTTGAAAAAGGTTGTTTCCCGTTTATTCCCAGTCTCCGTTCACGTTACCTCTGTAGTTCACTTCGCCAACTAAGCATTAGTTCATTATCAGTTATAATAACGACATTGCGAAAGCGGATACACGGAAAACTGCTGATAAGATTGGAGTGTTGAGAACGTAAATCACAGTCAGCCATGAAGCTTTCAAATCTAATGGGATCGAGAGCATTACCGTGGCACTCTCTACCCCACCAGATGATCGGCTATCAGGAAATTAAAGTGGCTGTAATTGGCTCCCATCTTGGTGGACAACTCAACCGCGCAGCGAGGGGAGGGAGGAAGTTGGGAGTGAAAGAGGAGAAAGAGGAAGATGTCACATTGGAGGGGCGAGTCGGGAGGAATGCGCGTGCGGGTGTCTCTTGGTGAACAGGAATGGCGGCTAGTACGCAGTGAATGTCGAGGCTGGCCATGAGGACGTCCTAAGGTCGTCCACAGAAGCGGACTGCTGGTCGCCGCAAGCGTCTAACCAGGATATGGCGGATGGATCGAGCGTTGGGAAGAAGGTGACGACTGAAGGTGAAGTCGCGTCGTAAACTGGCCGTTAGCTCGGCTAAGCGGTCGAAGGACATGTCTCCTACAGCAGCCAAGACGGGACGAAGGGACTGCGGCACACGCTGCAGAAGCAGCTCCCTCCACAGCGCACCGTTTGAGCCAACGTTGCACCCGCCTTGAAGCTTCCGCATGCTGATGAGAAGCTGGGAGGGTCGGCGATCACCGAGCTGTTCGCTGGTGAGCAGGTGCTGGAAGCGCGCCCGGTCGGACGCTCTGGTGCGGTCCAGAATATTCTACTTAAGTCACTGATATGGAGTATCCTCTAATGGTTCAGCGAGGTCGTCCACCGCTTCATGACCCACCTCAGAAGACAGGTTGTAAGTGACGAGGGAGAACCAAGAGGTCTCCGAGGGGACGCGGTGAAGATGGAATATTACTTCTACCTGGGCGAAGCATACTTTCGGGTACTTCTGACAGAACTAGGGAACTCGGAGCTTTACGGCAGCGACGTCTTTGTGGGCGCGAGGTAGCGTCAAGCGCAAGATCGCCTGACGGCGCTAGGTTGCTGGGGTGCGTTATCTCTTAGGCCGAATTAGCTACTGTTGGGAATCAGTGACAGTGGAGCACTAGGAAAAGACCAGCCTGGCCGGCATTTGAAGCTGAACTGCCCTTGCGAGGTTTCGACACAACTCCCCGCTCATCTTTATGTTCGTCTTCTTCATGGGCAGCGCCTTAGTGCCTGCTGTGAGCACTGGTGTTTGCGTCTCTACGGTGAGGAGTAGGTTTGCGCGAAAGCGTCCATGAGGGTCCTAGCGAGCACTCAAACGACGGCTCGTAGGAGCGCACGATCGGGACTTCGGGCGGAACAAGTCAGGAGAAGGTACATCCACAGCTCTGCACAGAAGGTGGAAGAATGAACGTATTCTTGGGCAGCCACACAAGCCTAATAATTTGCGATGGAAGTGTCACTAATTTGGGTGCACAAATTTTTGTGCTACTTCGGACACTTAAAGAAAATAGCAAATAATAGGGGCATTTCATTTTCTATACCTCAGAGTTTTTAGGCGAACAAATCTTATTTGTAGGTTCATGACCCCGAGTATGAGAAAACGCTGGTGCACTAAGGGGGGGGGGGGGGGGGGGGGGGCAGCTGTTTAGCTTTTACTTTTATCAAGATATGTATAGATTGCTTTCAGTTTTCACAACAACTTCGCTACTTGTACGTGTGCAATGTTACAAATTTAAGTCAGTCATCCATCTCAACGAAAGCTGCGCGTCTCAAAATGCTTCTGGAGCTGCAGTTTCCAGGGCCATGCATGGGCGAAGCGGCGCACAAGGTTGGCAAAGACGGCTATATCCGTCAGCCCGGAGGTGATTACCGACAAATGCCGTTCAAAGCTAATTGCCATTCCCTTAAATAACGTGAACACAGTGGGCCGATCGCAACCTGGTGAGCTTTAGTGGGCTAGACTGCTAGAAATAACCTTCGGCTGACCATATTTTTGCCGCTTGGGCGCAAAAGCTCTAATACAACACTTTACTATCGCTACCATTTTCAAAAGCTTAACTACACAAAACTTCTCTGTACGAAACAGTTGCGACAGTATGTTCTAAATATTTAAGGTAGGTTTCCTGGCTCAAATAAATTTCTAATTTTTGGATACGTGATGTTAAACTGTGTCACAACTAATCGCTTATATTAGGCTTTGTTCGATTTGGTTTTGACAAGTCAATTCTTAAAATCTGGCAAACTGCCGCTCTGAATTTGTTATTCGCGACAGTCTACTAACACCGAAGAAATCTACAAACTGCTGCAATCTACAAACTGCGATGCAAAACTGGCGTGCTCCTTTTCAGTAAGGTTATGACTTCTAACACGTCTTCCTCCTAGATTCTTGTGCTCATGAAAATTGAGTAGCTCAAATGTAATTCTTTTTTCAAGCAATCATATGACGTGTTCTTTTCTTGCCGTTTTGACCCGTATATTGTATTTTGTTATTCTTTTATAGGTCAAGAGAACGCTTCACTTGCCACGTATTCACAGTTATGTTACTGACTAAAGATACGCACTAAGAATGAATGTGAAACAATTCATATTGCCACGTATCATTGTAGCGTCCGTTCGTTCGCACAAGGCCGCAGAAAAGGGGTGTTATCATTTTTGTTCGTGACGCGAGAAGCGACCGGACTTATCTCGATTGTTCACAGCCATGAACAGGTGCATCTACCTGTTTATAGATTACTCTAGATGATCTCGACCTGTTATCTCGAAGTTTCCTTGCCGGCTTTAAATTGAACGATGCCGCGAGCAGCGGGCATTCCTAGTTCGACGACCGACGAGAACGTTTGTTGCTTACGCCGCCACCGAGTGACTCAGTTCTATTGCGGGCGCAAGTCAGCCCAAATAAAGAGCTTTGTTCGCAAGCCTTGTTGCTGTATTCCTGACCGCTGGACTGCCGTCGCTACAACATGACATCTGGTGGAGGTGCTCGGTAGCATCCCATGTTCCGGACACCCCCTACAAGTCGTGACCCCAGCCCTCTGAGTCCGCGGGGTCTGAGCCCAGTCCACCGCGCAAGCCGACGTCTGCTAGGGGACGCACCTGAGTTCGGGATTCTGCCGGACCCTACCGGGAAGCGAAAACCAGTAGCAAAGTCCACCATGAGTCTGCCCCAGGCGACGACTCCAATCATTCTTCAGCAGCCCCGGGTGCCACCAACCTTCGACGCTTCGCCTGGCGCCGACCCCGAAGAATGGCTGGAACAGTTCGACCGTGTGGTTGTCTTCAACATCTGGGATGATGCTACGAAACTTAGGTACGTCTTCTTCGCCTTGGAGGGACCAGCAAGAATCTGGTTTGAGAATGAGGAAGCTAGCCTCACGAACTGGGAAAACTTCAAGGAGCAGCTTCTGAAGTTCTTAACGAACGGCGTGCGAAAGGAGAGAGCCCAGCAGCTGCTACAGTCTCGCATACAACATCCAAACGAGACCGTTGCAATGTACACTGAGGAGATGAAGCGTCTCTTCCGGCGTGCCGACTCGAACATGAAGGAAGATGAAAAGGTAAAGCTGCTTATGCGACGAGTTAAAGAGCAACTCTTTGCGGGCCTCGTACGGAACCCACCCAAAACCGTCGCGGAATTCGTCGAAGAGGCATCCACCATGGAAAAAACCCTGGATGCCAGAGCCCGCCAGTATGACCGCCAGCAGCGCTTTTTGTCAGCAAGCTGCATGGACACCGCTGACAACGATAACCTGCGGGAGGTTATCCGTCAAGTTGTGCAAGAGGAGCTCCGCCAATTGCAGCCAACGGGAACGCAGCCGCAGCTTTCATCGCTCACAGACGCCATCCGGGATGAAGTTCAACAGGCCTTGGGTGTGACGCCGACCACCACGCAGCCTATAGAGCCCCCAGCCATGACTTACGCCGCAGCTGTGCGCCGTCCTGCACCTCGACGACGGGACGCAAGCCCCTATCGCCCTCAGCCAGCTGCGTTGGACCACCGCCCTCTCGCCCCAACCCGCCCGTCCTACGAGCGTCGCACACAGCCGAGGAAATGCGACGAGTGGAGAACTCCCGACCAGCGCCGCCCACTATGCTTCCACTGCGGCGAAGCCGGTCACGTCCTCCGGCACTGCTCACACAGAAGACTGGGCATCCGAGGGTTCTCTTACGACGCTCCACGGCCCCGACCCGGCCAGCGACCAGCCGAAATCGAAGAGTTTTTGCGTCGGGAAGATTGCTCATCGCCGAGCCACCTATCACGTTCCCCGTCGCCATCGTCCCCGCGCTTTTTATCTCCTAGCCGAGGTTACGCCGTGCGTGGACGCTCCCCCAGCGCCCGAAGGTTAAACTAAATAAAGCAGCCTCTACAGGTGACGTTCCTTCTAAGCGCAAGGACAAAGATCCTCCACCGACGATAACCCCGACGACAACCCCGACGACACCTCCGACGACACCTCCGACGACACCTCCGACGACACCTCGGACGACACCTCCGACGACAACTTCGAAGACAACTTCGATGACAACACCTACGACGACGACGATGAGGCCAGACTTGACGCCTTTACCGCTGCCCATAGAAGTAACGTCGGAGTACGCCCACCGCAGCCTCGCTACTCGACGAAGCCGAGATCGTACACCGAAGACCACGTGTAGCAAGAAAACGCGAACAAGTGACCTTGAAGTTACGGTCGACGGCCACGCGGTTACTGCCTTGGTCGACACGGGAGCTGACTACTCCGTCATGAGCGGGCCATTCGCTGTCCAACTCAGGAAAGTGACAACTTGGGATGGCCCGCTGATCCGCACCGCAGGTGCTAACCTTATTACGCCGTCAGGACGCTGCACCGCGAGAGTTACAGTAAATGGGCGAACCTATGCGACAACCTTCCGGTTACTACAGAAATGCTCGCGGGACGAGATTTTGGGAATGGACTTCCTGAATGAATATCGGGCGATCATCGACCTTCGAACCAAGTCGATCAAGCTTTCCACGGCAAAGCCATATCTGCAGCTACGGCAGCGACTCATCGCGTTGCCTTAAACGTCCTCAACGAAGCACTGAGCGTGCCGCCCCGATCAAGTGTCGTCGCCTGCATAGGTACAGGAGACATCGAAACTGCCGAAGGCGTCGTCGAGGGGAACACCCAGTTACTCCTTGATCGAGGACTGGGCGTCGCAAAGGGAGTCGCCCAAATCCGAAATGGCCAAGCCCAGGTGCTGCTAACCAACTTCAGCGAAGAATACCGGCATCTAAACAAAGGTACGACGATCGCTTTGCTCGACGAGCTGGAAGACATCAGAGACATATTTACCCTACCCGACCAACCCGTAGAACCATCTGACCAAGGCCATCAACCAACGTTTGATATCAACCCGGCATTACCACGGAGCAGACAAGACCAAATACGCAGTGTTCTTCAAAAGTACAGCGATTGCTTCTCATCAGCCTCGAACGTGCGAGGAGCCCGGCTTGCCAAGCACCGCATTGTCACAGACGAACACGCCCGACCCTTGCGACACAGCCCCTACCGCGTATCGCCGCTAGAACGCCACGCTATTCGCAAACAAGTTGAGGAAATGCTTTGTGACAACGTCATCCAGCCATCGAGAAGCCCTTGGGCAGCTCCAGTCGTCCTAATGAAAAAGAAAGACGGCACCCTTCGCTTTTGCGTCGAATACCGCCGTCTGAACAGCATTACGAAGAAGGATGTCTACCCCCTCCCCTGCATCGACGACACATTGGATCGGCTATGCAACGCTAAGTACTTCTCATCGATGGACCTGAAGAGCGGATACTGGCAAATTGAAGTCGACGAAAGAGATCGCGAGAAAACTGAGTTCATTACGCCAGACGAACTCTTCGAGTTCAAGGTGATGCCCTTCGGCCTCTGCTCTGCCCCAGCGACGTTCCAGCGAGTAATGGATACGGTGCTCGCAGGCTTGAAGTGGCAGATTTGCGTAGTCTACTTAGATGACGTTGTTGTGTTCTCCTCAAGCTTTGAAGACCACCTCAGAAGGCTTCGGATGGTGCTGGAAACGATCAAGTCTTCAGGCCTGACACTGAAACCAGAGAAGTGCCACTTCGCCTACGACGAGCTGCTGTTCCTTGGTCACGTCGTAAGCAAGGATGGAGTTCGCCCCGACCCCCAGAAGACGGCTGCGATCGCAGAGTTTCCACAGCCAGAAAGCTATACACAGATTCCTTGGATTGTGCGCTTATTACCGGCGATTCAAGAACTTTTCGCGCATCGCTCAATCTTTGACCCAACTTACCAAGGCTGACGTACCTTTTAAATGGGAAAGGCTGCAAGAGGAAGCTTTCAAAGAGCTGAAGCGCCGCTTACAGTCCCCTCCTGTGCTCGGACACTTTGATGAAAACGCCGAAACCGAAATTCATACAGATGCAAGCAGTGTGGGCTTAGGAGCGGTCCTCGTTCAGAAAGATGGTAAACAGGAGAAAGTTATCGTGTACGCAAGTCGTTCACTGTCGAAAGCCGAAGCCAACTATTGACGACCCACTGTGAGGACTGTGTGCGATTGCAGGTTGTATTTTACACAAACACAAAGGTATAAACGATAAAGGAGGCGGCTTTTATAGCAAAGGAAACCAATTTCAGTATGGGCTTGGAAAAAGGAAAGAAACAAGAGAGCAACGCAACAACACACGGAAAAAACACACGGGGGAACAGATCAAAATCCTCGCGAAAAATACAGGAAAAAAGAAAGTCAAAGAGGAATGTCACACTACTTGTCTCTCATGCGAGCATCGAGCGGGGAGGACTGGCTGGGTATCGGGCAGTCGGGGAGTCTCTGGGCGTTCCAGTGTCGATGCAATGTTGCCGGCGTTTCTCCGTTGGCCTTCAGCGCTACCGCAACGTCAGCGCCTGTGGGCTCCCAGCACGGTTCCCAGGTCTGGTATCCCGGAAAGGCCACGTAGGCGCCAGAGGCGGCCTGTTTGGAGCAGCTGACGGATGGACGGAGAAAAATGGCGCCTGGGCCTGGTGGTTGATGCTCTCGACGACGGATGTCCAGGTCTGGTGGCCCGGATGTCTGCGGCTGAGGCCGAAGCCCGGAACTCGGGGAGCCAGCAGAACTCGTCCACGTCCGTCGCCCACCGCGCTCTTCTCTTCTCTGCCACGTAATCCTCTTCCACCTGTCCCGGCGTACCCCACCGCACGCGCTCCTCGTGCTTCTTCGTCTTCTCCTCACAAACGACGCTGGGTGGCGCTATCTCTTTACACCGAGAAAGAATGTCTCGCCATTATTTGGGCCACATCCAAATTTCGACCCTACCTGTACGGACGACGATTCAAGGTTGTGAGCGACCCCCATGCTCTGTGCTGGCTTGCCAATTTGAAGGATCCCTCTGGCCGCCTCGCTCCTTGGAGCTTGCGTCTTCAAGAAATTGACATAACTGTAATCTACAAATCTGGCCGCAAGCATTCCGACGCGGACTGCTTGTCCCAAGCCCCCGTCGACGCAGCACCGGAAGAGAAAGACGACGACGCTTTCTTAGGACCGGTAAGCGCGAGCAGTTTCGCGCGGCAGCAGCGCTCGGATCCTGAGTTGCAAAGCCTAGTTGCTTATCTGCAAGGAAAGACCGCCTCGCCTCCCCGAGGGTTCGAGCGCCAACTGTCGTCCTTCGTCGTTCACAATAATATCCTCCTAAAGAAGAACTTCGCGCCCAACAGGACAGTGCATCTTCTTGTCGTGCCCAAAAATTTCAGGCAAGAAATTATGCAGGCATGCCATGATGAGCCGACTGCAGGGCATCTCGTGATTGCTCACACGTTGCACCGCATCCAGGATAAGTACTATTGGCGGCGGTTAGCTGCCGATGGTTCCCATTGCGTGAAAACGTGCCGTGAGTGTCAGCGACGCAAAACGCCTCCGACTAGACCCGCCGGACTCCTGAACCCCATACCACCTCCAACTAAGCCCTTTCAGCAAATTGGGATGACCTCCTCGGCCCCTTTCCGACTTTATCATCGGGTAACAAATGGATCATCGTGGCCACCGACTACATGACTCGATACGCCGAAGCAAAAGCGTTGCCTAATGGTACCGCAACAGAAGTCGCTAAATTTTTGTCGAACAAATTCTCCTGCGACACGGCGCCCCCAAAGTGCTCATCACAGACAGAAGAACGGCGTCTACAGCGGAGCTGACGCAAGCCACTCTCAACTACAGGCAGACAAGCCATCGGAGGACAACTGCCTATCATCCACAAACCAACGGACTCACAGAGCGTCTGAACAAAACTATCGCAGACATGCTCTCCATGTACACCGACGCCGAACAAAAGACATGGGACTCCATTCTGCCCTACGTGACCTTCGCCTATAATACTGCCGTCCAGGAGACAACCGGGTTTACCCCATTCCAGCTGGTATACGGCAGGAAGCCCACGACAACACTCGACGCAATGCTGCCGGACGTTTCCGACGAAGACAACCTCGACGTCGCCGCCTACCTTCATAGCGCCGAGGAAGCCCGAAGACTTGCGCGGCTTGGCATTCAAGACCAGCAGCACACCGACGCCCGACGCTACAATCGGCGCCGACGAGACACGCATTACAAGCCGGGTGATCGTGTTTGGATATGGAAGCCAGTTCGCCGCCGTGGATTGAGTGAAAAGTTGCTGCGACGCTACTTTGGCCTGCACAGGGTTCTCCGTCGCATCGGTGACCTCGACTATGAAGTCATCCCCGACAGAACGACAGCATCTCAGCGACGCCGCACATGCCCAGAAGTCGTACAGGCGCGGCCAGAATAATACGGAGCACAGGAAGGGTCGCGGAGCAGCGGAAACGTGCTTATGCGCTCTGCCTAGCAGTGGCGACAAGAACTATCTTAATTTGGACGCGGGGAGAATGCGCCGGTAGCACGGACCCACTTTTTCCGCAGGCCTATCAACATCACAGCATATAGCATGCAATCCCTTGCTCTATGATCGACTGATAGTCTGCTGACAGCGCCATGCGCTTCGTTGCTGCGTTTCTGGCATCGAGGAGCGGCGCGCGCTGTAAACGGGCGCAAGACGGCCGTTTTGGCATTACGTGTTATCTCGGCCCTTCAGTCCGCGCGGCCACCGAGGCTGAAGTGAGCACGCTTGGATGAAGGAAGCACCTGGCGGTGTTGCCCGAACCAGCTCAGAATCTTTCGAACAGTGATAACGGCAGGGTTGCAGCAAAGAGGGGGGCTCGGCGGCAGGCACTCTCGCTGCGCGCGGATAGCCAGGGGTGTCTTTGTTGTGCTGATAGGTGGCGCTTAGATGCAGTTTCTGCCAGGTTGGCCGCCTTTCGCGTGCTCCGTTTTATTCTGGCCGCACATGTACATGTACGCCTGAAGCCATATTATGAACGCTAAAGGACTCGAAGTTTGCATTCTCCGTGTTTATTTTCATTTTAAAGCACCGAGACGATGCGTCTTTGGGAGGGGGTAATGCCACGTATCATTGTAGCGTCCGTTCGTTCGCGCAAGGCCGCAGAAAAGGGGTGTTATCATTTTTGTTCGTGATGCGAGAAGCGACCGGACTTATCTCGATTGTTCACAGCCATGAACAGCTTCATCTACGTGTTTCTAGATTACTCTAGATGATCTCGACCTGTTATCTCGAAGTTTCCTTGCCGGCTTTAAATTGAACGATGCCGCGAGCAGCGGGCATTCCTAGTTCGACGACCGACGAGAACGTTTGTTGCTTACGCCGCCGCCGAGTGGTTCAGTTCTTTTGCGGGCGCAAGTCAGCCCAAATAACGAGCTTTGTTCGCAAGCCTTGTTGCTGTATTCCTAACCGCTGGACTGCCGTCACTACAACGTGATAATATTTAGATATTTTTCAATTCGCGTCTGCCAACATCTAAATGCTTGTCCTTGTTCATGATGTTTATTGTACTGTTCCCGATTATTGAGATTATAACAGAACTGAATGTATTTACTATTCACATGTCCCTGTTTTTTTTTTTTTTGACGCAGATTTGCTCTTTACAAGATGCGCAAGAAATAAAAGAATGGGCACATAGTTGAGCCACTTAAATGAACACTAATTTCTAGATACGAAGACCAGCGCAACACCCTCGCGTGTGAGAAGTATGTTTGTTGTAAATGTTTTCGCTTAATGGCTACTTTCACTGTTGTTAGTAAATATTTTCTTGAAGCGCTGCTTACCGTTAGTATGTACTCGGGTTTATGCTCATCAGGAGCAGGAGCTATGGTTGCCAGAGGTCTTAGACCTGTGTTTTCCAAGACTTCCACATATGTATCGCCACTTTCCGTTGTAAAAGGCCAGCGTTGGAGTCCAAATGTCTTCAGCATTTCTTTTACCGCTTTCTTAACTATCCCTCTATCTTCTTTGCTCTTGTCTTGAAAAAAGAATGCAGACAGTTACAAAGATTGAAATGCTCTTATTTGACGGCATTACTTTTGACCATCCGGCCATCACCAAAAGACTCTACTGAATTGTGTTCTCACAGCCAAGCAGCTCAGCATTGTAGGACACAAAAACACCCACACCGGCTCCACTTGCTCAAGAAATAAATGTTTTTCTTCCTCCTCTCCGGCTCCCTTGTTCGCCATTTAAAATGATTGTGACAGCTATAATTCTACCCAAAATATGAGGATGCATTTCCTCAGAAGTGCCTATCTACAACTTCGTTTTCTCGCCTCTGTACCCTTATGAACCGTTAAGTATCTTTAGTTCATGTTGATTTTAAGGCCAGAACATTTTATGGCTCATGAGTGGCGTGGACAGGATGTGTCATGCTTTCACCAATCCAGTACCATCCAGGAAATTCAACCCATGGCAATCCAAAAAGCCAGTCTATATTCCAACCCATAATTCAAGAAGCCGAACATAATTCATAAAGCAATTCATTATCCAATCCATATTCCAGAACGTCACGAAACTGTAAATGAATATGGGTCTAGGCGCGAGTGGACCCGGGCCAGCGGCGTGCGAGACGGGGAGTGTTGCACTGCGCCGCATCGTTTGTTGTTTTTCCTTCATTAATGCTGGAGCATTAAATGGCTCTGCGGGGTCAGCAAAAAGTGTCGGCAAATTTTGTCTACATGATTACGTCAATCTCTTACGATAAATGTGAGGAAGAGTGATTGTAATGGATAGCGTGTGATAAAATGTTGCCGAGAGAGAAAGTTGGTTGATGAGGTGTAATTAGTGCACTAATTAAATGCGAAACAACGCGAAAAAGTACACTTAGGCGTCAAATAGCCATGGTCGTCGATAAACTACATGGACATCAGAACAGCCATGGACGTAGGTATAGTATAGCTTTCAGATTGCTCCTATGCGGGTCGCCGCAGTTATCTCAATGTTATTGCATGGAAATAGTGCGAGAAGGGAATTTAGAGCGTGCTTACGCCACAAAACGCCAGGCTGTGTAAAACCAGGCCACCACATCCCTGCACGTCCCCACCTTCCCAAACAAAGCAAGTGAACGGTTATCATGATGCTGGAGGGCAGCAAGGCGCGACCGGCGTGTATGACTGGTTTAGGCCGAGGTTTAAGTGGGAAACATAGCATCTTGGACTTAGCAAGCCACATTTAACATAAGAGTGTTTTCGGCCTTTGCACACTAGCCAATTTCTTTGACGTCGCAAAGGCTTATGATAGTGTCTTCCAGAGCTCATTACTAAATATTTTCCAAGACTTACACGTACACGGCTGTCTCATAAGATTCACTCAATCCTTTGTCTGCGATCAAGCAAATACTGTGTGGTTAGGTAGTGCCATGAGCACCGAAAGGGCTGTATGGCGTCGTGTGCCTCGGAGAAGCGTTCTTCCCCACATACTTTTAACTTTGTAATAACTCGGCTACCCGATTCAACGCAGAACAACTGCAGCCATGTGCGTATGTACATATAGGCAGACCGCATTTTTCTTTTGTTTACTGACTACCACCTCGAGCGATAGCCTTGGTAGCTTCACAGGCCCTAATTTTGGTACAAGATTACCACTTAGGTGCAGGAATGTCTCTATCATTGAAAAATCCACTTTTCTACTGTTTCAAGGTAAAGGATGACGTTATGCGCGGTTGTAGATAAACCGCGGTCACTCTTGCATTCGTCAGTTCAGTCACATGCCCTTTTGGGCGCCATTTCCGACTCCCGTCTCCAGTGGCGGCTATCCCTTGGCGTCTCGTATCCACCTTCGCGTCTGAATGTGACTCGTAGATTCGCAAGTGAGCAATGCTGAAGCCACCCTTTCTCAATATTCAGGCTTCACGAAGCATGGATGATTAGGCGCATCTTGTACGGGGGGCAAAACAGGTCTAGAACAACTGAGGTGTGTGTTCCGCAATTGCGAAAGCTGCTGCGACCAGGGAGGCAAAAAATGACGGTAAAATCTTAGGAGGTTAACTGCACATGTTGACATCTAGGCCATTTTGAACAAAATGTTATCGCTAGATGTCGCGTGTTCAGCTGGAAACGCTCCCATATCGTGTTCTAGCAAGCGTTTTGCCCTCTGTACCTACAGGTGCGAAGAGAAGAAAATGGACCGCGCAGCAAAAGAAAAAAACTGCGCGTCAACAATGCCTTACCGAGCTGGGCGAAATCGCAAAACCGCCACGCGCATGCACGGACCTCAACAAGATCAAGCCACTCATTTCTCCACTAGCTTCACATTAAGCCGGCGTCTAGATTGTACTGATCATCAAGATCCAACGGTCGCGCGCTGTGCAGCGAGCGGCAATTTGGAGTGCTCAGACGGCTAGCAGTGGGGACGGCTCTACTGTTAGCCGCTTTATCCGAGACAGGTGGACGCGCGTTTACGCCGCAGTTAACCCCCGTGTTTCGAACTTTTGTTGCCTCTGGGACAGATCTGCGTCTCGCTTGCAACCAAATGCGCGCAAAACACTCCACGTACAGCCGCAGTTTTGTGTTAAGTTACTGCAGTTATTATTGACGCCTGACCAATGCATGCACCCTGTTTCCTGAAGCACACTGGCCGTGTACTGGAATCTGCTCTTATCACCTTAGCTTATAGCCACCGTGATAGCACTCTTTGTACCGCGCTGTCAACGGCGGAGCAAAGCTCGGGTAGTTACCATGCGTGCACATTCGGATCTTAAAGTGACTACAAGCAGCCGCTTGTCTCACTTTGTCGCACCAATGCCACGGCAGTGATGCGTCATTGTTGCGTGACGCGGATGCGAAACTCGGCGATACCCACCCATATACGCCCACTAATGAAAGAAGAGCCACGACAAGCACCAGCCAGCAATCCTGACTCATCTGTGCAATGTTACTTCAATGCCACCGATTACATTTAGACCGCGGTCTGTACATATATGTGTTGCAGCTGAGCAGCACCATCTAACGCCTTTGAGAGCAGTCACTATAATTGCGACGCCGGACCACGCGGCAAAATGCGCCAAGATCGCCGGTTTCCTCTTATTTTAAACTAAGAAACTATACCAATTTCCAGCGCAATGTTCTGAAGGACAGATACCTAGCGCGCGTGCATTGCCGCTGCGTCGGGGCCTCGTAGGGGAAGTCGAAAATTAATGATAACTGTATAAACCAACAGGAAACTGTGGCTGTAGATCGTGTTTTGAGCACGTTTTGTCGACAGCAAGACGCAAATGTGTCCCGGAGGAAACTGAAGTTGGAAGCACGTGGGCTATTTGCAATGCAAACGCGCCTACATCTGTCTTAGATGAAGCGGCATAATGGTGGCGTCGCCAACGCTAACTTTGCGGCATCAAGGCAGCCCTCCGTGAGTTCCGAAATGCCCACTCTCTGTAAAGGCCACAACCACCCGACCATAATTATCACTGGCGTAACGCTGACCCCAGCCCGATGCGAGGCAAGCGGAGCAGTTGCAGGGTTGCGCTGTTTGAGGGAGTGTATATGCACGTGGCAATTTTGAGCTTTCGTCTTGTTCGGCAAGGCGGCGCTGAGACGCAGCTGTTCCTTGCGCGGCGCGCTCCGTTCACTTCTGTCCGGTTGTGCCTACTGGCTTTAATTTCTTCATCATTATCGCAGCCTCACCGTCTCGACATTTCGCACAGAAGGGGGCTAAGAAGAGCCCTGGGAGCTGCGCAGGCGGAAGCAAACAAGGCAGTTTTTCATGAGCCACTACGGAACCTCTTATAATTATCGCTTCACAAAGGTTACTGATGCAACTTTGTCGCCTCGGAGAGATCTTGGTTGGGTGAGCCCTCCTCGAGCGGCTACGAAAGAGATCGGAGTCCCGAGCGTATTTCGCACTAAATACTGTTACTTCCCTAGGCCTTGATATTCGAATAGACACCAGGCGGTTGAAACCTCCCTGGTCATTTGCGAGTCTCGACTGTATGGTCTCTATCTCTAACATGAGCGCTAAGCGCAGTTCTTCTCTGGCGGCAACGCGTTCGCTCGTTCTCGAACATTTTAAAACAATATATGCCCGTCATCTTCAAATTTTCACTGATTGTTTCGCGGATAAGGCTACAGAAGTTAAGGCAGCACCTTCTCACTATCTTTCCTCAAACACGGCCTGGTCTACAGGGTTTACTGAAGTCGTGCCCTCCACTACGACCGGTAGCGTTGCAATAGAGGCGACTTTACGGAAGCTAGGATCTTGTCCAGCTCAAATTGTTACGGTCGTGACGGATTCGAAATCCGCCCTTCAAAGGTTAGATTGCGAGTTCGCTACTGATGTCTTTTCTCTTAGCTCTCTGCGCATAGTGCATAATCTAAAAGGCAGAGGCTTCACCCTACGATTCCAATGGGTGCCCTCAGATACAGGTGTCATAGGCAACAAGATGGCGGACAGTCTCGCCCATAACGCGCTGCCAGGTAATACATCAAGGAAAGTCTCTCAAGAAGCCGAAAGACTCTTCAGAGAAAGGGTGCTCGGCCATTTAAGTACCTTGTGGAGCTCAACCAACAAGCCTTCTGTGATCAAAGGACTAAAAACATCCCAGGCCACATTACTACATCGCATTCGCACGGGCTCTGATCGTACCTCTGAGTGGATGCATAAGACGGGCCTGGCATTGTGCGGTGATATAGAACATTATGTTGTAATACTGTCCAGTGTACAACGCGCAAACTTGTGTGTTGTTCGCTTCCCTCAAGAATATAGGAGCCTCTCAGAGTTCCCTTTAGGAGGCTTCAAGTTTTTTTTTAATTTCCTCTAGGACTCGGATTTAGACTTATATGGTGACAGCAGGAGCTCACTGTTGACTGCTGTAGAGGCTTGTGTTAGAGCTACGTAGGTCAGTGAGGTCTCAGGTATGTGTCTGATCTGTGAACGTTAGTTAGCATTTAAGTGTCGCTACGGTGGAGCAACTTCCGGAAAAATCTACAATCCTAACGGTCAGCCTCCTGCTCTGGTAGACTGAAACGCCAATATGGCTGCGTGCGTCGGCTAATTGGTACGAAGCATTCGAGTTTACTCTTGGACTATTTCATGCTGCAATGATGTGAACAATGATGTGTTTACTGTACTAACACGATGGAAAATAACGCGGACAACGCGGTGCCTACGCACTCCACTCTTGGAATTTCTTTTCATCGCGCGTCAACCTGGGCAGTAAGATAAGGGAGAATACACCGCGGGAGACTCTAGTGTCTTTTGGTAGCATCAGGTAAAACCTTGATGAAAAGAAACGCTAACAGCGGAGCGCTTAGATTCCGCTCCGATCGCGTTTCTTTCCGCTGCCCCTTTGCATTCGCTACTAATAAACTAATGGTGCTTCAAACTTCTGCAAACGCGCTGTATCTGACATGCAGGAGAAGCTGTGGACGATTCAGTTCTCACTGCACTATCTTCGTAATTGTCGAACGGGCTTGAATTCGATATTTTAGATCTGAAAGAACCTATGCGTGACCGGTTGCGACTAGTTCACGTTTGCAAAGATATCCTTGTCTGTGACGTCGTAGCAAGGAAACTAGTGATGACTGTTGAACATTTTTCGCTAAAATGGCGCAAATAGGGCTCTCTTTTATATACCGCCCAGTCCGCTTATACATGGCACACCCTCTTTTTAGTAGCTGTCTGTAAGCAAAGTAGTCCATTTCCTGCTCTCACAGCTCGTGCACATGAGGCGTGCGCTTTTGTCTGCATTCGGAAGGACCATCATTGGTTGATTTTTTTTTGTTATTACTGATGATTAATGGAGCCTTGCTGTGCCATTGGCCGGCCATTCTGGATGAATTTTAGTGCGCTAGCATTTACCATGGCCATTCCTAGCATTTAGGCATTGTGTGTTTTTTCTGTTTGTCTGGCTGTCTATTTGTCTGAAGCCGGCATTGCGGCTGGCTGCTCACCCTCACACCGGGTGGTGCGCACCCTGCCCACCTCGTCAGTGGGCAGTTCGTTTGATCGTGAGAGTCTTTTCAGTAAGGACAACCTGGATGGGTCATAACCCAACCAAAGCAACCCAAGCCCCATCGATGACAACATCTCCCATAGCAACTGCTTGTGCCGCGGCGCCGCTCCTCACCTGCCCACGGGTACCTTGCTTTCCAAGATGTAGCCGGTTGTAACCAGGCGAGAAGCTCAGGTGCTGCGCCAGTGCTGGCATGAACATCGAATGGCTTACTTAGCCGGTGGTGACTAGGCTATAACCTGGGGTGCTAATTCTGGAGCACCGCCATAATCGACCCGAGCCAAGCGCAATGAGCAACAGCAGTTAGGAGGAGAATGTGTTTCGAATGACGCTTGCATAGTAGCTAAACTTAAGACGTTGGGATGGTGATTATGCGGTAGACTGGTACCACCTAGTAGGTCGTAGCTCCACCGACAATTGATGTCGTGGTAGCGCTCATATCCGCATTCCGCCTAATTACCCAAATCGGCTGACATTTTTTATGTACAGTGAATGCCCCCGAAAATGTGATGAAACCATGTTACAGGCCGCTACAAGGGTGAATTTTTCAGCAACCCCCGATCTTCTGAGAAAGCTGCATGCATTTTTTTGCCGTATAGTGTGTCTCAAATGAATATGAATAAGCAGTTACTGCGTTTTACCCACCTGATGTGCAAGCTTTGTAAAGCTCAACAGCGATACGCTTAATGCGTTTGCTCTCCTGTTCATCGGACCCTTTCGCAGCCTCTAAAATTCCAGATTCCACGCTATCGCCTTGGAGTATACCTGAGGAAGAAGAAGTACTGTATCATTACAGCGCACTTTCGTTATACTCCAAACATTAACGAGAGAAACCCACAGTCAGCGAAATGCCATAGCACCGTTGGTATAGCATGGGACGCTAAATATGGGAGTCGTAGCTTCGTATCCCTTCCGCAGCATGTGGTTGTTTTCCTTTTTAAGCATGAAATGCTTTTAGGTCCCGCTGTCGGAAGTGTGGCTACGTCACGTCGACACCGAGAGCCAACATCCCGGCACTGAATTACACTCATCCGGGTACTGAAACGGGAGCATCCGGGCACCGTACAAGATTTCACGAGACTCTCCAAGACAGAGGGCCGCGCTTCCCCGCCGTTCCCAAGGATGGCGCTGCGGTCCCGCTGGGCCTTCAGCTATGAAGTTTCCCCCTTCGCGGAGTATTCGAACGCGCTGCATATGCATTCTTGTCAGGCCTGCGTCTCTTCGTGTCCGCGTAAGCTTCTGCATCGTCCTGAATTTCAATGCCGCCACTGTCACAGCTTCTTAAGCCGAGCAATGGAGCCTGATGGAAGGAGAAGTAGGAAGCATCTAGCAGAAAGCGATCGCTTTGCGAGTGATACGCCACAGCAGAAGACTGCTCGCCCCTGCCGACGACGCCATGATTATGCGGCCGCTCCAGAAAGCGAGAAGGCCGCCACGGTTCGCGGCTGCCTACCTATGGCCGCACTATTGCAGGCGATCGCTTCGACGCAACAAGAAGAGTGTGGTGTGGTGTGTTGAATACTAGACCCATCTCAAGATTTTGACTAGTACCATCTACAACCAATGTGTTATGCCAGTAAACATTTCATGCTTACTCTACTCTCGGTTACGGGAGAGGCAGAGATTTTTTTCTTCCGCTTTCCAATCAGTTAACTTTAAAAAATAATCACCTCACTAATCTCCCATGACGAACAGAAAAAAACCAAAGAAAAGAAATCACCTATGTCCCCTCGTTTTCGGTGACTGTTGGCTTCCATCAAGTATGTCATAACAACCTTCGTTCTCCTTGATATACTGTGTTGTGTAAGCATCTTTTAAACAAAAGAAAACCTGTTTTTCGGAGGCCTCAAAAATGGACGGCTCCAGCCACCAGTGGCGGTCAGGTATTGAGACAGCAGGCTTTCAATTTTTTTTTTTGCTATCGTCAAAAACGTTCTCCATTGATTTTCAGTGAAAGCCTTACCGGGTGGATGCGAGCAATGAAGAAACATTAACAGGAAGGCTTTGTTACACATTGAGAGAAATTTACCATCACCGTCAATATTTCCATAACAGTAACTTACAATAATATAACATTATAAATGTTTGCCCATGAATGCTGGACACAGAGTTTTCTGTGTCTAAAATTCAAACTGTGCTCAGTTGAAGTGAAGCATGTTGTGCCTTCATGGCATGTTCCTTTATGTACATCTGCTGAAGCACGACAGAGTAAGCAGGTTTCTTTTCCTTTTCAAACTGACTGTGCTTTTTGGAAGTGGTGGCAGGTTCAAGGTGCTAGAACAGACCCTACTAACTTCGTCCAAAAACAAGCAAAAGAGATTAATATGGGTTGATTAGGACACACTGAACTCACTGCTGTGGAACTTTTCGCCCGCGGAAACACAAGCTCTAAGAACAAAGCCGAGAGAACGGTGCCAGCAATCAATCAACATATACTATCAGCATCTAAGAAACACTGACAGGTGAACTGAGGTGTGAACATAAGAACACAAAATAATAAGTTTTTCCACCGAAATACAGGCAGGGTTCATTCATCCTTCAAGGAATTATCTTTGCTCTATCCCAAGTAGATCTATTGCGTTACGGTTCTTTATCGTTCAAATAAAATCTTGGTTGGCGGCTTCTTTTCCCATTGCCTTTTTAGCGCTTCCTTAAAGGCTGCCTCTACATGGGCCACGTTCCAAACCGCTACACACACAAGCCACACACTCAAATAGCACCTGTCATCAAATACGTACCACAATTAAGCATAGATAAAGGCTACAAGACTCCGCTGCTGGCTCTTATTTTGAAGCGCGAGATAGTTCTTTATGCTTTAAGAGGGCCTTAAACCTGGTTTCTCCGCGCAGTCATTGCGGAGCCGAAGTACAGCTGGCGTGATGTCATCAGCCAAGCTCTCGAGAATAAACCACGGAAGCTACCAGTCAACATCCTCTTTATACAAGGCCTGCGTCGAGGAGGTTGACGACATTATGGAAGTAATGTGGGCCGACGACGAACCTCGCCGAAGCAAAGAAAGGAAGAGGCTGAAAGGCTGTGTTTGTGTTTGGGGGTGCCACTCTTTTTTTTGTTTCCTCGATAAATGGATTTCGTCGACACCTTGGCTCTTGTGATCAATGAAGATTCTCGTGTTTGGCGTTTTCGGTGAAGAACACACCTCGCAGAGAGCGAGCAAAACATTTTGCCATAAGGCCTCCCTCTATACAAAAGGAAGGAAGCAGATCACTTCACGTATGGCTGCATTCTCATTCAGGAGAAAATGGGCGAGAAATGCGGCCGGGGGCAATAACCGCACCTGGGCCGAGGACTGAACTGAACCCAGTACAGAATAAACTATACAGCTTTGTTAATAAATGCTTAAATTAGAAACGGATCTTGCTCCCATTGTAGTATCGTCATATGGTGGTTCGTGTCCGCTCGTGTCATCTGCATAATTCCTCCGCAA
This sequence comes from Amblyomma mixtum, assembly GCF_055824585.1. Taxonomy (NCBI): domain Eukaryota; kingdom Metazoa; phylum Arthropoda; class Arachnida; order Ixodida; family Ixodidae; genus Amblyomma; species Amblyomma mixtum. The sequence goes on along the minus strand of NW_028317728.1, from coordinate 225,773 downwards.
TTCGAAGAAAGCGCTCTCTAAGAAGTGCACATAGCGTGGGTGCTTTGAAATTGTCACCCAACTTCGCGCACTTTTGCGTGCGTTCCCAGATACCCTTACACCGTGGGGGGGAAGCGCTCTCGGACTCAAAGGAGATGCCCTCGACTCAGCGTGGCAAGCTCAGCGGAGACCAGCTACCATGTGACAAGAGGTTTTTGGTCGTTTGGTGCCCAGCTTTCGCCAGTCACAAGCCAGAGAATGTGTTGGAGCCAAAGGTTCACGAAGAAAACAAAGTTTCTGCAGCAACGACATGATACAGAGATTACACAATCACTAGTACAAACACATATAAAATGATGAACAAAACAATTCAACTCGTGCAAAGTTGCAGTCGAGAGAGACTACGATACAAAAAGGATATTGCACCTAAAGTGCACTAACACAAGAGAGAGGCAAGCAAAAAATTTGTTCACCGGGCACTGCGATAGTCCGACGACCAGAGGTTCACGACGATGCCGTCCCGCAGACTGGCGCGCGCGGCCTCGTTGAACCGTGTCTGAGCGAGTGGTGTGGTCCCGGGAGTCGAGCGAGCGCGCTTTCTTGAAGCTTAAACGGCGGTTAGGACTAACCGACAGCGGTCAGCGCCCTTCTTATATAGGCTTGGTCCGCGTCTGTTTGATCTACGCGCCAAGGTAGGCACACACATACACACAATATCGAATGTGCGGTCTGCTGCTCGCGCGTCCATCATTGATCAAATGCGGGAGTGGCTTCGAGGAGCATCTGGAAATTTCTGTAGTGGCGCCGCCGCCGACGCGCCAGTGAAGAGGAGGAGGGCATGTCTTAGCACACGCAAGGTTACTTACTCCTAGCTGCTTGATTCGAGTACAAGAATCTCGGACGTTTCAGAAGGGCCGATGTCATGGCTGACCGTCCGTCGGCGAGCAGTGGTGGAGGAGGCAGCCATACACACAAGACTAGTAGCTCTCCGAGGTTTTCTTCTCCCCCGTTTCACGACCTGCGCTAGCGAGATGCGTCCGCGTGGCGCTGTTTTTGTTTCTTTGTTTCAGAAATGCGCTCAATTCTGGGACAGAAACACATTCTCCTTTTTATATAATTTGAATCGTACTTATCGGTTTGTTCAAAAATGTCTTTGGTTCCTTTCAGCGTAGCGACAGGACTCAATGAAATGCGCCGTGTTCGTCCCGCGACTGAAAGGTTGATATTGGGGATCTGTATGTTTTTGTGGTGCCCGAACCACATAGAGCGCATAGAGAGATGGCTGGTGTTTTTTGAGGGGTTTTCACTTGTATGTACTCATTCATTTTGTTATCTCCATACTGCAAACAACCATTAAACGCTGTTGAGTTTCAGTCATGGTGCAGCTAGCTGTTTTTTGTATTTTAGTATCTGACACGTGTCCTCTGCAATTTGCTATCCTTACTCTTCACTGACATGCAGTCTAGAAACGAGACAAAAAATGGTCTTATAATCATTCTTAAGACCTGACTAGATTTCGAGCAAGGACTGGAGCTGTAGCAATCTATTCTACTCCGCTGGTCATTTCATATGCGCGACAATGCGTCTTGTTTGTTGTTTTTTGATTGTGATAATGCAAGTAGTTGCATTTTAGAAAGACTAAAGACCCTGTCAAACTTCCACTGGCATAGTGAATCTATTGTGAATCTTCAAAGCGCAACAAATACACGGGATCGCAGGAAAGGAAGCGACTGTACTCGGCGACACTTTCATAAACGTTATATTTGGCGCCAATAACCTTTCTTTAAGAAAAGCCACCGGAGAAGAGAAGCCGTCACATATGCTCAATTAGCAATAGCCGAACTGAACTCTCAACTTGGGGAAAACTGAAATGGAAAAAAAATAAATATTGCCACCAGGTGGCCCCAGGTGGCATCAGAAGAGAAAGAGGTGAGAGTTGGCTCACGCGCCCTGAGGGCTGATTCTGTTAGCGCAGCTGGCGAACGGTGTCTCCTGTCTTGGTTCCGTGACATATTTTTGGTGGAGTGCGCTGGGTACTTTCCTGGCCTATGTCACAAACACCTCCTCGCACTGCGGACCTCGCGCCTCTGCCGGTCGACACACCAGTGCACCGAGTCAGTCGCCGCAACCTAGGACTACCACCCTCTGAGCACGGGCCACTGGATTCTACCGCCTGCCCCACGACCAGCCATGCAAGGTACTCATTACTACACCCTTCAGAATCCACGAGTACCGAAGCCCTTCCACGGCAGTCAGCTTGAGGACGTGGAAGACTGGCTCATGCAGTTTGAACGCGTAGCATCTTTCAGTCAGTGGGACGACGCCGCAAAACTTCGGAATGTCTTCTTCAGTCTGGAAGACGGCGCTCGTACGTGCTACGAGAATCGTGAAGAAGTTCTCACATCATGGCATGAGCTCCGCCGTCGTCTGCTCGAGACATACACCAGCGCGGATCGTCAGGAACGAGCTCAGCGGGCTCTGCAGTCCCGTATACCGATGCCCAATGAGACTGTCAGCATGTACGAGGGGGTACCCAAAAGAAACCGGACTTACTTTTGTTTGAGCTTATTTGTTCATATTTTCAGCACAGACCTTCAATATCCTTCAGAGTACTCTCCACTTACAATAATACGTTTGTCGAATCTTTCATTCCATTTTTCAAAACATTGTTTAAATTCATCTTTTGTGATGCTTGACAGTCCCTCCGTCGTTTTTTTCTTCACCTCAGCAACATCAGCGAAACGCTTTCCATTCGCCTGTCTTTTCATTCTACGAAACAAAGAAAGTAGCACGTGGCAAGGTCGGGTAAGTATGAGGGTTGAGGAACAGAGGTCGTGCCATTTTTGGTCCGAATTTGTCATAGAGACAGGGCTGTGTGAGCAGGGGCATTGCTATGGTGGAAAAACCAGTCACCCGTCTGCCACAAATCAGGCCGCTTCCACCGAACACTGTTGCCCAATCTTTTCAAAACATCCAAGCAGAAAGCCTGGTTAACTGTCTGACCCTGCGGAACAAATTCTGAATGGACGACTCCTCTCACGTCGAAAAAAAAAATCAGCATTGTTTCTAGGTTTGGTTTCACCTGACGAGCTTTCTTGAGGCGAGGTGAATTTGAAGTTTTCCATTGGTGTGACTGTTGCTTTGTTCAGGATTTATTTCAGAAACACTTGAGTTGTCCCCATAGCATCGTCCTTGAACGTCTTTCTGAATATTTCAAGAGTTTCCGTTCCACTTTTCCCGAGAAAAAATCAGAATTTCACCGGCGCACGCTGTTCACGAACATCAGCCATTGCAAAAACGACACTCGTGCAAAACAGTCGTCACTCTAAAACTCTGCCTAAACTACTCTGACCTCCTTCAGCGACGGCACTCGGCTTACTGACTCTGAAATGTGCGTTCTATGCGCTCATAGCGGCAAAACGCGGTACCACAGAAGCTGTGCCGATTCAAAAAATTAGTCCGGTTTCTTTTGGGTACCCCCTCGTATGTTGAAGACATGACGCGGCTGTTCCGGAGAGCTGACCCTGCTATGTCGGAAGATAAAAAGCTCCGCCAGCTAATGCGTGGAGTCAAAGAGCAACTCTTCGCTTGCCTCGTACGCAACCCCCCCGGTACTGTCGCTGAGTTTTATAAGGAGGCGGTTACAATGGAGCAGGTCCTTCAGAGGCGGTCCACCGTATACGAGAGGCCAGTACTTGCTGCTTCCGTGACAGAGTTCTTCCCGGCATTCGGACACAACCCTGATCTCCTACGGGACATGGTGCGCTCTATTGTACGTGAAGAGCTGCAGAAAATTTGTGGTGCGTCGCAGCCAGCGGTCGGCTCTCTTGCTAGTGTGATCCGCGAGGAGGTGCAGCAAGTGATCAGACCTCCGTTGCTGGGTGACAAACCTCAGCCCTACCGGAATGACTTCCACCACCCGACATACGCTGAGGCCCTGCGGCGCCCTGCCCCAGCATCTGCGTCATGTGTTCCTGACCACCGCCCGACATACGCTGAGGCCCTGCGACGCCCTGCCCCAGAATCTGCGTCATTTGTTCCTGACCATCACGTCCCGCTACCTTTTGTGCAACCGGTGCAAAACTTGCCGAATGATCGGTCACCTCTGCGCAAGGCGGACGTCTGGCGTGGCCCCGACCGAAGGGGTTTGTGCTTCCACTGTGGAGAGCCCGGCCATCTATTCCGCCAGTGCCCATATCGTGAGCTCGGCCTGCAGGGCTTCCCCGCCGACGCGCACAGACATCCATTTGGTCAACGACCCCGCGATATTGAAGAATACTTGTCTCTGCAGCGTCTGCCACCCTCCGAGCGACGGCAGTCATGATCGCCGTCACCTCGCCGACCGTCATCATCATCGGCAAGCCATCACTTCTCACGACCAGCGCAAGGCCGGTCGCCGAGCCCCCGCTGGGAAAACTGACGACAGCGACCTCCGGGGGCGGGGTCGCTGGAACTCGACGCTCTACAGTCCCCCCGACAACGCGAACATCGGCTGGCAGGAACGTGACGACATCGACGCCCACAGCTTCAGAACATCAGGACCGGTTCTCACTCGACATACCTGTATTCATTGACGGTCACAACATTAGCGCGCTGCTGGACACCGGAGCTGATTTTTCCATTTTAAGCGGCAAATCGCCAGCTCTCCTCAAAAAAAGTTACGACACCATGGTCTGACACGCAGATCCGCACGGCTGGCGGCCACATCGTCACTCCGCTTGGCCAGTGTACAGCTCGGGTCCAGATCCGCAACTCCACGTTCGTTGTCACCTGCCTGGTTCTCCGTGATTGTTCTCGTGACCTGATCCTGGGCGTTGACTTTCTCCGTAAAAATGGGGCCATCATCGATCTCCGCCAGCGCACAGTTACTTTTTCGACAGACAACGCCGACGACACTTCCCACACTCGCCCATGTCGCTCCGCCCTTCGCGTTTCCTCCGAGAGTGTTTTCATCCCGCCACGCTCCAGTGTTTTGTTACTGTCGACTGCGATGGGCTCCGTGAAGGAACAGCAGTCGCCGAAGGCAATATTTCATTGTTGCTGACACACGGCATTTGTCCGGCCCGAAGCCTCGTCCACATACGCAATGGTAGGACCCAATTACTTGTTACTAATTTCACCCACGAACTTCGGCACCTCTTCCGCGCCACAGCGATCGCGTTCGCCGACCAATTAGCTGATGTTTCAGAATGTTTTGCGTGCAGAGCCGTGGAATCTCCGAACATGTCTCTCGATCACATTGACATCAGCTCAGGGCTGCCACAGGTTCAACGCCGCGCTCTCCGTACCTTACTACACCAGTACACAGCCTGCTTTGCGTCTTCTTCGAAAGTTCAACAGACAGCCATTACGAAACACCGCATCATCACGAGTGAAGATGCCCGTCCCATACGCCAACAGCCGTTCCGTATTTCACCTAAGAACGCGAGGCTATCCAAACACAAGTGAAGGAGATGCTCACTGACGGTATTATTAAACCATCTCAGAGTCCGTGGTCGTCGCCTGTTGTTTTAGTTAAGAAGAAGGATGGCACGCTGCGCTGTTGCGTCAAATTACAGGAAGTTGAACACCATATCTAAAAAGGACGTATACCGACTGCCCCGCATAGGCGACTCGCTCGACCGCCTTCGCCGCGCCAAATATTTTTCCTCGATTGATTTAAAGAGCGGGTATTGGCAGATTGAAGTTGATGAACGGGTCCGGGAAAAAACAGCCTTCATTACTCCCGACGGTCTATACGAATTTAAGGTGTTGCCCTTCGGCCTCTGTTCAGCGCCGGCAACGTTTCAGAGAATGATGCACACAGTTCTCGCTGGCCTCAAATGGCAAACTTGTTTAGTTTATCTGGATGACGTGGTCGTATTCTCCGAAACCTTTGACGAACATCTTAAACGCCTGCGGACTGTATTAGATGCCCTTCGGTCGGCCAATTTAACGCTCAAGCCCGGAAGATGCCACTTCGGCTACGAACAACTGACGTTTCTAGGCCACGTTGTGAGCGCCGCCGGTGTCCAACCCGATCGCGACAAAACTACCGCCGTGGCCGAATTCCCGGTTCCTACCACGAAGAAAGCGCTGAAACGCTTCCTTGGTCTGTGCGCCTACTACCGTCGCTTTATCGCCGCCTTCTCCCAAATCGCCGAACCCCTAACACATTTGACGCGTGACGATACCCCGTTCGTGTGGACTAGCGAACAACAGGAGGCTTTCACAGAGCTACGCCGACGCCTGCACAGCAGCCCTGTTCTTGCTGACTTTGATGAGGAGGCTGCCACCGAGATCCACACAGACGCCAGCAACATCGGCCTGGGTGCTGTCTTAGTCCAACACCAAGATGGCGTGGAACGCGTGATTGCATATGCGAGTCGCGTTTTGTCTCGCGCCGAAATTAACTACTCTACCTCGGAGAAGGAGTGCCTCGCGGTTGTGTGGGCCACGATGAAGTTTCGACCCTACCTCTACGGCCGCCATTTCAAAGTCGTCACAGACCACCATTCCTTGTGCTGGCTGGCAACTCTACGGGACCCATCAGGCCGCTTAGCAAGGTGGAGCCTCCGCCTCCAGGAATTTGACTACACCATAGCCTATAAATCTGGACGCAAGCACGAAGATGCCGACACGCTCTCCCGCGCACCAGTCGACCTAGCTGATGACAGCATAGAGGACGACAGTCGTTTCCTTGGAGTGGTCAGCGATTCCGACGTAATGGCGAGGCAGCGAGATGACATCAGCTTACGACCCGTTATTGACCATTTGGAGGGCCGCACTGCTACCCGGGAGTTTTCCCGGAACCTCTCCTCTTTTTGCCTGCGCAATGGCATACTGTTCAAGAAAAACTCGAGCCACGGTGTTCGCGCCTATCTCCTCGTCGTGCCGGCAGACCTCCGTGCGGACATCCTTTTTGCCTCTCACGACGAGCCCACCTCTGGTCACTTCGGGTTTACACGCACTCTCGCTCGAGTATGCAAGACCTATTATTGGCCTAAACTTGCTGCCACCATCCGCCGCTACGTCCGAGGTTGCCGTGAGTTCCAGCGCTGCAAGTCACCTCCCGTCAAGCCCGCGGGTTTACTCCAACCAGTTGCACCTCCTCGTACGCCCTTTGACCAAGTCGGCATGGATCTTCTCGGCCCATTCCCCCTATCGTTGGCCGGAAATAAGTGGATAATTGTCGCCACAGACTAGCTGACACGCTATGCCGAAACCAAAGCGGTGCCGCGTGGCATATCGTCTGAAATTGCGCAGTTCTTCATGCATCGCATTGTTCTGCGACACGGCGCCCCGTCCAGCGTGATCACCGATCGGGGAACGGCTTTCACAGCGCAGCTCATGCACGAGGTATTCAAGTTGAGTCATACCAGCCATCGCTAGACTACTGCCTACCACCCGCAGTCCAATGGGCTCACCGAGAGACTCAACAAAACTACAGCAGACATGCTCGCTATGTACATAGACGTCCAGCATAAGACTTGGGACGAGATTCTTCCATACGTGACTTTCGCGTACAATACGGCAGTACAAGAAACCACTCACTTTACGCCATTTCGCCTTGTTTATGAGCGCGATGTGCACACCATGTTGGATACCATGTTTCCATGCACTGCTGACGACCGGGCGCTCACGCCACACGCCGAAGAATTTCTCCAAAACGCGGAGGAAGCCCGCCAACTCGCCCGCATGCACATCAGGAGGCAGCAGGGCTCAGATGCACGCCGCTACAACCAGCGACACCGTCACGTCGAGTACCAACCGGACGACCAAGTGTGGGTATGGACCCCTGTCCGTCGCCCAGGCATGTCGGAAAAACTCCTATGCCCCTACTTCGGCCCCTACAGAGTGTTGCGTCGAATAACAGATATGACTTATGAGGTTCTGCCCGACGGTTCTGTGCACAGTGCGCGCCGTCGAACCCAGCCAGAAGTAGTGCACATACTGCGTATGAAGCCCTTTTTCACGCACTGACAGCGCTTGCACAGTTGTTTCGGTTTTTGTTTTTTTTCGCAGAGGCCCGTTTTCATCCTGTCATTTTGCCCCTTGGATTGTTATTCCCCTACTTCCTTGAGTTAGCTCGTAGCGTCGTAGTGGTTTTCCGTATCCCCTTTCTTTTTTTTCGGGAGCGGGAATAATGCCACCAGGTGGCCCCAGGTGGCATCAGAAGAGAAAGAGGTGAGAGTTGGCTCACGCGCCCAGAGGGCGGATTCTGTTAGCGCAGCTGGCGAACGGTGTCTCCTGCCTTGGTCCCGTGACAATATGCAGCCCGTTCGCAGGCCACTCGGCACCTAAATGGGTCATTTCGTCATTTGACAGAGATCTGGATAAAACGCTGACGCATTTTTCCCTTCCAACTGTTACCATTTCATAAGCGCCTATATTCTATCTAGTCTTTATATCCCTGTTCTTGTTTATCACGGTGAATTTTTATTGCGGGGTTGGCACTTCTTGGGAAGCTAAGAGCAACTGCGTGTTCCCGTCGATTATAGCTTCAGCGTTTCGGTGCATTGCAGTCATACTGGCAGAAGGCTTCTCCTTAACACCGCGCATAAATAGCCCACCTTCTTCAAGGCACCGATACTGAGAGCAGTGCGTTGAAAAGACGTTTTATTTCTTGGATGTACTGTCAGTGTCAAATAAAATCCGAACAAGAACATTCAAACTCAAATTGGAAAATAGCTTTAATAATAGGGACGCACAATACTACAGCTGTCGATTTTCGTACCAAAGGCGAAATGACCGCTGTTCGGAACTTTTGATGGACGTAGCCAGTATGTCTTCCCCAGGCAATGACATCTTTCGTTGTTCTTCCTGGCGTTTTAGTCTTTTCCCACCTTTTTTTTTGATGCTGATAGTAGGTAGTGATCGTATATTTGGGCACTGAATACGTGACTGCTGCACCGCCTCCGTTCGTTCTCTCCTGACCCCACTTCTAAACGTCCTAAACATTCTTTCTGGAATATGTCTCAGGCTGGGAGGGAAAGTTCCTGGTTTGAAACCATGCCCTAGCTGGCCATCACGTTTCCAGAACTGCTTACAGGCCGTTGCGCTCCTGTCCAAAACATTCAGTGCCGCCACACGGCCGAACACGTCTAGCCAGTCCTCGACGTAATCATTCGGTTGACGACTGAAAGCCAATGGCAAAAACTCCTGGAAGCACGATGAACGCTTGTTGTCTACCAAGATATGTCTTCTAGCGCATTAATGGCAGATGTTCCCCAGGGCCTTCACAAGTTATCGCACGTTGGTGAAAACACCGTAGAGAATTGCAGAGCATACTTGCGGCCACAAAGGAACAGTCAAGAATCAACGCCGTTCTCGGACAAAATTCAAAGACAAGGCGCTACTACCCTACGGCCACCTCAAACGACGTGGAACCATTAGGCGCCACTACAAATATACAACAAAAATCTCGCTTCATCTCTCCTCACAGTAAAGCGACGTAAAGCCGGTTTTGACCATCAATTAACATTACAAACCATTTGAAGCAATATTATATTTTAAAGATGAAATCCAGGCGTCATTGATTAACACTTCCATACAGTGGTCTCCTCACCATCCAACCGAAACTCATGTGGGCTATATTCAATCCCACTGACCTAATATTTTGGGAGCGCCCACCTTAACTCTATATATGAGTAACGGTACACTCTAGAGCGTTTCCTAGCTAACCTCGTGTTTTATTTCGTTGCCTTTCACATTCTGGTTACGCGCTGGCTGTAGAGGCTTCCTGGAGTGCCAAGAGCATGCTCAGCGACAAGCACATTGGCACACCAGCTCTCTTACTCAGTAGTAGGAGCCTCGCACAACTGCAACGCGACCGCACTGCACATGCCTTTGTAGAAGCTTCCGGTGACGGCATACGGAAGGTGAGGTGTACTGACAGGGGGCGACAGGGCGAGTACTGAGCGCTTTGGAAATTCCCACACACCGCCTGGGTCACGCAGGCCTCCGCATGTGATAGGATGTTTGACTGACGTCTCGATGACTAAGTTTCTCTAAAGCACAAGTAATTTAGGTTCAGGTGGAAATGCCTTATGTATTTTCTTCTGTATTTTATTTGCAATTACCACCTGATTTGACCACAAAATCTCAACTTTTGTACTTTTTTTTGGAAAGCGTGATAGTGTCCTATGTATGACATTACACTCGACGTAGCATCATGACGTTACTCGTCTGGTACAAAGACGAGTGTGTTACGTTTGTGTGACGCATGACCCTCTTGGCCTATCCGAGTTATCGTCGCACCACCTGACAAAAGGTGCTCTCCACTACAAACTTATTTTCGGGCCCCTAATGCGGTAGCACTTTTCAAAACAAATTTAATTGATGTAACTCAATATGGCCTTCTCTGCTCTTGAACGCTTTTGAAAAATTTGGGAAAGCCACCTTAAGCAACTGAATAAAGAGTATTTTCGAGAGATAAAATTTTCGAAGAATGATGTCATGAGAAATCACTAATACATGTTTTCATAACAATGCATTTTTGTTAACTGATATTTACGTTGAAAGAATAGATTTTCTGTACATACCCTTGAGTCGTGTATAAACCTTTTCCTTTAATGGATCTTCAATTCCAATGGATTCATCGTAATCGTAATCGTCCACATCCTCCTGTTGATGAAGTTGATTTGCTGGACAAACATGTCTGTAGAAGTTCTCACACGCAGGAATTCCTTCATTTTGGGTACCTTGTGATACTGTATGCGTACCTATAAAAAAATGTTCTAAGCGCATTTGGCGCTAATGGACGCCATGTATGGATGAACATAATTCACGGAGAAAGCAAAAGTTTTGATTACGTATATAGCCCTTTTAAAGTTGTCTATTAGATTGAAGATACATTCAGGTTATATTAGGCATAAAAAACTGCGATATATGGAATTACTTTTTTTATGCGCGTGAATTCTTGTGACCCCTCTCCCAAGCGCCGAACGACAAAGATTAAACACGGACATATGGTACCACACTTTCTATGTTCACACAGCCTGAAGCCAAAATCAATGCCATAGCCATACTTGAACCACATCAATAGAAATGGGAACATAAGCGATAAATTTCACTTAATATTTCTGTTCCTGGAGGAAGGAGTTTCATGTAACACATATATTATGGTAATAATAATATGTTGTGCATGATTACTAAGCGCACGCTAGAAATATTATTATAATGAAGCAATTACACATTAGCCCCGCCGCGGTGGCTGAGTGGCTATGGTGCTCGGCTGCTGGCCCGAAAGACGCGGGTTCGATTCCGGCCGCGGCGGCTGAATTTCTTTGGAGGAGAAATTCTAGAGGCCCATGTACTGTGCGATGTCAGTGCACGTTAAAGAACCCCAGGTGGTCGAAATTTCCGGAGCCCACCACTACGGCGTCTCTCATAGCCTTAGTCGCATTGGAACGTTAAACCCCATAAACCAACCAAACAATTACACATTAGTATCCACTGAAGATCGGCCATGCGGCTATAAAGAAATGCTATGCAGCTTTCACAGAAACTTCGTATTTTAAGAAAAATACATGAAGGGGTTCTAGCCTACCCCGAGGTCCAGGATCTCTAGACCAAGATCGTCGAGTATTCATAGGCATCCACCCATCCGCTACCCTTTAGCAACAGAAGAAAGCTATACAGCCTTCAAAAAACTTGAAATTTGGCGTACTTCTCCCAAATTCTAACTGGGAGCCAGGGTGCATTTCTTTTCTAATACGAAACAGCGGGAAAGCCCCATAGGTTCTCTGTGTAGCTGTATGGCTGTGTTCAGGTTGTAGGGTCTGCTCGCGGGCAGGTCAAATCTCGCGCCGCTCACCGCTGGTAGCCTCGGACCCCTTCATCCCGAGTGGCGGGGCGGGGAGAGCGAGGCTAGGAGAAAGCCTTTATAAGGCGAGACCGGGAAGGCTCGCTCTCTTTCTCGCTCTTGGACCAGCCCTGCGAAAGGACCACCTGACCCAGCTGCCACGACGACGACCGGCCCCCCTTATGTGAGAATAAACCCTTTGTACAAAGTCCTGCCTCGAGTGACTGCCTGTGCGTCCCCGCGCAGACGAATTGCCCACAAATAATGGCGCCCAACGTGGGGCTTTAATTAACACCTTGTGGACGATTTCTCTGCCGATTTTGGGACGTGCAGCCAGACTCGTGGCAGGCCCTCTTTGTTCAGGGCCACGCCGGACCGATAGGGTTAAGGAGCGGGTCAGGCGGAATGTTCGCGGGGTAGCGACTTGTGTAGTGTTGTAAAGTTGTTAGGGGTTTTGTGTTATTTATGTAGTTTTCGGGCGTTTTCTGTTGTGTATTTCCGCGTGTTTGTAGACAGATTGTTGTGTATGTGAATGTTCTTGTTGCCATGAGCAGTTAGCCGGTGCGGCCGGACAGTTGGCGCGAACTATGCCTCCCAGAAAGGATGTTTCAGCCACGGCTTTGGATGGCGGGGCAGCCGGTAGTGAGACGGCCGACGCGGCGGCCGTAATAGGGCAGGTGACTGAGATGTTTGCCGCATTAGCCCGTCAGCTCGGTTCGGTGGCTGGCGCCAACCAGGCCGCAGCATCGGTAGCATCGGCGACAGCATCGCGCCCGCGGATAAATATGGAGGTCCCCTCCTTTTCCGGGTACAGGGACGCGAAATCAGTCCACGAGTTTCTACAGCAACTCGAGGACTACCAGACGGCTCTGGGCGCCCCAGATGACGTAATGCTAGGGCAGGTCCTGCCTGTAGCACTCGTCGAGAGCGCGGCGCGATGGAGGCGCTGCCAGCCGACTTTCCAGTCGATGGCGGACTTCAAAGACCGTTTCCGCGCCGAGTTCTTGCCGCCTGATTATGAGCGCCGGATGCTGGAGGAGCTCGCGTTGCGCACCCAACACCCAGAGGAAAGCCTCCTCGAGTACGTACGCGCAATGCAAGAGCTGTACAAGAGGGCAGATCTGACGGCAACCGACCGAGATCAGGTTGCGCGTGTGATCAGGCAGTGCCATCCACGCTTCAAGCCGTATCTGCGGGGCCGCAGTTTTACAAACCTCGAGGCCCTAGCACAGGAGGCTAAAACCCTGCAGGCGGATTTGCTGGCCGAGCTGCGCTACCAGCCGCCCCCCAGGCCGGCCGAATCGCTGGAACCGGGATGCGCATGGGAAGGAGGCCGAGAATGCGCGATGAGGGCTCGGCGCGCCGAGGTAATGGCCGTGGAAAGGCAGGCGGAACCCCCTGTTGTCCCTCGCGCGCTTGACCCGTACGCATTCGAGCAGCGGCGTCGTGCCGGTCTCACAGGCCACGCGCCGAGCGAGCGTCAGGAATGCGCGGAGAAAGGGGAGAGCCGTCCCCAACCGCTTCGTGGAACGAGGGGTCCTCCGTCCACGCGGCGGGTGAACGACCGGCTTTGCTGGAATTGCAACCAGCCCGGCCACATGGCACGCAAATGCCAAGCTAGGCGTATGCAGGGAAACGCCAGGCGCTGGCGGTGATGTCGGGTGGCACCGACCTTTCACCGTCAGCGGGAGAATTTCATGGTTGTCAAGGCGCTAGTCAGGAAAAGAACTCCCGCGCCGGCGACGGGGAGGCCTTTGTCCCGCTCGCCTGTAGAGCTCAGGGAGTCGTTCCGCGCTCAAGCCCTTGTAGCGCCCGGCGACGCTATAAAGCGCCGGCGCTGAGATCAGCGTTACAGCGTGCGCTAGAGGAAAATAAAGTCGGACAGCGCGTGCTCGTGGCGCACGCCCGGCACGGGCAGTCCGGAACTAGAAGCCTGCCACGCTGGTCGTCTCTGTCTGGTGCTCCGCTGCGACCCCGCAAAATCCTCAACAGTGGTGACCTGGCGAACCGTGCCTTCTATCTCAGCGGCGTTCCAGCATGGCGTACTGGCAGCACCCAAGTTTCGACCCGCCGCTCCCGGCGTTCCGGCCTGCAGGCGTCGGCGGGTGGTTCGCCCAACTGGAGGCTGCGATGTACCTGAACGGCATCACCATCCAGCCGTTCAAACACGAAGTCCTTTGTGACATCCTCCCGACCGACCTCCTGCGTCGGCTCACCTACTCTGCTTTCGGCGGCCGGCCATACGATGAGCTTCGTGCGGCCGTCTTGGCGGACTTCGGCGCCTACTACGTTCGGCCGCCGCTCTACGACGCAGCGGACCCGTTTTCGCCGCCGCCAGCCTCTGTCCCTGGACCGGCCTCGCTCGCGCCCACGCAGCCTTCATCAGCACCCGGCCCGCCTCAGCAGCCCCTCCCCGCATCGCCGCCACTCCCGTCCAGCGTCTCCAGCCCGGCTGTCTCTCTCGACGCCACACCAGGTGGGATCCGCACGAGCTTCGCCTCGCGTCCTTCTCCCACTACTATCGTACCCGCGTCTCTGGCCCTGCCTCTTTGCGCTTCAGTGGCGTTGTCGCCAGAGCCTCCTGCAGCCAAAGACGACTCTGCGGCAGCAGCCGTGCCGAGGCTTCCGGCATCTCCATCTACCTCGTCACTACCGCCAACAGCTCTGCAGGCCTCTTCTGTGAGGTTGAAGCCGTCGCCCGCTGATGCTAAAGAGCCCTCGACAACGACCAAGCCTGCTTGTCACACTCCCAGCCCCTCAGAAGGTCCGCAGAGCACTACTCGTCATCAGGAGCAGGATGAGAAAGCCAACCCGATGACAGCAGTAACAAGCACGGCGATCGCCTCCAGCCCCACTTTGCCTGAAACAGTTCCTGACCCAGTGTCAGCTCTTGCTCTCAAGCCCGACCATGCCCACACGCGCATCAGCACTGGCCAGTCGCTCCGGACGGCCACTCCCGATTTACCCCAGCACCTGGAATTGAACCCAGCAACTTCCCCCGTCATCACCACAGCTGTCACCGTTGTCTCGTCGGTCACACCTGTGCCAACCCTAGTGGCCGGACCGCACTGCTCGCGCCCTACATCAGGGGCACCTGAGCCATGTAAGCCAGCCATTTCCACCTATTTGGACGACTTGAAGCTGGCGCTACAGCAGCGCCACGACACCACGCTAAAGACCACATCTGTCCACGGAGCCGTTTCGACCGCTCCCTTGCTTGTGACGGCGTACTCTGTGTGCCAGCTTCCCGCTGACATCAGCTGCAACGGTCCAGCACCAATGACACTTGTGCCAGCGGGCAGCACTACAGTCGGTGACGGCCCCACCATGGCACCCTGCATCATTCGCCCATTGCGCAGCAGCCAGGCTCGTCCACCTGAATCCGCGCCCTCCACCCGACGGCTCTTCCCGGACCCTGACATGAACTTACCGGACCCTCCCTCCATCGCGTGACCTCCATCTGTACCCCGTCGGCGCGTACATTTCGCCGTTCCGTCTAGGCGGGGGGCCCTGTAGCGCCCGGCGACACTATAAAGCGCCGGCGCTGAGATCGGCGTTACAGCGTGCGCTAGAGGAAAATAAAGTCGGACAGCGCGTGCTCGTGGCGCACGCCCGGCACGGGCAGTCCGGAACTAGAAGCCTGCCACGCTGGTCGTCTCTGTCTGGTGCTCCGCTGCGACCCCGCAAATCCTCAACACCCTTTTATGCTAGTGCAGTTAGCGGGTCGATGCTACTCTGCACTCGTAGACACGGGCTCAACGCTGTCACTGGTCGGTGACGAGGTGTACGAGGCCTGCCGTATAGGTAACATCCGTGTCAGACCGGCCGAAACCCCGTTAAGCTTAGCAGCTGGGGCGGCAAAGGCAAAGGGAGCAGTGCGTCTTACGATGCGCTTTGACGGCAGAAAGCGGAGACATCGCTTCGTCTATCTGCCTGGCTTGTCGATACCAGTAATTCTGGGAAGGGATTTTCTCTCGAGCGAAGGCATTGTGCTCGACATGGGGGAGAATGGCTATCGTTACAGCCAGCTCGCCCCCCTCATTCCCTTCGAAAGCGCATCCTTGCCCGGCTGTCCTGCACACAAGGTGGGTGTCCACACCTGGGCGACAGAAAGGCAGGTGAGCTCCCCCGAGATGCTGAGAGGCGGTGGCCCGTTAGAAGCGATTATTGCGTCTTTCTCAGGACCCAGTAGTCAGCGCCGAAGGCTGGCGGAAACTTTACTCCCGTTTTCGGATTGCTTCACGGAGAAACCGGGCAGAACCGACCTGCTTCAGCATGAGATTCAGACGGGTGATACGCGCCCTTTCAGGTGTAACCCGAGGCCGTTACGTGCGCATAAGAGGCAGCTTCTCGACTGTGCCCTTGACGAGATGATTGATACCGGTGGGGTGAGACCCTCACAAAGTCCCTGGGCGTCACCAGTGGTTCTAGCGCCGAAGAAAGATGGATCGGTCAGGCTGTGTGTTGATTATCGTAAGCTCAACTCACTGACGCCTACGGTTGCGTACCCTTTTCAGTCGATTGAGGCTGTGATGTACGCGTTAGGGAACGCGAGGTTCTTCACAGTCCTAGAGGCAAGCAGAGGGTACCTGCAGATTGAGGTGGCCGAAGGTGACATTGAGAAAACCGCATTCACCTGCCACCGCGGGCTCTTCGAATTTACTCGACTCCCGTTTGGTTTGTCTAACGCCCCGAGCACGTTCATGCGACTGATGGACATCGTGCTGGGCGATGCAAGGTTCAACTACGCCATGGCGTACCTCGACGACGTTGTCATATTCTCAAAGTCGTTCGAGGAGCACCTCATTCACCTGAATTCCGTTCTCGATAGAACGAGACGTGCCGGTCTAACCATAAATCCAAAGAAAGTGCAGTTGGCATCGAAGAGAGTGAACCTCTTGGGCTTTGTCGTGGATGATGGCACACTGAGACCGAATGATGACAAACTGCAGGCAATTCTGAACTACCCCTGCCCCATGGATGTGAAAAGCTTGCAGAGGTTTTTGGGGATGGTTGCGTTCTACAGGCAATTCATCCCGCGCTGTTCGGAGCTTGCAAGGCCGCTGAACCTGCTGTTGCGTAAAGGCTCGAAGTGGGTCTGGGGCAAGGAACAGAGTGACGCATTTGTTGACTTGGCTCGCGCGATAGCGAATACCGCTAGTCTGCGCCTCCCCGACCTGAACAAGCAGTTTGTCTTGCAGACAGACGCTAGTGACTACGGTGTTGGAGCTGTTTTGTTGCAGGAACACGAGGGCAAACTGCGCCCTGTCGCGTCCGCTAGTCGCACGCTCACATTGGCGGAGTGGAATTACTCCGTGACCGAAAAGGAATGCCTGGCGATCATGTTCGCATTGTCGAAGTTCGACATGTACCTAGACGGAGCGGTCTTCACCGTGCAGACAGATCATCAGGCATTGTCTTGGTTAAAGAGGCTCAAGAACCCCGCAGGCAGACTCGCGAGATGGGCGCTGACGTTGCAACGTTACGCGTACGCCATCGAGTACCGCCGGGGCAGCTTGAACAAGGTGACCGATGCTTTATCGCGCGCACCGTGCAAGGCTGGCGGAAGCGCTTCAGAGGCGCAGCCCAGCTTGGTAGAAAGCGGCGTCACCGCTGTTGGAGAGGAGGAGAGGGCGGACGGGAGTGTCGCGCCCGGTTTGGAGAAAGAGGAGACGGACAAAGGTCCCGCGCGGTGCTGTGACGGAAGGGAAACACAGCAGCTCGTGGCGGCGACCGCTCGCCTGCCTAGGAGCGAGGCAGAAAGAAATCTGTCTTGGGGAGTAGCGGTCAGTAGAGAAGAGCTGATCGAGGCCCAGAAAGCAGACGGTCTTTGCCAGCGGGTGCTGAAGGAGCTTGCGAGCAGCGCAGCTTGCACCGGGAACGCTGAGGGCAAGTACGACGCGTGTCTGCTGGGCGATGATGGCTTGCTGCTCCGCTATATTCCCCAACTTGACGAGGAAGAGGCGATAGCATCCCCTTTCCGAGTCGTGGTCCCGATAAGGTTGCGGAAACGGTTCCTGCAGTACTTCCATGACTCAGCGCTGGCAGGCCATGGCAGCGGCAGTAAGACTTACGACAAGTTATGCCGTGTCGCGACCTGGCCAGGCATGAGAAAGGATGTGCTGGGATACGCCCGTACCTGCCCGGTATGCCAGGTAGCCAAGCCTCGGGCGGGCAAGCCCGCTGGCATGATGAAGGCGGTAGTTAGCAACTACCCGTGGCAAGTGGTCGCGTGCGATATCATGGGACCCCTCCCTCGGTCCGCGCGCGGAAACCAATTCATCCTGGTAATAACGGACCACTATTCCAAGTGGGTTGAGGTTTTTCCCCTTAGGAAGCTTGTGTCGGAACGAATTTGGGAAAAACTGTTGGAGACTTTCACTCGTTTCGGTTTCCCTTCCGACCTGATTACATACAATGCTTCGTATTTCACAAGCAAAGTCTTTGTAGACTCTTGTCGGGCGCTTCAAATCCGCCACAGGAGAACGAGTCCCTACCACGCTCAGAGCAACATAACCGAGCGGGTGAATCGAAATCTGAAGAGCCTGCTGGTCGCGACGACCGAGCAGCACAGAGATTGGGACGCGCGGCTGTCCGAACTGGCGTTCGCTACAAGGACAACCGTGAACAGGTCAGTGGGTATTACACCAGCTTACTTGAATTTTGGGAGAGAGATCGCTTTTCCGCTAGAGAATGCCCTACTCGACGCGGCGGGGCCTGCGCCCCCTCCGCTTTCGCAGTACGCGGCAAGGCTCCGGGAGCGCTTGGAGGCAGCGCAGCACGCAGCCCGAGAAAACCTCGATGTCGCGCGCATGGAGCAGGCGGATCAGTACAACAAAGGTCGCCGTCACGTCGTTTTCAACACGGGCGACTTAGTACTCAAGAGAACGCACCCACTTAGTAACGCAGCGCGCGGTTTCGCCGCGTCGCTAGCGCACAAGTGGGCTGGGCCGTACGAAGTTACGGCACGGACTACGCCGCTCACCTACCAGTTGCGGTTGTTGACAAACGGCGAAACCGCCGGTCCGGTGCATGTCGCTGATTTGAAGGCTTTCCACCTTCGCAAGGACGATGGCTGCGAAGCGGTGGAAAATCAGCGCGATCCGGCGATCTCACCCCCGGGAGGACGAGCAGGTAGCGGTGCGGTTCGCAACCGACGCTACAACCTGAGGACCAGGTAGCACCCGTGTCTCTCGATCAATTATCACTCGCAGTGCTCTCGCCCTCTCAGTATGTCTTCTAGGAAGCTCCAGCGGACCGACGCCCGTGGCTCGGACTCCAGAAGGCAAGGCAGACCACCGTCGAACGGTGGCCGCCATCAAGGCGCGCCACCCGGCTGGCGGCAGGAGCCGCGCGAGTGGCGCAGGTTCCACGGCCGCGGTGGCCCCCACCGCCAGCCAAACCACGTGCCTAACCACTGGAGAGCACCTCCCAGTGGTGCAGGCCAACGCAAGGGCGCCAGGGATCATCAGGCGCAGGGCACCCTTCAGCACCCAGCCGGCGCTTCGGCCGCCGAGCAGCCGCAACTCAGGCGGCCCAGGAGCCATCCGCCGCTTGTACAACGACGAGGAGCGGGCCGGCCTGTGCTCGCTCGGCGGCACACTTGTCGTGCACCGGCTCGGCCATGAGGCCGGTGCGTTGCATACCGCCACTGCAGAGGGGCAGCCCGGAGGAGGCGGCCCTTCGCATCCTCCAGTCCAGCCGCCCAGACCTGCTGTCCCCGGCGGCCGAGGAGCTTTGGAGGGCGCTGCCGGCAGGGCCCCCAGTAGAGCCAGGCGCCTCGCTCCCCCAGGCGGCTCGTGAGGAGTCCATCCAGCCAGCGGTGAGCGTCCCCCCGGCGAGCACCCCTCCCCCCTGCGACGACTCTATGGACCCGGGCCCGGAGGTCATCGAACGCCTTCTGGCGGACCCCGGGACGGACGTTTGAGGGGGGGGGGGAGATGTAGGGTCTGCTCGCGGGCAGGTCAAATCTCGCGCCGCTCACCGCTGGTAGCCTCGGACCCCTTCATCCCGAGTGGCGGGGCGGGGAGAGCGAGGCTAGGAGAAAGCCTTTATAAGGCGAGACCGGGAAGGCTCGCTCTCTTTCTCGCTCTTGGACCAGCCCTGCGAAAGGACCACCTGACCCAGCTGCCACGACGACGACCGGCCCCCCTGATGTGAGAATAATCCCTTTGTACAAAGTCCTGCCTCGAGTGACTGCCTGTGCGTCCCCGCGCAGAGGAATTGCCCACAAGGTGATGACTAATAAGTATGCACTTCATTCTTAGATATCTGCTCAACCTTGGCGGAATCTCCTAAAAAATACGGCAAACAAATTTGACGTAAGACCACCTGCTAGCTTTGAAAGCAGGTTTAAATACTAGGTTATCTACATTGAAAGGAATCAAGGTGCAGAACGCGATGCTACTCAACAAGCACTTTAATTATGATATTCATAGTTTTGAAAGCAATTCACTCGTTTCCTACTAAGAAAAGGTGGTGAGTAAAGGCAGCACAGATAATTTAGATTGGAGCCAACCATCCCATGTAATTTTAAACAGACGAAGAAACAGATAAAAGAGAAGAAATTTCGAACAGTAAATCTGCCTAAAGAGTAGATATTACACTGCATGCAGGATCTGAAGTAGTCAGTCAATTGGAGCAGATCCTCAATGTAGAGGGACTGAATCCCCTAATACATCGAATTAAAATAACTTTTTTCACATTGTTTCTAGTGATAACACTGAAATAGATACTTTATGGAAAGAGTTTAGGAAAATAGTAAGCTGCTGTAGGGGTGCATTCTTTCCACAAAAAATAAAGCGACTAAAGGGAAACAACCCGCGGATTATGTGGGATGTAATTCTTGTACAACGACAAGTTCCGAGCCTCCGCCTATCTACTAATGATGAGGGGCAGACTGCTACTAAATCATTCAAACTGTCCAGCCCAGTCGCAAGGCTAAATGAGGCATCAAAACATACTACATACAAAGGAGCAATACTTTAACTTGAGTTCCCTACACCTCTCCCCATAGATTCTGGAAATATTTTCACAAGGATAAAACAGCATTACCGAATCTGTCGACGGAAGAAAAACAGACGAAAGCTAACATGCACAACAATTTCTTTAAACCTCTTTTTAGCAACGATAACATCGCTCTTCCCAACCGTTGTTGCACAACTACACCTTGAATTGCTCCTCTTGAATAACAGACGACGGTCTTAACTTGCTGCTAAACCTAGACACAAATAAATCTATTCGTTCAGATGGCATCCTAAAACACTTCCTTAAACGATGTGGCGAATGGTGCAATAACTACCTCGGTATCACCTTTCGAAAATCTTTATCAACCTCAAAGTTACCTCACAACTGGAAAAAAGCAAACGTTCTCCCTGTTCGTTAATCCATAGATACAAACCCACCCACTAAGTACAGACCCATTTCGGTCAGGAGCACGTTGTGCAAAATCATGCATACTAACTAAATACACATATCGAACGAACACTCTCAACCATTCCTTCTTTCCTTTAGCCATCACAGAATGCAATAAGCTTGATCTATCGATTACCAATGCAGACGCACTATCTTCCTTCACCTCAAGATTAGAATATAACAAAAATCAGTGAAGTGCTCATAGTCCTACATTCTACCACATTACAGCGCAACTAATACTGTATTTGTTCCCATTCCTGGACATGTTATTTTTACCGACGATTGCGTGGTCCATTGCGACCCATTACCTTCTTTTTCGTTTACTTTTTTTCCCTATTGTTAAATACCTTGAATATTAGCATGCTTCCTACCAAGAACGACTGCCACTCTACTTGTTTTATTTTTTCTACTCTTCAAAACAGCCACAGAAACCAAGAGACAGAGGGGATTTTTAATTAACAATCCCCTCCGTCTTTTGGCTTCTGTGGCTGTTGGCTTCTCTCATATTTCTAACGAGCCCCTATTTCCCCTTCCCTTGTTTGCTTAATTGCTTAGCGAGGGCCTCGGCTCTGGCAGCCTTGAAGCCATAGGAAGCATAAGAGGGTTCTCACACAGCTTCCACCCTCGCCGTTCGATGACGTTCTACGTCACATCAGCGGTAGCTCAGGGCGTGCTACGTACGCCGCTTCAAGACGTGAGTGGCGCTAATGAACACCCCCAAGGTTAGGTTATTTGTAAACATAAATACCTCGGAAAGCAGAAGATTTGACAGCCGTCGTCGTGGCTAAGCGGTAGAGCACCGGACGCGTTATTCGGAGGTCGTGGTTTCGGATCCCACCGGCGGCATGTGGTTGTTTTTTCTTCTGCTTTTCTAATCAATTTGCTTCAAGCGGTAACATATTCATTAATATTCTAGATCGAACAACAGCACAAAATAAATAGATAAATTTAAGAATCCCCTCTGTCCATTGGTTCCTGTGGCTGTTGGCTTCTCTCATATTTCTAACGGGCCCCTCATTCTCCTTCCCTACATACATACATACATACATGCTTACATACATACATACATACATACATACATACATACATACATACATACATACATACATACATACATACATACATACATACATACATACATACATACATACATACATACATACATACATACATACATACATACATACATACATACATACATACAGGGTCCGTCAAAAGTTCCAAGGCCACAGGGTTTGCTTTTGAGCAGCATAGTCGGGCTGTTGAGATACCCTCGAAGCTCAAAATATCTGTAGAGAATAGAAGAAGGATCGTTCTACCATCTGAGAACCTCGATAGCTCTATTGGAATCTTAAGTGCCAGGATATACCGATGAAAAGCGGACCATGTGGCCTGGGAACTTTTGACGGACCCTGTACATACATACATACATACAGACATACATACATACATGCATGCATGCATACATATATATATATATATATATATATATATATACATGCATGTACGAGGGGGTACCCAAAAGAAACCGGACTTATTTTTGTTTGAACTTATTTGTTCACATTTTAAGCACACACCTTCAATCTCCTTCAAAGTATTCCCCACTTGCAATGATACGCTTGTCGAATCTTTCATTCCATTTTTCAAAACATTGTTTACATCCATCTTTCGTGATGCTCGACAGTGCCTCCGTCGTTTTTTTTCTTCACCTCAGCAACATCAGCGAAACGCTTTCCATTCACCTATTTTTTCATTCTAGGAAACAAAGAAAGTAGCACGGGGCAAGGTCGGGAGTGTATGAGGGTTGAGGAATAGGGGTCATGCCATTTTTGGTCCAAAATTGTCGTACAGACGGAGCTGTGTGAGCAGGGGCATTGCCATGATGGAAAAATCAGTCACCCGACCGCCACAAATCTGGCCGCTCGCACCGCACACTGTTGCCCAATCTTTTCAAAACATCCAAGTAGAAAGCCTGGCTAACTGTCTGACCCTGCGGAACAAATTCTCAATGGACGACTCCTCTCACGTCGGAAAAACTAATCAGCATTGTTTTGAGGTTTGGTTTCACCTGACGAGCTTTCTTGAGGCGAGGTGATTTTGAAGTTTTCCATTGGCATGATTGTTGCTTTGATTCAGGATTCGATCCAGGAACACTTGAGTTGTCCTCATAGCATCGTCGTTGTACGTCTTTCTTAATATTTCAAGAGTTTCCATTCAACTTTTTCCGAGCAAAAATCAGAATTTCACCGGCGCACGCTGTTCACGAAAATCAGCCATCGCAAAAACGACATTCACACAAAACAGTCGTCACTCTAAAACTCTGCCTAAACTAGTCTGACCTCCTTCAACGACGGCACTCGGCTTACTGACTCTGGAATGTTCGTTTTATGCGCTCCTAGTGGCAAAACACGGTACCACAGAAGCTTTGCCGACCAAAAAATTTAGACCGGTTTCTTTTGGGTACCCCCTCGTATGTATGTATGTATGTATGTATGTATGTATGTATGTATGTATGTATGTATGTATGTATGTATGTATGTATGTATGTATGTATGTATGTATGTATGTATGTATGTATGTATGTATGTATGTATGTATGTATGCATGCAGGCAGGCATACATGTATGTATGCATGTATGTATGTATGTATGCATGTATGCACGTATGTATGTATGTATGTATGTATGTATCCATGCATATATGTATGTATGTATGCATGCATGCATGTATGTATGTATGTATGTATGTATGTATGTATGTATGTATGTATGTATGCATGCATGTATGTGTGTATGTATGTATGTATGTATGTATGTATGCAGGCATGCATGTATGTATGTATGTATGTATGTATGCATGTATGTATGTATGTATGTATGTATGTATGTATGTATCCATGCATATATGTATGTATGTATGCATGCATGTATGTATGTATGTAAGTATGCATGCATGTATGTATGTATGTATGTATGTATGTATATATGTATGTATGTATGTATGTATATATGTATGTATGTATGTTTGGCTGCATCGTGCGAAAAATGCATGCGCTATCGAATGCATGCAGGCAAAGCATCCCCTCCAGTGCACGTAACTGGTCGAAAACGGCCAAATTTTGTCGAGCCACAGCGCCAAGGATAATCGCATTTTCGAAATTCTAAAAACTGATATGGCTATTACCAACGACTGGCTACAAATATCTAATTGCAACTAGGCGCTTAACTGCGACAGTTAAAAAGTTCATTTTCAAAAATTAATTAACTAGTTTGCTAATTAATACGATTCACCGGTTTTCTGGTGTTCACCAACACTAGTAATGCTATGCTGCAAAAGGCAGATCGTTACCCTGAAAATTCTATTCATGAAAATTTTTAAAGTGTTCGCTGAAACACCTGGTATATATATATATATATATATATATACACGCTTCATTTAGGTAAATATTTATTGCGAGTCAACGTTTCGAACAGAGCCTGTCTTTTTCAAGACGGAAGTTATATGGTTCTCACTTCTCTTCTTAAGGGGTTTTCATCTGTACAGGTGTACACCCCAAAAGCAAAAAAAAGGGAATGCACTAACGGAACAGGATGGGGGAGAGAAAGTGTCGCTACTCACGTATGCTAACGCGGGGAGAAAAGAAAGAAAAAAGAGGAAGAGAAAAAAAGCAGGAGGGAAGATGGACGGTGGCCTGAGTCGCAATGTAGCGGCCACAAACAGTAGCCGAAGCGCAGAATAGATTTGATATTCACTCACGTGTTGTCCACATAAACAAGTAAACAAAAACTCAGGGGCACTTTAACTGTCTAAAGTGCGTAGAGGCGAAAGCGTTTTCCGCACCACTTTGACTGCTTCTGTGGCACTGGTGGCGCCACATGTAATTGATTTTTTCGTTTTGTTTATGGGGTTTAACGTCCCAAAGCGACTAAGGCTATGAGAGACGCCGTAGTGGAGGGCTCCGGAAATTTCGACCACCTGGGGTTCTTTAACGTGCACTTACATCGCACAGTACACAGGCCTCTAGAATTTCTCCTCCAAAGAAATTCAGCCGCCGCGGCCGGGATCGAGCCCGCGTCTTTTGGGTCAGCAGCCGAGCACCATAACCACTGAGCCACCGCGACGGATCACATGTAATTGAGTACTGATTACTAAGTGATGACAAATCACTGATTAATTGTTAATTACTGATTAATGCCTGAACACTAATTAACAGCTAATTAATGACGCTTAAGCTTCCCCTTTAGGAGTGGAACGCGACAGCGTGTTGTAGCGCTGCCAGGGAGTCCACGGAATGCCACCACCCGTTCGGCGCGATGCCTTGCCCTTTGAACTCAACGCTTTCTCAGGAAAGGAAATGGCGCAGTAATTCTCTGTCATCTTGGTGGACACCTGAACCGCACTGTAGAGGAAGGGAGGAAGTGGGAGTGAAAGAACAAAGACGAAGATGGCCCGTAATGAAGAAAATGAAAATTGTATTTGAGGAAAGGAAATTACGCAGTAACTGTCTCACATATCTCGGTGGACACCCGTCAAAATTCATGGGGGCACTTTCCTGACCTAAACTGCGGTCACTGATGTGTGGTTAAGATGTTAAGCTTCGCCTTCAAGAGTGGAACGCGACAGCGTCTTGCAACGCTACCAAGGAGTCTATAGAACGCCATCGCCCATTCGGTTCTACGCCTCGCTCGTCGGTAAATTGGTTTTTGAGGAAAGGAATTGTATCTGTCTCTCATATCTCGGTGGACACCTAAACCTCGCCGAAAGTGAAGGGAGGAGGATGGGAGTGAGCGAAGACACCGTACTCACTAGACGCGCCTTTGTTCATTCCAAACCATCCGGCTGGCATGGCGGAGTGGTAGCATGCTCGTCTCGCACTCTGAAGACCGGGGTTCGATTGCCAAGCTCGACCAATTTCCTACTCGGTTTTATTTATTTATATGGCCTGATTAGAAAAGTTAATTAGGCTAATTGAGTAATTAAGCAATTACCGAAGCTCAGTCCCACTTACTTGGAGCATCACTATACGATCCCTTCAATTGGTTGCATGGTTAGTAGCCAAAGTACAATTGGCCCCGTTTGAAACTCGTGCACTGTGACGTCACGACCGTTTCGACCAATTGAAAAGCGTGACATTTCTGTCGACAACTGCTGCTTACAACGATGAGACATTAAAAGCTTTCGCCTTAATATACAAAGAAATAGATGTGTGAATGGCGGGGGACTTCCGTCATGTGAAACTCCTTCGGCGCAATCAGTCAAGGCGGGCAGAGTAGAGTTTATCTAGACACACATCGGCTGTAGTTGCGCTCACATGCACACAGCCACAAAAACAACATAAAAAGCCGGAAACGTAGGCGACTTTGTGAAAGAGGAGTCGCGTGGGGCCGCTATAAATAGCGGGAGGGCTTTGGCTAGGGTTCCTGGATTGCGCCGCGCTCGTCAAGATGGTAGAACGGGGGAAGGCGAGAGTGCGTTCTGGCATGAAGACATCTGTGTAAGCGTATGGGGGGAAGTTTGAGAAGAATTCGAAAGGGGAGGAATGGTGGAGGTTTGTAAATCCGGTACTCAAAGGTCAGCACTGGCTTTGGAAGCGGCGGATTGAAGCCAAACGCCGAGGCATTCGTTAAGGCCGTGGGCAATTGTGCCAAACTTCCAAACCCACCCTGTAAGTTTAACAAAACTTCTGTTTGGGCTAGATTGTGCATAGCTTATATTTAAATGAATTCAAGCGCACAGGAACACGCACACAAGAAGAGGAACACACAGGACAGGCGCTAACTTCATCTGATTTATTTGCAGGTAAGAGAGCGAAAATATATACATAAAACGAGACATGCGCAGTAAAGAAACAGATCGTCATAACACAATGCGTGCTCAAGGTATCTGTATTCTGCCTGCAAAAGATTAACTGACGTGTCACTCATACAGTCATGCCCCCTCTTCCTGATGTGAAAGGCTTCTAATAATTCACGTGCCGTCTTATCACCACCTCTGCCAAGAATCTTTATCTCCTTCAGCCGCGGCTCGCACGCTCTGCAGTTCGCAGAATGGTCTGCCAAATGTGTCCCTCCACTCCTTAATGCCCGCAAATGTTCCCCCGCCCGGTCATTGACACACCGCCCAGTCTGGCCTATGTAAGCCCTACCGCAGGTCAAAGGTATCTCGTAAACGACACCGGAACAGCAGTCGACATAGTTCTTTGAGTGCTTCTTCCTGCAGCCGCTCTTCTTTTCCGCACACGAAATGCGTGAACAAAGTTGGGCGAGTTTCTTCGGTGCGGAGAACACCACAGGAACGCCGTGTCGGCTTGCCACTTTTTTCACACGATGAGCAACCTTGTAGATATACGGAACCACTACTGCTTTGAACGGGTTCCTCTCCAGTACCTTCGCTTTGGCGAACATGACCTGCTTGGTTTTCCGAAGTAGGGCCTCGGCCACAGAAACAATGACCGCGCAGGGGAACCCAGCCATAAGTAGCCGGTGTACTTGCTTATTAAAGCTGCACTGCATAGCATGCGGGCACGACTTCGAGAGAGCAGACCCCAGGCATAGGCCGGCAATAGTCCTCTTGGCAGTTTTCGAGTGAGCAGAATCAAAAGGTAAAAGCTCTTTCTGTGCCCTGGGAGCGTACTCCCAACATACATGATCTACTGCTATAGTAAAATTGACATCTAAAAACTGCAACGAACCTTGTAAAGGAAGTTCGTGCGTAAATCTCAATCCCCTCCCGTTCTGCTGAAAGCTCTCCAGTATGCTGCCAACTGCGTCGGTGTAAGAAATGTTGTTTGGTTTTTTCAAAACAATAAGAAAATCATCAACGTACCTAAAAACTTTCAGCACTCCCTTCCCATTAAAGCTTTGCTCAAGGGCGCGGTCAATAAAAGCTAAAAACAGGTTACAAAGCACGGGGGCTACGCAGGACCCAATGCAGATCCCTTGTCTCTGACAATAAAATTTATTCTCAAAAAAGATAAAAGTAACACCTAAATAAAAATCAAGAACGCGCATAAAATTGTCCACTGTAAGACCACATGAGTTCTGGAAATGCACCTCTCCGCTTTCTTCTATCGCGCTCCTAACAACACCGAATAAATCCTCGTGGAGCACAGAATAAAACAGATCTTCCACATCTACAGAGAACATATACCCAACTAAAGAATTACTCTCGAGAAACCGTACAACCTGTAGCGAGTTCTTTACAGTGAAGGGGTCATGGACCTGTAGAGAGCCCAGGTGTTTCTGCAGGTACCTACTGAGGATGTGCTGCCATGTACCGTTTTCGCTTACTATACACCTAAACGGTGCATCTGCCTTATGGGTTTTAGCT
This sequence comes from Amblyomma mixtum, assembly GCF_055824585.1. Lineage (NCBI taxonomy): Eukaryota > Metazoa > Arthropoda > Arachnida > Ixodida > Ixodidae > Amblyomma > Amblyomma mixtum. The sequence goes on along the minus strand of NW_028317728.1, from coordinate 197,266 downwards.
GTGAAAAACACAGTGAGGGCATTAAACTTAGAGTCAACAATGCTATTCGCTAAGCCGTTCAGCTGTAATTCCCTGCACATGGCCGCCGCCTTACATTTCACTCTGGTCGCGCTGGATTTCACTGCCGTGAAGTTCTTGGCGATAGCCTCTTCCGCTCTCTTATGGTACTCCTCCTCCGCCAGCACAACAAAGCCTCCCTCCTTGTCTGATTGAAGCAGTCGCAGATGATTCTGTTGGAAGAAGGTAACCACTTTTCCCAACCCGTCCTTGGAACGACTAGTGGTGGCCTTGCTCGTAGTCTTCATAAGCACATCCACTCCATCGGACGACTACGCCGACATGATCGCTTCTGACCTACCGCCGCTGCAAGCTCGCGATCTTCGGTGCCTCTTATCATCTTTCTGCGACATCTTCGACTTTGATAGCCGTGTTTTGGCTCGGACCTCTGTGGTGACGCATCACATAAACACCGGTGATTCCGCTCCTCTCCGCAGACGTCCGTACCGAGTGTCCAGCGCCGAACGCACCGTCATAAATCAAGAGGTGGACAAGATGCTCGCAAAAGACATCATCGAGCCCTCGTCAAGTCCTTGGGCTTCACCAGTCGTCCTGGTGAAAAAGAAGGACGGCAGCTGGCGCTTCTGCGTTGATTATCGGCACCTCAACCGCATCACAAAAAAAGACGTATATCCACTCCCAAGGATCGATGATGCATTAGACTGCCTCCACGGCGCCAAATATTTCTCTTCAATTGATCTTCGATCGGGGTACTGGGAAATTGCCGTTGATGAAAAGGACCGCGAGAAGACCGCCTTCGTGACGCCTGATGGCTTATACCAGTTTAAAGTCATGCCGTTCGGCCTCTGTAACGCCCCGGCTACCTTCGAACGAATGATGGACTCCCTTCTTCGTGGCTTTAAATGGTCCACTTGCCTCTGTTACCTAGACGATGTTGTGGTTTTCTCGCCTACTTTTGCCACGCACCTCGAGCGCCTCTCCAATATTCTGACAGTATTTCGTAACGCCGGACTTCAGCTGAACTCATCGAAATGCAAGTTCGGTCGTCGCCAACTCACTATTCTCGGACACCTCGTTGACGCTTCTGGTGTACGCCCAGATCCCATCAAAATTCAAGCTGTGAAGGACTTTCCTCTTCCAAGGTCGTCGAAAGATGTGCGCAGCTTTGTCGGCTTGTGCTCGTATTTTCGCCGTTTTATCAAAGATTTCGCCGGCATCGCTCGTCCCCTCACCGATCTTCTGAAGAACGACACCCCCTTTACTTGGGGCCCTGCTCAAGAGAACTCATTTTCAACCCTCGTTCATTTGCTGACCACTCCGCCCATCTTAGCACATTTTGACCCGTCGTCTCCCACAGAGGTTCGCACGGACGCCTCCGGATATGGCATCGGCGCCGTCCTAGACCAACGTCAACAGGGTCAGGATCGAGTCATCGCTTATGCCAGCCGCCTACTTTCAGCCGCAGAGCAAAATTACACCATTACTGAGCGTGAGTGTATTGCCCTTGTCTGGGCAGTGGCTAAATTCAGACCCTACCTGTTCGGCCGTTCATTCGCTGTTTTCACTGATCATCACGCTCTCTGTTGGCTGTCTTCACTAAAAGATCCCACCGGTCGCCTTGGTCGCTGGGCATTGCGCCTCCAAGAATACTCATATTCCGTCGTGTACAAGTCAGGGCGCCATCACCAGGACGCTGACTGTTTATCCCGATACCCTGTAGAACCACCTGACCTAGACGACGCTGAGACCCTGCCCGTGGCCCTTACCGTGTCGTGCGCCGTGTTACCGACGTGAACTATGAAATTGCTCCCCTTGAAACCTCGCCATCGTCCTCTGGCGCCACCACCGACATCGTCCACGTCTGTCGCCTGAAACCTTATCACGACGCTCATACGCCGCCGCCCTAACGCCGAGACGGCGTTTCAGCAGCCGGGGGTCCTGAAGCGGGTAGACGACGACGACAAACAGCGATGGCACGAGTGGGAAGAGTAGAAGACGACAACGAAGTTCGGACTGTGTTCTCGGTGCCGCTCGCAGCTGTTCTTGTCTATTTGTAAATATCTGTAAATATATTCTTTCCCGCAACAGTATATATATATATATATATATTGTGACGCCCATGAAAAGGCAATACTCATTCTGCGTGGTCGGCGTTGCTGGATAAGCCGAAGATGAGGAGAACGAGGTTGGTGGTGTCTCGTGCTCGGCAAGCGGACCCAGCTGCTTTTAGTCCTCCGTCCCGGTCTCAATAAACCCTGGGCGTAACATCTTGGTGGAAGGTGCCGGGTATACTGGTTCCCCGAAGACGGATCCTCTGCCGCAACCTCGCCGGAGTCGTCGCATTGTTGGTCTGCCGCCTTCTGTGTTCATGATGTCCCTGGACGGCGACGCTACGAGGTCTGTGCCCAGCAGTTCATGGCAGCATTTCCGGGAGCCACGGCCGTTTGCAGGCTCAACCAGCGAGGACGTGGATGAATGGCTTACCCACTACCAACGGGTGAGCCGCTACAATAAGTGGAACTCTTCTGCCCGACTTGCCAACGTCGTCTTTTCCCTGACCGACACGGCCCTAACGTGGTATGACAACCATGAGGATTCATTTACGACATGGGACCGCTTTGTAGAGGAGCTAAAGAAGTGTTTCGGCGACTCTGTCACGAAGAAGAAGCGGGCTGAGCAAGCGCTTGCGCAAAGGGCTCAGCTTCCCGGAGAGACCTGTACAAAGTTCATTGAAGAAATCATAAAGTTATGCGAGGTCGTCTCTCCTGGTATGACCGAAAAAGATAAAGTTGGCCACCTACTTAAAGGGTTTGCAGAAGACATTTACAATTTTCGTATCGGCAAAGCAAGTCTAGATTCCGTGTCTGACGTCATCCAGCACTGTCGCACATTTGAGACATTGAAGATGCGTCGCATCATACCGAAATTCGGACGTTTGGCCGGAGTGACAACGGTGGCAGCCGTAGACACAACATCGTCGTGTGATCTGGCTTCCACGATCCGCCAGATCGTGCGCGAAGAGTTGGCCAGGTCGCTGGAACTCACTCGGAATTCTTCAGTGCTTCCCCCTGAGTATCCCACCACTTAGCGAAAAAGAGGATGTGCTAAAAATGCATTTCAAACGTATTGTATTAATTTCATATTGCCACGCGCCTAACGCGCCGCGCGGCCTCCGCGCTGAGTCGAAGACGACGACGAAGCGGCGGTGGGCTCTCGTGGCGCGCTGTTCTGTTCTGTGTTGTGGAAGCTGGCTCGATAATTAAAAAGAAGGCTCCCGGTCTTGGGTTCTCCCCGACGTCTACCTTCACGGCTCCTCTGGTCGTGACAATATTTATTTCGCATTTTTTTGTCCCTATGCTTAACCTGCAATACGAATGCTTTCTAAGTATACTGGGAATAATATTTTAAACGTTCTTAAATATACGTGAAAAGTACATTTTTGCCCGCTTAGCATATTTATAATGCATTAAAAATATACATTAGAAATATACTAAAAATATACATTTAATACATTAAAAATATGTTTACTCGGGCTTAAAAAAATTCTACAGGGCGGCTCCATGGAATGACACGGGTTAATTCTTCAACTGAAGAACAAATCGTACACGGGTATTAATCAACAGGAGTCTCATATTATAAGGTCACGTGATTGAATGGGAACGGCAGATACACACAGCATACCAAGACGACAGCGACACGGCAAACAACAAATCCTACGACAAGCGCTATACTTGGCTTGTGGTATATATACCCAGCGAAAGCGACGCACTATTTTGCACGGCGAGGCCTTTTTTTGCGCAAATACTGTGGGCTGCCAAATTATCGCAGAAGTACCCTGCTGGTCGCGTTCAAATCTGGGGTTAATTGAGAACGGAATAGCTAGTTGAAACTTGCGTGAGGCACAGGTCAGGAGTCGAACTGTCAACCAACAGATACATGAGTGTGTAAGGGAGCCGGTCTGCCCTGCCAGACGGGGTCCTTTCCGCTGGCTTATTCGGACCCAGAAGTACCCAAGGTGCTTTTGCTGGTATAATGCTATCGCGTTCTCAACGGAAATGTTCGAATGACATTGAGTGGAATGACATTCGAGAATAGGAATGACATTCGGACTCGACGGACTGCCGCGGTGCTGCACGACACTTTCGAAACGCATTCGAAAGCCTCAGCTCGTTTTCAGTGTACAGCGACGACGACGACGGCGGTCACACTAGTCCGTCAACGACAGTATATATCACGCTGAACAACAGCATGTAATTATAGTAAAATACCTAGTTTACTATAATATGTTTTAGAGGGACACGTTTTTCAGGCCAACGACACCGACGAATCCGGTCGGCGGACGGTCAGCCTTGTCGGCGGCTGAGCGAGAGCACGGTGATGAGGCGGCGGTGTGTATATGCTCGCGCTTCTAAATGAGCGAAACGAACGGCTATATTTCACGTGTGCACACCTGAACACTCACCAGCGATAAGCGCTTGCCAAATCAATTTCAGTCGACGACGGCTCTGTTCCCTTCCGCGACGACTAGGCCCAGCGAGGTCGCAGGGTTGGATCTGTGATTTCGGCGGTTGTGAAGAGCGAATCACAAGCTTTAGCGAATGCAAATGGTCACCAGGTCTAGTTTTGGCAACAGTGACCTGAAATCAACTATTGCTTACATCGCAGGGCACGCGTACGATGAACGGGAATCGCCGGTGTGACCGAGACTGCCGAGCCGTGCTTTACGGCCAGCAGCAGTCGTCGCCGTCGCTAGCTTGTGGATAACAGTCGCCAGACATACTTTTAGATAAAGTAGTTTTAAAAAAAGTACCGGTCACGTCGGAGAAAGCCGGGACAAGAAGCGAGAAGCGCCAGTCCTGCGCGATGCCAACAACCCGGCTTTCTCAGGCGTGCGATCGCATCATCGCTTCCCACACATTGTCGCACTGCGTAAACAAGTACGAGTACAACCAGTAAAAAAGAAAACAGATTGTTTAATAGAACGAAAGCGCAGATTGCGTTTTATGTTATGTAAACAAGCGATTTAAACAACAGTATGAGTGCAGTCGTCCTCATCGGCGCACTCCCGGGGAAATTTCATGCTGACGCGGTTAATATTCATTGGCGTAATATTATCTTCAAGCACTCCCCTAGACAGAACACCTGTAGCATCGTTAGATGACATTCGGTTGGAAGGCATTCGAAGCGCCCGTGTAGCAGGGGTACAAGTGGTGATCACCTTCCTGCTAGAAGTTACCATAAACGAAAGGATGACAAGAAAGGGAAAGTTTTCACTCTTCGCTGAAACGTCATTTCGAGCCCTAGGTTGTTCCACGGTAGCTTGAAGTGTAATGCAAATATGTTTACGCGGACAACCCATTTGTTAGAATTTAAATATACTTCAGACCGATTAATTGCGTGTTTACGAAAGTACACTTTAAATAAATGGCAGCACCAAAATGCGATCCCGAAACTCGATTTTGAGCATTAGATTGTTCAACGACAGCTTGTAGTGCGCTGCAAACATGCTAATGCGGACTGCCAATTTGCTAGAATTTCAGTGTTGTTTGGACGAATTAATTGCGTATTTACGGAAGTACACTTCAAATACATTGACGACACGCAAATGCCATTTCCCGAAACGCGATTTCGAGCTTCAACGGCAGCTAGAAGTGTGCAAAGACGTTTAAAAGGACTGCCCGTTTGTTAGAATTGAAGTATATTTCGGATGAATTAATTTCATATTTACGAAAGTTCACTTTTAATACATTGACAAGATGCTAAAACTGCATACATATACGTTTACAAGGGCTGCCCGTTTTCTAGAATTGAAGTATACTTTCGATGAATTAATTTCATATTTCCGAAAATACACTTTTAATACACTGACAAGACGCTAAAACTGCATTCATATTTTTTCACGTATTTGAAAACTGCTCGAAGTATGCTTTAAGTGAGGTATTTTTGGCACATTTTAAAAATATATTTTGAATACCAAGCATGAAATTTCAGGAACGTATTTCCTACATATTTTTAGTGCATTCATGAATACAAAATATGTTTAAAATACAATTTAAATAGCCCACCGTATATTCCAAACGTATTAGTTTTTGCTAAGGGACGCGCTCTCCTTCTCCAGCCGCAGTTAACGCAGCGGACTTTGAGGACCACCGGGTGCACCGACAGCTGCGGCCGAGCAAGGTACCGCGATCGCCTCCAGAGCACCGGCCCCGCTTTTACCAACATCCGCCGGCCACATACGACGAGAACTTTTGGCCCAATACTGGGCACGAAGACTACTTGCCGGCTCAACGTGCTCCTGGTCCCTCTCTTTTTGTGTTACCGCTGCGGTCAGCCCCAGTCACATCTCACGATTTTGTCCCCGCCGCCAACCATCGCGTTACGGCTCCTCAGGCTATCCTTCGCGGCAAGATTACCAACCTGTACCTTCTCGGCGCCCGTCCTACACGCCTGATGTCGACAACCGATGGCCTGCACAAATGCGGAATCATTCGCCGGCATCTGATCGAAGTGTGACGCCGCCTCCAGCCTTCCGTACACGTCGATCTCCATCACCCCGACGCCGCTCCTCCTCGCCTCCGCCGGAAAACTAGTCGCCGCGACCGATGGGGGTGAGGTCGCTGGAAGTCTGCCGCCGGAAGTGATACCCCTGCCTGTCGTTATGATGCAGAACAAAGTACATGTGCTAGTGGATGGTGTACCTGTGATGGCTTTAGTGGATACCGGTGCTACTGGTTCGGTTATGAGTGCTGCGTTTAAGTGCCTCCTAGGAAGAAAAGTTTTGTTTCGATGGGACAAAAATGTCCAGATTTGTGGCGTGAGTTGTGAACCGTTGCCAGCAGTTGGAGGGTGTAGTGTTAAGGTTTCTTTGGGTGGTGAAGTCTTCAGCACGGAAATTGTGGTGCTCAGCCGGTCGACGCACGACGTTATTCTTGGCCTAGACTTTTTGCAAATGTGTGGCGCTAACGTCGACTGTCACACAGGTAAGCTCAACGTCGGCAAATATTCCACCACTGATCTTCTAGAAGGCTCGTGCAGTGGAGAGAGAGTGTTTTGTGTTGCTCGAGATACTGTCGTGCCTCCTTCTTCGGCTGTGTGCGTACCGGTTTCCGGTCCCGATACCACTCTCGACGTGTTTGATGCGGCTGTGGAACCGAACCACTTGAACTGCATGAAGAACATCTTGGTTCCTCATGCCATGGTTTCCGTCATCAACGGAAGAACTGAACTGTGGACAGTGAACAGCTCGACGGAATCTGTTGTTCTGCCTGAAGGCCTGAAGCTTGCGTCATGCAGCCAATACACGCCGGTATCCGTTGCCTTGGTTACCGACGCCTTGGGCGCAGCAGCACCAGAGTTTTACGACGAGTCGCAGTTGCTCCGAATGATCGACAACTCGCTTTCCACGCATGAGCGCCGTGCACTGTTGACCATCCTCCGGCGACTTTTCGCAGCCCGGAGGCCCATCTTCCATCCCCTCGTCTCGAACCCTGCACAGGGTTGACACTGGTACGTCACATCCGATCCACCAAAAGCCCTACCGAGTGTCACCGTCTGAACGCAAGGTAATCAATGACCAAGTGCAGGAGATGCTAACCAAAGGCGTTATACAAGAGTCCTCAAGTCACTGGGCTGCTCCAGTAATTCTTGTCCGGAAGAAAGATGGATCATGGCGTTTTTGCGTGGATTACCGTCGTCTGAATGCCGTCACGAGGAAAGATGTATACCCCCTACCTCGAATCGACGATGCCATCGACTGTCTTTTTTCAGCGTCCTACTTCTCTTCTATTGATCTTCGGTCGGGGTATTGGCAAATCCCCATGCATCCCGCAGACAAAGAAAAAACAGCTTTTATTACGCCTGATGGCCTTTATGAGTTTAATGTGATGCCATTTGGCCTTTGCAATGCGCCCGCCACCTTCGAGAGATTTATGGACACTATACTCCACGGTTTGAAATGGGAAATCTGCATGTGCTACCTCGACGACGTTGTCATTTTCGGAAAGACGTTCAGTGAGCACAACGACCGTTTAGCTCTCGTCCTCGACTGTATGCGCCAAGCTGGTGTTGTGCTTAACTCTAAAAAGTGCCACTTTGGTGCGCGTCAAGCGTTAGTGCTTGGACACCTCGTTGATAAAGACGGCGTCAGGCCTGATCCAGCCAAGACTGCAGCTGTGGAGTCGTTCAAGCCACCACAGTCTGTTAAAGAGCTGCGGAGTTTCTTGGGCTTATGCTCTTACTTTCGCCGCTTTATTCATCGCTTTGCGGATGTAGCTTACCCTCTGACAGGTCTACTTCAGGATGTGGCTTTCGAGGGGACACCTGAGTGCGACTCCGCCTTTCGCCAAATAAAATTCCTTTTGACGTCTCACCCTGTACTTCGCCACTTCGATCCCTCCGCTCCCACAGAGATTCACACCGACGCCAGCGGATTTGGCCTCGGCGCTGTTCTCGTCCAGCGATGCGACAACAAAGAGCACGTTGTTGCGTATGCGAGTCGCTCGCTCAGCAAGCCGGAGCGCAATTATACAGTCATTGAGCAAGAATGCTTAGCCGTCGTCTTCGCCACGCAGCGTTTCCATTCCTATCTGTACGGACGCCCGTTCACCATCGTCACCGACCATCATGCCCTCTGCTGGCTCGTTAACCTTCGTGACCCGTGCGGACGCCTTGCACGGTGGGCTCTCCGGCCACAAGAATTCGACTACACAGTCGTCTACAAGAGTGGTCGCCGTCACGCTGACGCGGACTGTCTTTCGAGGCTGCCCCTTCCTGAGTCGGAGTCTAACATCGATACGTTGGACCACTGCGTCGCGTCAGTGTCATCTGTTTTTCCTGATGTCGCAACGTTCAAAGCGGAACAGCAGAAAGACTTAACCCTACAGTCTCTCCTTGTGGAGGCTGAAGACCCTTCCAACGTCAGCCATTTTTGTGTGCGAGATGATCTTTTGTGGAAGAAAAACTATTCTTCTACGGGCCAGCGCTTTCTGCTGGTAGTTCCGAAGAGCCTGTACTCCTCTGTCTTGCAGGCCGTGCATGATGACCCTACATCTGGACATCTTGGTTCGGCACGGACGCTGCACCGTACCCAGGCGCGCTTCTATTGGCCGAAAATGCGGGCCACGACTGAGCGGTACGTCGCCAGCTGCACTCAATGTCAAAGATACAAGCGACCTATTAGCCTTGCATCTGGTCAGCTTCACCCTGTGACACCGTCTGCAGCACCGTTTGAGCAAGTGGGCATAGATCTGCTCGGCCCGTTTCCAAAGTCCTATCATGGGAACCGCTGGATAGTGCTTTGCGTCGATTACCTTACCCGGTATTGTGAAACGGCAGCTCTGCCCTCGGCTACAGCGTATCATGTGTCCTCGTTTCTGCTCCGATTCATAGTTCTTTATCATGGACCTCCAAAAGTTATCATCAGTGACCGTGGTCGGCAGTTCAGCGCTGACGTCGTGGAGCAGCTTCTCCGTTCCTGCGCATCGCATTTTCGCCATTCCTCGCCTTACCATCCCCAGACGAATGGGCTCACTGAGCGCACGAACCGAACGCTCACTAACATGCTGTCAATGTATGTTGATTCAAGGCACAAGAACTGGGATAACGTCCTGCCGTTTATCACGTATGCGTTCAATACCGCGCGCCATGAGACTACTGGCTACAGCCCCTTCTTTTTACTCTATGCACGCCCCCCTGGACACCATACTACCATTCTCTGACGAGCTCCATGAAGATCCCTCTATCGCTGAGACACTCTGTGTCGCCGGAGACGCCCGGCGCCTTGGTCGCCTTCGTGTTCTCGCCTCCCAAGATCGGTCAAAAGCGCGCTACGATGCCCACAGCCGTCGCGTTACTTACAGTGCCGGTGATTTAGTCTTGTTGTGGCGGCCTATCAGAAAACGAGGGTTGTCTCAGAAGCTGCTGTGCCACTACGATGGACCCTACGTCATTATTGACCAAATTAGCGAACTTAATTACCGCATAGCTCGTCTCACGGCAAACGGCCGTCGTTCAGCACGAACCGAAGTCACTCACGTTGCCCGGCTGAAGCCCTACCATTCGCGCGGCGCTTAACTCGCCCAGCGGGCTTCGGCTGCGTAGGGGGAAGGTTGACGCCCATGAAAAGGCAATACCCATTCTGCGTGGTCGGCGCTGCTGACTAAGCCGAAGATGAGGAGAACGAGGTTGATGGTGGCTCGTGCTCGGCAAGCGGGCCCAGCTGCTTCTAGTCCTCCGTCCCGGTCTCAATAAACCCTGGGCGTAACAATATATATATATATATATATTGTAAGCAATTTCTTCGCCTTCTTCGTCGTCGCCTCTCTGGCTGCGACTTCATTCTCTTTCACCTGAAGATTCCCATCGTCATCGCTTGAGGCTGTTCGCTTGGAAGACGTCTCTGGCGAAAGGGCTAGAATAAACGTCTCCGTGAAGTCTTCCCTTACAATATATATATATATATATATATATATATATATATATATATATATATATATATATATATAAAACGTAGACCAACGTTTGAAACGCTTGAAACAATTTATTGACGTTTCGACCGTGGAACGGCCTTCGTCAGAATGTCTGGGTCGAGAGGGATGGCACAATATATGCATTGTGCCATCCCTCTCGACCCAGACATTCTGGCGCCGCACGGGAATGAATTAAAGGTGCACTAAAGAGGAATCTGAACTCTTCGTTTTAACGCGGGAACTTGACCTACACGCCCCGAGCATTCTTAGAAACCTCGAAATATTGTTCTGAGCGGCCAATTTTCCTATTAAATGTGTGTTGCGAACTTGCAACACGCGCCACTGCGCATTGATTGTAAAACATTTTATTCGCCGGGAAGAGCTTGGCAAGAGGTCGCGTTAAGTGGTCGAGAGTACATAGCCCTCGACGACTTTGTCAGCCCACTCCACCGCCAAAACTTGCGTTCTGGGGTCAGAGCTAGCCAGCACGGTCTCCCACCGCTCGAGAGAAGGAGCTGTAACTAGATCACCCGGAGGTGGCTCTATTTTGCAGTCCCACAGGATGTGATCGTAGGTAGCACGGTGGCCACAGTGTTTGCAGTTTGGGTTGTAAAGATCTGGATAAATGTGCGCGAGGAGTGATGGGGTGCGTATCGATCTCGTCTGTAGACGACGCCACGTAACCTCTTGTTCTTTAGTAAGTCTTTTGTCTGGAGGGGGGAAAATTCTCCTCTCTAGTTTAAAATGATTGGTGAGATCATGATATGTGATCATGGAGTCCTTCGTGAAATTCAGGGAGCCAGACTCATCCACTGCCCGGTCGACGAAACCTCGGGCTTTATTGTGGGCTGCCTCGTTCCCCGGATTCCCCGAATGGGCTGGGACCCATATAAATTCGGAATAATTTGGTGAGAATTTGGTTGCGTTAAGGATTCTAAGGGAGGTGTTTGTAATTCGCCCTTTAGCGAAATTATTGATACCCATTTTGGAATCGCTGAATATGATGCTCCCTTGGGTATGCGCTAGGGCGAGGGCTATAGCCGCCTCTTCTGCCGTTTCAGAGGATTTCGTTTTGATTGTCGCCGAGACGATGTGGTCACCATTCTCGTTCACAACCACAATTGCAAAGGCATTGGTATTTTTGTATTCTGCCGCATCTACATAAAGTGTTCCAGCGCACTGTCTGTATTTGTTATGTAAGGCTTTGGCTCTTGCTTGTCTTCTACCCTCATGGTGTAAGCGGTGCATGTTTTTGGGGAGTGGTTTGATTAGTAGGGCCGTCCTATAGTCGCGGGGTAAATCTACTTTAGCATCGTTATTCGTAGGTTGAAAGTTAATTCCGAGCCTGGTAAGAATACTCCTGCCAGTTCTGGAATTGGCTAATCGCGCTGTTTGAGCCATTAAATGGGCTTCTTTCAGTTCATTGTAGGTGTTATGTATTCCTAACCTCATAAGCCTTTCAGTTGAGGCATTTAGTGGGAGTCCTAACGCAGCCTTATAGGCCTGCCGTATCATACTATCCAATTTGTCCTTTTCTGCTTTCGAAAATTTGAGATAAGGGGTGGCATAGAGTATCCTGCTTAGCGCAAAGGCCTGCACTAGTCGGCATAAATCTCTTTCCCTCACCCCTTGTCTGCGGTTAGCTATGCGGCGGATTAATCGCGCCGTCGCTTCTACCGTGCGTTTTAGCTTAGTGAGTGTGTCAGTATTCTTTCCATTTGTTTGTAAATACAACCCCAGTATCCTCATGGTCTGTACCTCTTTGACAGATCGTCCATTAACATAGACGTTTATTTGCGGGGGGGATGTCGTGGTACGCCTACCTCTTTGTTTACGACGGATCACGAAGAGTTCAGATTTTTGCTCAGAACAAGTGAGGCCGGATTCCCATGCGCATGCCTCGATGATGTCCACTGCTGCTTGGAGTGTGTCTTCTATGTAGCCTTCGCATCCTTTGGTTACCCAAAGTGTGATGTCATCTGCATAGAACGTGTGATGTAGGTCTGGTATTTGTGCCAGTTTGGGGGGAATTTTGATGAGGGAGAGGTTAAAAAGGAAAGGGGACAGGACGGAGCCCTGTGGCGTTCCTTTACTTCCTAGTGTGATTGGGGCAGACTCTATTGTTCCGACCGTTATCACTGCTGTTCTGTTAGTGAGGAAGGATCGGATGTAGTTGTACGTCCTTTCTCCGGGGTTGATTTCTGACAAGTTTGTCAAAATGGCTTTGTGGGTGACGTTGTCGAAAGCTTTAACAAGGTCTAAACCCAATATTGCTTTCGTTCCTGTTCCCTCGTCAGCTTCAATTATGTCCTTGTTAAGCTGCAAGAGTATGTCCTGGGTAGATAGTTGGGCCCTGAATCCTAACATTGTTTCAGGTAGGAGGTTCATGTCCTCCGCATAGTTTTGGAGCCTATTGAGGATGACATGCTCCATGAGTTTGCCTAGGCATGATGTTAATGAAATTGGGCGTAGATTCTCAGTGCTGAGTTTCTTACCCGCTTTAGGAATAAAAGTGATTTTCGCGTGTTTCCACTCTGGTGGTATGTTGCCTGCATGCCAGTATTTGTTCATAAGGTCTGTAACCGCCGCGATCGACGTTGCGTCTAAGTTCCTGAGAGTCTTATTTGTTACTTTGTCTGGTCCTGCCGCAGATGTTGTCCGCAGTTTTCCAATTGCGTACCAGACCTCTGCGTCTGTGATGTCTGCGTCTAAATTTGGATTAGGAGTCCCCTGGTAGTCTGGTTGAGTGGTACCATCATCCGTGTTTAGATAACGTTCTGCTAGCTCTTTGATTAGGTCTTCAGGTGTACCCTCATATTTATGTATGAGTCTGTACAGTTGACTTTGTTGCACGGGACGTGTTTGTTCTGGGTCGAGCAGGTGTCTTAGAAGATGCCATGTCTTCTTATTTCCGAGCTGCCCATTGACGCTTTCACATATTTGGTTCCATTGTTGTTTTTGGAGAGTAAGTGTATGTTCCTCGATTCGCCTCTCGATTTCAGCGATCTTTTTGCGTAGTCGCTTGTTGTGTTTTTGCTTCTTCCAGCGTTTTTGGAGGCCTTTTTGTGCCTGCCACAGGTGTAGCAGCTTTGAGTCTGCAATCTGCTCCTCCTTCTCAACTGGCACCGCAACGCTAGTGGAGCTGACATCCTCATTCAGGGAGATAACCCAGTCGCTAAGGTTAGAGATCTCCTTTGGAGCTGTTTTGTCGCGAAGTTGCCTGAACTTGTCCCAATCCGTGGTTCGTATTTCTTTTGCTTTGTTTTTAAGTTTTGTCGTGGGGAAGGTGATGCTAAGGATGAAATGATCACTACCAAGGTTTTGCCCGGTGTTTACCCACTTTGCGTCCTTGACGTTTTTAGAGAGGGATAGGTCTGGAGATGTGTCGACACATACACTGTTACCCATGCGTGTGTGGTCGCTCGGGTTGTTTAGCGTTGTGAGCCCTAGTGACTGTATGATTTGCCAGAGCAGGTTCCCTTTCGGAGTTGCTTTGGTATATCCCCATGCTGGGTGTTGAGCGTTGAAGTCTCCCACAATTATTAGTTGAGCCCTAGCAGCCAGCTTTACTGTGTTTATCAACAAGTGTGGGAGTCCATTGCCTTTGTTTCTGGGCGGGTTGTATACATTAAGGATGAAGAGATTTGAGTCTCCTTTTTGCCTTGGTACTATTTCAAGTAGGGTGTAATCTTCTTCCGAATCATTTATAAAATGTTGAATTGCGGTGATATTTCTATGCACCAGAGTGGCTGTGAAGGAGCCGGCTGCGCTACTAGTATCATAATGAGGTGGCAGATATGCTTTATAGCCTGGCAGTGTAGCCCTGCCGCTAGCTTCTTGCAATGCAATCACGTCTGGGGTTGTAACAGACGGTGCTTGTTGGATGTGGAGCTGCAAGTGGGCCCGCTTGCGGCGGAAGCCTCTGCAGTTCCATTGCCAAATTTCAAATTTTTGGCGTTGTGCCATGTTGGGTTATAGATGGTTGTGGCGTCGTGGACAGATCCAAGATGGGGGGTAGGCGGGCCTCGATAGTTGTAAGCCTATCCATTATTTGCTGCATGCACGTGGCTATTTGGGATACCTGTCCCTCTAGTGTTGCAAAGCGAATATCTATCTCTGCAAATTTGGTAGTAACGAGGCCTTGGAAGGTTGCTTGTTCTGTTGACATAGCGCTAGTTCTCTCTGACAGAGTATTGATGTCTGCCCTGAGTTTGGTAGGCGCTTTCGACGGCTGCGGGGTGTCGGCTTCCGAAGCCTCGGCCTTTCGTTTGGATTCCTCGCCTTCTTTTGTAGGAAGCGGTCTTTTAGTTGCTATTCTGGCGTCTGTGTCCGTCGCGTTATGGGCCGAAGACTGGGACGCGGTGGAGGGAGTGTGGCAAATGGCGTCTGTTTCCATCGCACTATTGGTCGAAGCCTGGGACGCGGTGGGTGGCGTTCTAGCCGCAGTGGCATTCTGTACCTGATGCGCTTGTAACAGGCGTTTAATGTCAGCCAACTCTTTTTTAAGGCTGGCAATTTCTCTGTCTCGGGATTGTAGTTGTATCTGAAACTCCTTCTCTCGAGCGTCAATAGATTGGGAGGCCTCTGCTGGCCAGCTCACCTTTTTGTTGGAGCGGCTATCGCTGCGTCCGCGGCTCGAGCTTCGCTTGTCGTTCCCTGCAGGGTTCCCCAGGGGCGGGAAGGAGCTGGAGTTGTTCCGGCTGTGGCTGCCTCCTTTTCCGGTAGCACCCTGTTCCTTCTTCCTGGGCCTAGATTGGTGTCCGTGTAGTGATGAGTCGTTGTCCCCTTGCTTGGGTGCCTGGTTGCCATGGGGCGTTCCTTGTTTGTTCCTGTTGATCAGCCGGAATTTGCAGTTCCGGCTGCCTGTGTTGTGGCCCCCGTTGCAGACGATGCAGACGGGTTGGCAGGTTGGCTGTTCTCCCTCAGGTGGAGGCGAGTGATTTTCTCCGCAGCGGCGGCAAAGGTTCGTTGTAGGTTTGTAGCAGACGTCGGCCCGGTGTCCTACCCTCCTGCAGTTGTAGCATACTTCATGTTGCTCCCTGAAGGGGTGGACCCGAAAGACGCCGCACTGATAGATTACTTGGCTGGGTAGCTTCTTTCCAAAAAAGGTGATTTGTATTGTTCTGGACTGTCCGATCCTTCGGGCATCCACAACTTCTATTCCTTCGTTTCTGTTTCCGAAGCCTTGGCGAACCGCTTCGGGCGAGTCTCCTGCGTAGGCGTTGTAAATGACCCCTTTTACCGAGTATGCCACTGAGCATACGCGCTAATTAACCGCCGTAGCCTGAAAAAGAGCGGGCACACCAGTGTCGAAGTAACCCCTTATCCTCCCCATGTGTGGCCTGCGTCTCTCCGAGCCTGCTCGTCTTCGCAGACGCTGGAGACCCAAGGGTAAGAAATGGAGGGACAGAGAGCATATTTGCCTCCAGCTGCAAGTGTGAGCTGATCAGCTACCGGGACGCTCCAAAAGATAGCGTCCAAAAAAATAGTTCATCCTGATTGGACGAAAGTAGAGGGAATCGCTGCTCACGACTGTGTTCAATAGCTCCCGCTTTCTTTGTTCCGGGCATTCCCCATTCTGATGGCTCTTGGCATGTAGCGTGTATTTCTCTGCTGCACATGTAAATACTTGAAGATATTTTTCTTGTTTTTTTTCCTTTTAACTCCCCGTCTCCTCTTCATTGCTCCTGCTGGTCCGCTACTGCCAAGCCGTGTCCCAACAACGACTGCGGACCCGCGTCCGAACAATCACTGCGGACCCGCGTCCCAATAGCCTCTGCGGACCTGCGTAACAACAACAACTGTAGACCTGCGTCCCAACAACCAATGCGGACCCGCTTCCCAACAATTACTACAGACCGGCGTCCCAGCAACTCAATGGCAGCGCTGGGACAGGTCAGCTCTTGTATCCCCTAGCAGCAGATGGCAGTTGCAAGAGCTCCCACACGGGAAGACCCCATGATCGCAGCTCTGTGACTGTAAGACCTTTCTTCCCTGTGTTGTTTTGCCAGGCTTTTGAATTGAGGGTCAATGCTGGCAGGCTTTCTTTGCCAGTGTTGTAAGTACAGATTGTTGTTTCCATTGTTAAGGAGTGATAGGGGATCGGTCAAGTGTCTAAGAGCATCATGGACGTCCAGTCTTTGCGAAAGCCGGATCTAATTTTGATGAACAAATTATAAGGGGTTGAACTTGGGAAGGCTGTGGCATCATAAAGATCATAGAGGCAATGATATCCAGTGGTGCGGACGAGGAGGAGCTTAGCGAATGCTGGAAATTGATTAAGGAAAGGGAAGCGGCTGAAGACAGTCATACAAACAGGAGGAAAGAAAGGGATGTTAACCAGAAAGTTTCTGGTTAGCTACCCTGCACGGGGGCTGGGAATGAGGGGATTAAAAAGGGGAGAGAGAAGGAACGAGAAACACAGTCACAATCTCTCAATCAAGGCAGTCTCTCGTAAAAACAAAACAGTGCCTTATAAGCCTTGATGGTAGTCAACTGTTGTGGCCACGGACCGAGCATACTGAATCGTGAAGGCAGCGCCCAGCCCTAGACGACACAGTAATGTTGCTTCACTATACGCTACATCACATGGAAGACGGAGGCGCAGTCCAGAGTCTAATGCCCTGAGGCGACAGTTGCAGAACTCTCACGTGTTCCATGCTGAAAGTGTGAGCTCCAGCCCCAAGGGACGATGCCCACACGATGCCTCAGCCCTCGTTACATGATAGTGACAGGGATTCCGTCACTGTGGGCAGAACGCCCAGCTTCGACAGCCTGGTGATTTCCATGAATACCGCAGTGGTGTTGCAGTCACTGGAAAATTATGTAATGTCCTCTCAAGGTGACGTCCTGGTAGAGCCTGCGGATTTCTGCAACGAGCTGTTCGTGGGACGCGCGGCAGGCCTTGAAGGGCTGCTTTAGAGTCGGTGAAAACTGTCCAGTAATGTGTATATTCGTGACTGATGAATTGGACCACAGCCCGTAGGGCAGCTAGTTCTGCACCAGTTGAAGAGGTGAGATAGGTAGTCCTCATCTTCATTCAAATAGACCTGGCAGGTATCACCACAGACCCAGCAGATCTTTTTGAAGTAATGAACCATCTGTGTAGTCATGATTACAGTGTTTATGGTTAAAATTCCGTAGAGGCAGTGCCATTTCTTTGAGAGCAGGCAAGAGTACACCAGATTTCTTAGTAATCCCAAAAATAGAGAGGTGTCCCGAGGTTCATGGAGACTCCATATGGGTGACCATGGTCATGAAGCATGGGTGAACTGCGCAGGAGGATACGCACGATGAGCCTAAATTACTTTTGCAAATGCAGCATGTGGTCTGAGTACGAGAAGAGCTGCAAGATGATGACCCGGAACTCGTGTGAGGTGCCGAATGTGAGTTCTCATGGCTGAACAGGAAAGGAAAACGGCTGAGAAGGAACAGCATGATCTGGAACAGAAAAAACTGGATCTCGAGCTTCAGCTTCGGGAGAAGGAGCTCCAGTCAGCACACTGACAGTAGGAAATTGATCTAAAGCAACTTGACCCGGAGTCGAAGAGAGCCGAAGCTGGCATCGCTTAGCCACCATCCTCCCGCACAGTAGGCAGGGAAACAATGAAAATCAAATATTTCATGCAACCCTTCCAGCTAGGCAAGGACATTGGTATTTTTTGGTGAACTTCGAAAATGTGAAAAACTTAATCTGTAAAGATGGGCTCCCACTGCAACTACTGACACTGTTGCCGTGTGAGGTAGTGGACGCGGTTAGGAGACTGAGTGAGCAAGAATCGGTGGGCTGTGAGACCGTGAAGGCAAGCCTCCTAAAGAAGTACCCTGTCTGCCGGGGCTTTTCGCCACCGTTTCATAAGGGCCACTAAGTCTAAAGAAGAATCTTAGCTCATGTTTGGTTATAATTTGAAAACAAACTTACTGGAGTGGTTAAAGAGCACAGGTGCCCAAAGAACGCAGGAAAGATCTTGGAGTGCATGTGTCTAGAGCAGTTTTATAACACAATTCCGGATCGAATGCGTGTAGTTATTCTCGACAGGGTCGAGGTAAACACTGTTAAGAAGGCTGCTGAACTCGCGGAAAAGTATGCCTCACGCCGCGTGTTGCAAGAAACTCATGGTACAAGCAAGCAGAAAGGGTAAAACTGTGCCCCGCTAAGCGTAGAGCAGACAAAACACGCGCAATGCCGTTTTTTAAGAATGCCGGAGACGTGAAAGGGGACGACCGTTCAAAAGGGGAAGCGAGGCCGCCGGAAATGTTCCGACGCGATGCAAGGAATCTGAGAGAACGAAAAGATATGAAGCACCAAGGCAGAGTGTCAACAACATGGGCACTCTTCTTGAAGTTGCCTAAATCATCGTGCAGTGTTTTCCTATGTAAGGGACGCTGATGAGAACTTGGCTTTATTTGAGCAGTTATGAGAGAATACACTGTGAATGGAAAGCAATGCAGAGGCCTAAGAAAGTCAGCTGGTACCATGGATGTATAATAAGGGAGTAATTACTCATTGGCATCCACCATGGATGATATTCACCCATCGTATGTGTCTGCAACAGATTTCTCAGGTATTAATGCGCCTGGATTAGGCAAGTTTTACAGGAAGATACGGTGTGTCTTCCTTTAGCTTTCATAGGGAGTATGCTTACTTGTTCTGTAATAAATTCTGAGATGTCGCTCAGGGAGAGGGGAACTACCTTTGAGCAAAGAGACGTTTGCGCTCTAACCCACTCTAGAGCAAGAGAGTTAGCAATCCAGCTAAAGTAGGACGTGTCGCTTGGGACGGACACATCAAACAACGAGGCATGTTGTGGAAAAGCAAATGGAGAGGGACTCTGACGGCCTAAATGGTGATGATGGCACCACGGTTGAGTAAGAGAAATAGTTGCAAAGAGGGAGAGCGGCGGAGGAACCTAGTTTGTTGTTGCCACTGTCGTCCAACCATTTCAACCGCTTGCTTTTGGTAAGCATTGAGTAGTTTACTGAGGATCAGGAGGCAGGCAAAACAGTACGAAAATTCCACAGTTCAGCCAGAGGAGGAGCTCCGAGAAAGAACGTCACGCTGCTAAAAAGAAATGGGCTGTTGTTTCGTAGCTATCGGGACAAGGGAGGCGTTATTTTCCATAAGTCGGTCGTGCCGACAAAGCACAGACAGGACATGCTAAATATCTGTCATGGCAGCGGCTGGACGGGTGACCTAGGTGCAAAGAAAAGCAAACCAAGCTTCTTGCAGAAGTTGTTTAGAAAAAATTTATTTACATATGTACACATACCAAGGTTACAAGATACATTCACATTAACATGACATTAAGCATGTAAGGTGAGCCAATTAAACAGGTACCATAAACATTTCTAAGTAACTAACAGGAATGGGCAATGTAAAATTAGAATGCATATATACCGATTTACAGAAGAGCGAAAAGTCGATAATTAGTCATTGAAACATTGAAAAGGAGACCTTAGCGCCAGTTTGGCCTAAAAACCAAGGCAAGACGACCGTTATTAACAGAAATAAATGGGCATGACCATTGTCGGAGAAACTCTTCCTCACCCAAGAAAAAGAGTTCCTCGGACAAAAAACTAATCAGCTCCCGTCGGAGACGGCCGAGAATTGGCCACACAGCGCGGCGTCGAAAGCCACTAGCGACCGCGGCGCATCGACTGCGCCATAAACTAAAAAGACCTGCAACTATTAACAGGCGAGCAAAACGGCCGCTGGGGAAGCGGCCGCGGGAGACGAAGCACGAAATGCCCTGCCCACGAAATCCCGCATGAACCGCGCGCCAAAAGACACGTGCTACAACACAGGTGACTGTAGCGTGGCGATTAGATTCTGGGAGCGGGCAATTCGGACAGGTACTGGAGCGTAACACACCCTACCGCTCTAACCGATCACAAGTAGGGAGAACTGCCCAGCCAAGTTTCCAGACAAAGTCACGTAGATGATCTGGGAGAGGTGTCGACGCTAAACGCGCCCACTGAACGCGGCGCATAGGTGAGCGGCGAGACGCCGGCACAACAGGTAATAATAGTGTGCCCATAATGTCCACCACACGGTCTGCAACGATGTTGACAGCAGGTGCTACTGCTCTTACATGCCTGTAAAAGGCCACTGATGAAGCGTAGAAAGCGGTAGGTTGCTCTGACTGGGGTCCATGATTAACAGGGGCCGCCGGATCCAAAAAGTGTAAAGAAGGGCCCAAAAAGTACCGAGCCAGGATTCGCGCCGGAGATGCGTTTCCTAGCAGGATACGCAAAAGACTCTTCAACGCTAACAGCGAGGACGTGACGGACAAATTTGGAAAGGCAAACCCTCCTCTCTCCCGTGGTTGTCCAAGAACAGCACGGGCTACAAGCTCGGTTCCGCCTGACCAAAAGAACGAAAAAACTGTAGTCTGCACTCGCCTTATGACACGGAGGGGTGGTTTAACAGTGTAGCAGAGGTACCAGAAGGCACCAAGTATGACGGACTGAACCAGGTAGCGCCTCTCAAGCAGAGGCAACTCGAATGTCTGCGCCCTTCGCACACGAGCTGTAATGTCTTCGACGACCGAAGACCACACACCATTCCATATTCCAGCACAGTCGTAGGTCACACCTAAAATGCGCATCTGAGCGCACCACTGCAAAGGTATTGAAGATGTAATACGAGTCTGGGAAGACCCCACAAAAAAGTAACAACTCTTCGAGTAATTAAGAGCAGCCCCAGACAAGGAGGCGTACTCACGGAAAACATTTAAAGTTTCAAGCAGGCTGCGTTCATCAGCTAAGTACAGAGTGATGTCGTCTGCATAGGCAGTGACGCGTACCGCTTCGCTGCCTGGCAAAGCCAGAACCTCTAATAAAGGAGTGGCGATTGACTGCCAAGAGGAAAGGCTCTAATGCTAAGACAAACAAAAGGGGGGAGAGCGGACAACCTTGACGGACGCCACGGCGAACATCAAATGCGGTACTTTCCCGGCCATCGAGGAACAGAGTGCTTGAAATATCTCTGTACATCTCTTTAATGAGAAGCACGAAAGAAGGTGGGAAGCCGAAAGCATCCAGCATCCCGTAAATGTACTCGTGCTCTAAGAAGTCGAACGCCTTTTCCTGATCAAGGGAAACAAGAAGACCCTGTGCGCGCCGTCGTAAAGTATACGCTAGGATGTCTCGCGTTACAGAAGATAAACTGTGTATTTCACGGCCTGGGATGGAGCAAACCTGGTGGCAGGAAATAAGTGACGGGAGGAGAGCTCGTAGACGACGAACGAGTAATTTTGCTAATACTTTGTAATCTGAATTTAGCAGGGTGATAGGGCGCCAATCTGCCGGACATGTCGACATAGGAGACTTTTTAGGAATAAGGACAATGCGGCCTCTTTTGAATGATTCAGGAAATACGTGCTCAGTAAAGCATATTTTTAATACTTCCGAGAAAATAGGGCCCACAATATCCCAAAATTCTAAATAGAACTCCACAGGAAGGCCGTCTGGACCAGGCGCTGAGCCTCGTTTCATGGAGTCCAACGCCTCCTTGATTTCATCTGTTGTTGGCACAGCCATAAGGCCGTCATGGAGTTCAGTTGAAACCTGCGGCAAGCCTGCTAAAAATGGGGCTGCGGAAACGACATTGCGATCAACTAGAATGACCGACTGAGCAATACCCCTGAAATGGCTAAAAAACGCACTGAAATTCCTGCCACCTGGTTGGGACGTAGCCCCGGCGGAAGATGTAAACGCAGGGGCACCTTGAGTGTACAACAGCTCTTGGCGGGCCAACCGAAGCACCTCAGGATGAGCAGTTGGACTGCGTCGACAACGCCATGCAGCCGCTGTCAAAGAGGAGGCACGTAAAAGACGCTGTAGGCGCTCCGAAAGCTCCTCTTTCCATGCGCACATAAGCGACGAAGGTGACGGGGTGCGTTGAGCAATACGTAGCTTCGCCGTCACCACACGCACCTCATCTGACACGCGAGCCCTAAGGGCTCGACCAGATGCGCCGCAATGGTGACGCCACTGCTCCTTCAGACGGTCCCAGTCACCAGGCACCGCCCCAACAACCGAAAAACGCAAGACCCGTGTGAGCCCCTCTTTAGTGCTGGCGTCGTGAAGTATGCGTACATCCAACCGCCATGGTCTATGGGGTGATACTGCAGGCGCCGGAACCGTGAGTGATAGAAGAAAAGGGCGGTGGTCTGATATGTGCACCGGCGAGGATGGCAGTGTCAGTACATTAGCTATACACACTGACCGCGAAAGGCTCGCCGGAACGTACGCCCTGTCTAGCCTACTCGACGATAACCCGCGACGCCAAGTCCACACAAAGAGGTTGCCATAGAGGAGCTCATACGCGTCCGTGAGCATGAAATGGTTCACTAAGCGGCGCAACTCACGCGCATTCCAGCCTGGCCTACCCCTACCAGGGCCTTGCACATCGGCGACCGTATCGAGCACGCAGTTGAAATCGCCCAACATCACAACATTACGCCCTCCAAGAAAATACACATCTAAATCTTTAAAGAATGCGTTTACCAAATTGGAATGCGCAGGCGCATAAATACAAAGAATTCTCAGGTGAAGTGCGTTAAACGTGCAGTCGAACGCCAACACGCGTCCAAGCGCATCGTAGGTAACATGATGATCGCGCAACAGTGAGCGGTTCAAAACAAGAACGCCAACGCCGCTAGAACGCGTGCTGGCGTACGAAAAGAAGGCATCGACGCCAAACCTACGCTTGAATTTCAACACGTCACTGAGACGAAAAAAATCGGTTTCTTGCAGGCAGACGATATCGCAACCCGAGGAACGAGCGAATGCGACCACCGTTGCCTGCTTCAAAACACTGCGGAACCCCTGCACGTTAAGAGTAATAATTTGAAGGTTAGTCATTTTGGAAATGAAAAATGAAACCTGAACAGTCGTGATGCTTAGGCAATACAAAGCGCGCCGCGAACGGCGCTAAACGACCTCACTTTTTGCGGAGGGTCGGACCAGAGGAGGCACGAGGCCTCCTTGGCCGACCGGCAGAATTGTCCGAGTCCGTAGTCGACGCATGTGGACGCTTTAAGCTCGAACTTAAAGCGACCATCTCAATATCCGACGACTCTTCGCTAGAAGTGCTAGCGCTGATCCTGGATGTTGAAGAGGACGGCGACTGCACAGGGTCAGCGTCTGGAGATGATCTTGGCTCTCGTACAAGCGATGACGAAGACGACGATGGCGGCGTCGGGTCCTCCTCAGGCGTGATGACAGTCTCGTCAATGACGAGGTTGACTGAAGAGGCCGAGGACGTCAAGCTGCTGTCGTCACCGTCGACCTTAGCTATGTCGGCGTCCCTGCTCAAAACCGCAACGCTGGCCACGGGCTCTAGCGCGGGCTCCGAGGGTGGCACGTTCTCAGCCTCAGATTTTTCCAGGGACACAGTAGGCTCGGCCCCTGTCTCATCAGGGACGCTCGGAGAGACTGAGGCTGACGCAGCAGGAACCTTTACTGTCTGCTCGCTTGGTGCAGCACAGGACGCATCAACAGCAGACTCCGGCACTTCCACGTAGCGACGCTGAGACGCAGTGGAAGCACCCGTAACGGCGGCGGTGTTGGACCCGCCGGTCTCCTTGATGGCTTCAACTGCTCCCTGAGCGGCCTGCCGGGGCGCAGGGCGGGCCGCAGCCTCCGAGTACGAGGGCCGGATAGCGCACGCCACAGTAGCGTGCGGATCACCACAACGACGACATGGCAGCACGCAACCCTGGCCTTGGTGCCCAAAGACCCCACAGCGGGCGCAGAAAGGAGCCGTGCACTGTGCCCTGAAGTGCGCAGTGGACCCGCAACGCCGGCAAACGCGCTGCATGCCCTTGTAGTCGCACGTCACGCGGTGGCCCGCGACCTTGATGTAGTTGGGTACGGGTGACTCTGGTTTCATTTCAATCCGCACGTAGCGGGTCCCGGTGGTGACAGTGGGACGCGATCCCATGACGCCGCGACTGATGTGCAGCACCTTGCCAAAAGGGGAGAGAGCCTTGGCAAGGGCGTCACTGGGTACACGTGCAGGCAGAAAAAGAACAGTCACCTGGGTCACTTGCGGGCTCAGGGGAACGATGGCGACGCGTTCCTTGCCGATGGTGAGGCAGGAAGCTTCAACGATTTTAGCCATGGCGGCTTCACTTTTCACAGTGACTTGGTAGTTGCGTCCACCGAAGTGCTGGACGCAGTACACTTCCTCCAATCCAACAACGGAGGCTGTCGCATCGACGACATCCTCCGGACTAGCCCCCTCAGGGACGACAACATCAAAGGCCAGAGCCTTTGTAGGTGGCTGGCTCACCATAATGAGGCGCCCGCCAGCCGAAGGACACCTTAACAAAACAGTACGTCGAAAGGTCACACACCGGCCACCGACGCAAGCCGGCGGCCGGAACACACACCGAAGCGTCCACCAGCTACCGAGTTACTCGCTACACCAACGAAGCCCCGTTCCCTCCACCACCACGCAGATTAGTACGTGGATTTGAGGAGAGACCTGAGTTGTACTGGCCTAATTTTTTCCGTAACATAGAGCAGTTGGTGCGCTCATGCGACAGTTGTCAACGTGTGGGAAAGCCACATGACAAGGTCCGATCTCCAGTGCAGCTAGTTCCTGAAATGACGGAGCCATTCACACACCTTGTGGTCGACGTTGGCGGGCCTCTACCATTAACTACTCAGGGAAATAAGTATTTGCTGACCAAGTCGCACGTGTGGGCTTCCGATCAGAGGTGCAGAGCGATCAGGGTTCCGTCTTCACCAGCGCATTGACAACCGCAGTCTTCGAGCGGTGCTGCATCAAGGTGATGCATAGCTTGGTGTACCACCCTCAATCCAATAGTGTAGAGCGGAACCACTCCACTACAAATCGAGTCCTTCGGGCCATTTCCTATGAACATTAGAAAGAACGGGCTGCCTGCATCCCAGCTACACTGCTTATACTTCGAACAGTGCCGCATGAATCGACAAGGTTCGCTTAGTTCGCTAAGGTTTATGGCAGAAACTTCAGGTAACCTATGCTCATGCTCCTAGAAATGTGGGAAGGACGAGGCGAGGACTCAACAGTGGTTGAGTACTTTCGGACACTTTGAGAGAGAATGGACAATTCTCGGAAGCTAACAGAAAAAGAAATGGCGGCTAGTAATGCCAGCGCGAAATCATATTATGACCGATATGCAAGTGAGCGCACATTCAGTCCGGCCGACAAGGTTACGATCATGAGGCCTCCGAAGGCAAACACACTAGAAATCCAGAGGGAAGGTACAGCACGTATTTCGGAAAAATAACTCACTGATTACGTAATCAGAATGCCAGGCATGCGATATATTTGCAAATTATATCACGCAAATCTTTTGAAAGCTTACAGAGAACGCGAGGCAATCGTAAATTTTACTGAAGCTGCCGGATGCGATACAGAGGGCACTCCTGAACTGGAGAGAATCGTTCGAAGTTTCTCAGTCGAGGACATTGAGAAGCTGAGCGTAAATCTGCATCTCCTTGATGCGCATCAGCTTCAACGCCTCCGAGAGGTCATAGGAGAATTCAAAGATATGTTACAAAACGCCTAGGGCAGACCAAACATGTGACGTACGACATTGAGTTAAAAGATGATGCATCCCCGTTGGTTGGAAACCACACCGGATGTTGCCTAAACAGCGGGTCATTCTTGAGAGAACGGTGCTCAACATGCTGGAGCTAGGGGTGATAAAAGAGCAGATAGGGACTATTGCTCCCCAATGAATACTATTTAGGCCCTAGGAAAAGATCCGCGACCATGCATCGACTACAGAGAGCTTAATGCACTCACAAAATACGAAATCTTTTCGAATCCTCACGATGAAGCAAGGATTGAACAGGTTAGTGCCGCAAAATTTATATTAACTTCGGACCTCGTACGAGAATATTGGCAAATTCCCCTTTCAGAAAGGGCTCAGAGGTGTGCAACCTTCGTCGCGCCAATCGTAATGCTCTCTCAGACGGTGCTCAGTTTCGGGCTTAAGAACGCGCCGTTCTGTTCCTCGAGTCTAATGAGCGAGGTGCTGCGGGGTCTAGAGGCCTTTGCATCGACGTGTCTAGATGATGTGGCCGTCCTTTCCGATGAGTGGGACGGCCGCTTGGTTCACCTGAGAAATGTGCGCTGTAAACTACAAAGCGCCGGTCTCACGGTCAAACCCGAAAAGTCTCTACGTGGTTGAACACAATTCAGCTACCTGGGACATATAGTCGGAAACGCGATTCGTAAGCCCTACGAGGTAAAGCTGTTCCTCTTTCACCCCCTGCCGAGAACAAAGAAAGATGTCAGAGCCAGAACCGGCAATACCGGCAATATATTCCGTGGTACTCGGACACGCTAGGGCTCTCACCGACGCTTTGAGCTAATCCGAACCAGGGCGCATCGCCTGGAGCCCCGCGGAAAAAAAGTCCTATCTCACTCTAAAGGAAGCCCTAATAAAGGATCCCGCGTTAAAGTCCCCGGATTGCACAAAACAGTTCATAATCCAGTGTGACGCGAGCAACATGGGAGTGGGTGCTCTGCTTTGCCAGATAGATGACCGAGGGAATGAACACCCAATCCTTTATGTAAGCAGGAAGCTCACTGCCAGGGAAGAAGCATAAAGCGCTTTGAAAAGGAATGCGCATGCCTGGTGTGGGCGGTACAAAGACATGCCTGCTACGTGTTTGGTATGAAGTTCATCATACAAACGTACCACTGTCCTCTAACCTGGCTAGAGCGCATATCGGACAAGAATGGCCGCCTCTTGCGCTTGAGCCTCGCTCTGCAACAATTCTGCTTCGTGGTTCATTACAGAAAAGGAAAGGCAAATGCCAACGCAGATGGCTTAAGCCGACGCTTCTCAAGAAAAAAAAACAGGGAGAAAAGGAGAAGGGATATGGACAGCGTGTTATTTTTTTGTTCTTTTGTAATCTTCTGTTTCTTTTTTTTCTACTCACGAAGAAAGTCGTCTGCGAAGCGACGGAACACCGGCGATCAAACCTGTCGCCTGTCAGCCAAATTGTTTGTAAGATAGGAGCCTGGAAGATCTCTGGGGAGAGAGAAGGGCAATTGCTGGCTGTTGCTGTGTCCAGTCCAGACCACCTCTCTTCCAGACGTGAAGAAACCAGTTCGCGGCACTTCGCCAGTTCGAGAAGCGGCGGCGGCCCTTTCCCCTCGCGCGCGATTTTCCTGGCGGGAGCGAGCTGTTGCGAACTTACTTGCAACACAGGCCTCGGCATATAGGCGCTAATTAACTGCTGTAGACTGACAAAAAGCTGGTACATCGGTCTGGTACCGATGTACCGAAGCGGGTAACCTCCTTTTACTCCCCATCTGTGCCCTGCGTCTCTCCTAGCCTGCGCTTCATCGTAGACGCTGGAGACCCAAGAGCACCAAATGAAGAGAGAGAGAGAGAGTTCTCTCCAGCTTCAAGTTTGGGCCAATCAGCTACTGGGACGCTCCCAAAGATAGCGTCCAAAAATACAGTCTTCCTTATTGGGTGAAAAGAGCGGGAATCGGTGCTCACAACTGTATTTAAGAGCTCCCGCCTCCTTTGTTCAAAGCATTCCCCATTTTGATGTCTCTTGGCATGTAGCGTGTATTTCGCTTCTGCGTCATGTAAATATCTGAATACATTTTTCATGCTGTTTCCCTTCAACTCCCCGTCTCCTGGTCGTTGCTCCTGCTGGTCGGTGAATGCGGACCAGAGACCCAACAACCACTGCGGACCCACGTCCCAACAACCACAGCGGACCCACGTCCCAACATGGGACTTAACGCCCACACTCGCTTACTTTTTTTATTCTCAACTCACCTTCGAAAATAGGGGGAGTCAACTAATGCCTGGAGTGACCTTCAGGCAGTGGCGTGGTGGCTTTGCTTTCACTTTTATTTTGTTTATTAAGTTGCCGCGAAGAAATAGTTTCAGTCGCAGAGAATACAGCCGCACGGAGCACCTTAGTTGGGATCAACTTATCACCAATATTTGCAACAAATTATCAGCTGTAACTCAGGCCCTGACTCGATGTCGCGACTTAATACCTTCAAAATTTAAATTACAAATATACAATGCACTCTTTCTCTCCCACATAAACTTCTGCAGCCCAGAATGGGCGACTACGACGCAAGCAAACATCACCAAACTACGGTGCCTACAAAAAATAATTATCTGACAGGTGGCAAACATAGATTTTTTTCTGTTGAACGCAACCTGCATTCATATAATATATTAAAATTCAATACTGACATAATTTTTGAATCCTACGCTAATTTTGTTTTTATTTTGATGGCTTTAAATTTTTTTTGATAGATACTGCACATTTATTATCAAAGCAGGTCCATGCACCTACTCGAAGTTCTGAAGCGTGGTTCATTCGAAGTGGTTAATTCTCCAATAATTATAAATTTCAGGCCGATTAATATAGTTTGGAATATATCCTAACTAAAACCCACGAAGGATGATGGCACGTTGCCAGGCCACTATGACTTCTCTACCCGTCCTCCCATTTCAGATATTATGATAACCGAAGAAGGTGCTCTGAACCTGTTGCTCAATATTAACACACAAAAAAAGCCCCGGACCAGATGGTATACCTAATGAATTTTTAGTCAGGTATGCTGAGTGGGTGTCTAAGTTCCTTACGAAAATATTTATCTCCTCTGTTAGCAATGGTTACTTCTCTTCCGCATGGCAACTAGCCAGAATAGTGCCAATCCATAAAACCGGCAACACTTCAGACTTTAGCAATTACAGACCAATTTCTCTCACGAGTACGTGTTCTAAGCTACTAGAACATATCATGACCAAACACTTATCGAACTATTTAGAAACGTATAACTTGTTATCACCACTGCAGCATGGTTTCCGTAAAGATTTGTCTACGATTACACAGTTAGTTGAGCTAGTTCATGATATTTCACAAACGATTAATTCCCGCGGACAGACGGACTTAATTTACCTAGATTTCGCCAAAGCTTTTGATAAAGTTTCCCACCCTAACCTTCTACTTAAAATCAATACTATATGTTTAAAAATCCCAAACTAACGACATGGTTTACTTCGTATTTAGAGTGCCGCCACCAGTACGTTGAAATAGACAGACATACATCCAGCTTATTACCGGTCTTATCTGGTGTACCACAGGGCAGTGTCCTTGGACCGCTTTCATTTCTTATTTTTATTAATGACTTGCCAAGCCTTGTTTTTGTCCCTATAAGATTATTCGCCGACGATTGTGTCATTTACAATAGAATAAATTCTCCCAGTGATCAAATGAACATACAACATAGCCTAGACAATATTACTAAATGGTGCGATGACTAGCAAATGACCATTAATCCCTCGAAATCTGTTTGTGTGTCTACCACTTACCATATTCGTGATAATGTGCTCGGAAGGGTAGATGAACACAAGTATTTGGGACTAATATTTACTAGCTACTTTAGATGGAATAGGCACGTAGAGGAAACATGCAATAAGGCTAATAACGTGCTGGGGAGTCTGAGGCGCAACTTACATAGTACAACTCCTGAAATTAAAAACTTGGCTTAAAGAACACTGGTCAGACCTATAATTGAATACGCTAAAATTGTCTGGGATCCTCACACGCAAAAAAACTGTAACAAACTAGAAAGGATTCAGAGGTTAGCCTCTCGATTCATATTTAATAAATATCGCCGAGTTCACTCCCCCTCAGAGCTGTGTCACCTTGCAGACCTTCCCAAGTTAGAATTAAGGACCAAATTCGACAGGCTCAAGTTTCTATTCCTTATTATCAGTAACGCAATTAAAATCAATAGGACCGATTATTTCGACATTCGTTCTAATGAATCATCTAGACATCGCCATAGCATGTATATTCCGCCGCCAGTAACTCGTAACGATGCATTTAAATATAGTTTCTTCCCCAGAGCAATAAAAGAATGGAACATGCTTTCCGATTCCGTAGTTCAATCTTCTTCGCTCAGTGCATTTTTGGTTAATTTAGACTCTTTTATTTATTCCGGGAGCGCGGTGTGCTAACATGACTGAGTTAAGTACGTGTATTGTGTTTCGTGTCTTTATATAGTGTTTTACTGTGTAGATGCTCTTGAGTGTGTGTGATTATGTTTTTTGTTGCTCTCTTCTACAATGTAATAGGGCACTGTGTATACTTCTCTCGTCCTCTTTAATGACTTGTTACGTTTACAATGCGCTTGATGACAGATTTGTTGGTAATTTTGCTGTCTTTTTTTTCCTACCACTCCTGTAATGACCCTTCAATAGGGTTAACAGTATCATCTATCTTATCGTCACGTGGTGCCACAGATATCAAGAAGGGCGGCAACGGACAGAAGCTACTTAAACGGCCACGGATCTTCGACAGATCGCAGTCCGACGGGGAGCGGAACGAGATGCTAACGCCTATGCTTTATTCTAGCCTGCTGACCATCGACGACGGAATGGTTACCGCAGCTGCCTGGCGACCCTTCTAGGAAAACCAGCACAAAAGCTGCCGGTGTGCGTCACCAGAAGCAAGACAGCGGGCGTCATCTATCTTATCGTCACGTGGTGCCACAGATATCAAGAAGGGCGGCAACGGACAGAAGCTACTTAAACGGCCACGGATCTTCGACAGATCGCAGTCCGACGGGGAGCGGAACGAGATGCTAACGCCTATGCTTTATTCTAGGTAAGCGGTTTTTACAACCACTCAATTGCTTGAATTCTGTTCACCTCGTCGGACTGCGATCAGCGTACTTTGGCGTACTCTTTTTTTTCCCCCTCATCATGTCTCCTAATTCTACTGGTTTTTGTGGTGTTTGTTCAAAACTAATGCCTGATGATAACGGTCTGAAGTGTAGTGAATGTAAGAGCTCTTATCACTCTGGGAAATGCTCTGGGATTGCAAAGAAATCCTTGAAAACACTGAACAGATCAATCTGGGTGTGCCGGACATGCATGTCGTTGAGGTCTGCACATCAGAAGGATACAGAAAATTCTGATACAGACAGTGAAGATGAAGAAAAGCAACCGACTATGAATGAGCTCATGAAGGCTATCCGTTCGCTAGATGAGAAACTATCCAAGGTTAGTTCTAGAGTTGACAAGCTAGACAAAGCTATACAAACACAGAGCTCGAAGAGTGATTCAGTGCTTGAACACATTGAGAGGCAAGGACAGGTAATTACGGGCATTGAGACTTCGATGGAACTGCTCGCCTCCAAATATGAAGAAATGAAGGTGTCTGTGGCTTCGTATTCAGCTGAGGTTTCTGCCTTAAAGGAGAAATCAGAGGAGTTGGCGGGATCTCTTGCGGGGCAGGCGGACACGCTGAGTTATCTTAGCACAGCCTTGAATAACCTGGAAGCCTACTCAAGGCGCAACAACATAGAAATTCATGGTCTCAAGCTAGAGCAAAATGAGGACCTTGACGTTGTACTGAAGTCACTGGCAGGTAGGATGGAGATTCCAGAGACTACGCTTCAGTCCATAGAGGTTGCGCATCGACTACCTGCCCAAAAGGGAAAGATACCAGCTGTGCTAGTGAAATTCCATTCACATACTGCTCAGGAACAGTGGATAAAGAAACGCTACGCACTTAAGGAAGAAGATGTTTACATTAATGAGAACCTACCTGCCCAGACAAAGAAGTTGTTGTGGCAAACTAAACAGGAAGCAAAGAAGAAGTACAAGTTTGTATGGCTGAAAAATGGCAAAATATTTGTGAGGAAGATCGAGGGCTCTGGAGCTATAAGAATTGAGAGCATATGTGACTTTGATAAGCTTGAGTATCCATGAGTGAGGACTTCGGCTCATTTACAGACTGGAATACACACAGAAGTAGTTTGTTTAACTCCCAAGTCAATTCTGCATTAGATCTTATCCATATCAACATAAGGAGCATCAAGAAGCACTGGAATTTATTAAATATCTACTTGTCTGATTTGCTTGGGTACCTTGATATTGTACTTTTGACTGAAACTAATGTTAACGACTATGAGTCTGATACGTTTATTCTTCCAGGATTTCAATCTTTCTCTTGTTGCCGTGACTCTGGTAGGGGTGGTGGCGTATTAGGATTTGTTAAAGAATGCTGGCACATTGAAAGAGTACCTTGTGCTTTTACTGCGGCGGAAGTAGTAGCTCTTTCGCTCAGTTGCAAAGACGAGACATTTATTGTGCTAGCAGTTTATCGCCCTCCGAACTCAATACTCGAAGTATTTTTTTCTGAACTTGCGGAATTTTTAACTCACCACAATCGAATTAATGTAATAATAGCTGGAGACATTAATATCGACATTTCCGAGATAAAGAAACCCGGTGTTGAGTGCTATTTAGATTTACTAGCTTCATATGGAATAGAAAATATGATTTCTAGTTTTACCAGGGAAGAGGTAATGGGCACCAGACTTACTCAGTCGTGCATCGACCATATAGCAGTCCGACTCCCGAATAATGTCGCTAACGCTGCAGTAATACGAACAAAGGTGGCGGATCATTATTTCACAGTGCTATGTGTTCTGGCGCAAGAAAGGGAAACGCCTGGTCAAACCTTTAGAACGATAAAAATAATTGATAACAAGTGCTTGGACGAGCACGTTCAAACTTTTGATTGGAGGTCTCTGCTAAGTCAAACTCACATTGATGCTTATAACTCGTTAGTAGCTAAGTTTGATGAGCTATATGCCAGTTCCACGAAGGACGTTAAAATCAAGTTAAGAAATCCAGAGAAGAAATGGATAACGAATGATATACTTAAACTTTCTCATGAGAAGGACAAACTATGGAATGACTATAAACAAGATGTCGAGAATCTTGCCTTGAAAGAGCAGTATAGGGCACATCGTAATAAGCTTACTGCTATGCTGAGGCAAGCAAAGAAGCAATATTTTTCTGCTGAGTTTTCTAGGTGCAGCAGCAATACGAGGAAAACTTGGAGTCTATTAAATGAATTATTAGGTAGACAGAAGAAATCTAATTTGGATGAGAAGTTGCATTGTACTTTTCTAAAAGCAGATCCTTTGACAATTGCAAATTCTTTTAATGATGCGTTTGTATCATCCATTAGGGAACTTAAAAAACAAACCGTCGTTTCTACCATTCAATACCAAGGCAAGAAAACAACTAATTCTGCTGCTTTTCCTGCTGTTGATCAAGATGAGTTGTGGAACCTTATTAGGACGCTACCAGACAGCAAACCACCAGGCTACGATAAGATTAGACTGCGTGATTTGCGAAACAATTACTCCAAACTTAAAGATGTACTTTTACATATACTTAATGGGTGTTTCAAGACAGGAGAAATACCATCAGGTCTGAAGATCTCATTAGTACGACCCATCTACAAGTCGGGAAAAAAGACAGTTCAAACAAATTACAGACCAATTGCCATACTACCAGTCATTAGCATCCTGATGGAAAAAATTGTGCACCAATATATGACATGTTTTTGTGAGAAGTATTCTTGTTTGAGTACTACACAGTATGGTTTCCGTCGTAATATTGGTGCGGTTGAGCTTCTCGAAGATTGCTGTGATTTTATCAATGGTAACTTGGATGTTAATCAATGTGTTTTTGGATTGTTTTTGGATTTATCGAAAGCATTCGATACCGTGGAGCACTCTGTTTTGTTAAGTAAGTTGGAAAGTATTGGATTCCGTGGTCCATACCAACAATTTTTTGCAAGTTACCTGTCACAGCGTAAGCAAGTAGTGAAAATTAAAGAATCATTTAGTGCTTTTTCTGATATTCAGTACGGTGTTCCACAAGGTTCTGTTTTGGGACCCTTTTTGTTTAATATTTATGTAAATGATATGGTTAACCTTACATTAAATGCAAAATTATTTCAGTATGCTGATGATACAGCTTTAGTGATATCCCATGAATCTAGCCCACTCGCACTGAAATTCCTTCAGTACGATATCAATAAAATAGTAGACTGGCTATCTGGAAATCAAATATACATCAACAAAAACAAAACTGTGTTAATATGTTTCAGAAATCCGCACAAGAATGTTGATCTTACCCAGTCGGTTCTACTGCATGGTAGCAACTGTGCCAATTGCGAATGTTCGCCACTACCCTACTCGAGCAGTGTTAAATATCTTGGCCTATATCTTGATTCCAACATGTGTTGGTCTTCCCAAATTGACTATTTATTAAAACGACTCCGTGCTCTTTCTGTCCAGCTTTATCGTATAAAATACACTACACCTATAAACTTGCGTCAGACTGTATATAGATCTTTAGGAGAATCTATCCTTAGATACGGCGTTTCAGTGTATGGTTCTTGTGCACCTTGTAAGATTAAGAAGGTAGATAGTTTCCTGTGCAGAATCTCCACTAATTTATTGTATGGCACTGCTCACGAGAAGTCCGACCATAACACCAGAATGGCTAAAGCAGGAGTTATTCCTCTGCATGACTTGTACTTACAGGTGGTAGTTCTCAGAAATTACTTTTCAGCACAGTTTAAACAGCCAGATAAAAAACCAGAGTCACTTAGGCATATAGCGCGTTATAAAGTTCCCAGGTTTTACACACATTATGGTAAAAGGACACGACAGTTCTATATACCCTACCATTTTAATAAACTACCTGCTCAGGTGTTTGGTTGTGATTCGTTGACGGCTGTGAAATCTGGACTGCAAGCGTGGTTTGAAAGTTTCAAAGAAAGGAAATACTGAGTTGCTTTGTAATTTCTATCTTGTTTTTCAATTTGTGTTCCATTTATTAACTGTAGATTTTCTTTGCTTTACATAATTCTCAATCGCTAAATTTGTTGACTGAACTATATGTAATATTTCGACTTTGTGTTATTGCTTTTTTTTCTTCTTTCTTCTTCTTTTTCTTCTTTATGGATTGTAAAGTGTGCACTTTCAGCGTTTTGTATTCACCGCATGCTGTTGTGACTGCCGTGGCCCGCCCACAAGCGCTTGCGCTTCTGCGGGCACACGCTATGTACTGTGTATATATATCTTGCAATAAAATTCCTGTATGTATGTATGTATGTATAAGCAAACAAACAAACAAACAAAACGGCACAAACCCAACAGTTAATGACGTTCATTCTCTTTTCCTAATCTATTATAAAATGGGCGTAGAATATTTTATAGAGTTATATCTTGTTTCATTGACTGCTTTTTGCATATTCCAAATGAATTTTGCCCTGGATAGATTACTCTATTTTATTCTCACCTGTTTCACATTTTAGGTACATTTTACAAATACACTTTTGATTGCCAACTGTGCATTTTCGCAATTCTTTCATACGGACTCTTATGCGGTTCAATTTTTGCAAATTACTTGTATTCTGTAGCTTGAATATTGCTGTTAATTGCCATGTTATTGTTTCTAGTTTGCTGTTGTAAATAGAGTGAGTGATAACGGCATATCCCACGTGATAGGGTTCCACGGCCACGTCAAGCTGTTCCGACACCTCTTAGCCGTAAGACCTTTCCAGTATGTTTTTAGGTAAATCAAGATAATTAAATGAAATTAGGCCCTGTTAACATCGGAGAACACGGGCCTGGGAAGAATTTGTGCCAGACGTGACTCATCGCGAAGCAAAGATGCAGCGAGGGCTCAGCAACGGCGACGGCGGCGGCGGCAAGTGGCCGAGTCTGTCCTCGGGTGTCCGGACGGAGTGGTGCTGCACAAGGGCAAACTTTTACTGTTGATTGAAAGGCGGCTGTGTCCTCGACACAGGTCTCGTGTTTTGGATGTCTAGCGGGGTAGTACAAGGACGCCAATTCATCTGCTGGGAGAGTGCGGAAAATTCCTTTCCCACGGAGGCAACGAACAGAAGACTTGCCGCAGTGGTCCAAGTAACACATCAGTGTTTCATAAGTCGGTCGCTACCCTCTTCCATCGACCGAGCTCCCAGAGGGCGAGAGAGCCGAGCACCACCCCTAGCCGTGGGTGGCGCCCCCCGTCTCCATATCTGCCTAACGGATTGGACGTCAATCTCCGAATTTTATTCCGTAGTCAAGGATCTGGAGATTACGATGGCTATTCAGCGGGATGTTGTTTTGTTACCGGAGCACTCCCATCTCGACTGTAAATATGTAAAATATACCTTCTGTACAGTTTCCTCCGTATAGAGGTTCGACACCATCCCTCAGAGCCAGGACCTGCGGGGCTGAACCAGTCAGTCACAGCCAGCGTCCCTCAGACTCCAACACTGGTGGCAGCGGTGTGATGGACCGTGCGACATCGTGCTTTCTCCGCAGGTGAACGTTTGGCTTTTGCTGTGGGATTCGGCAGGATTCAGATTTTGAAAGACTAAACTTGAACCTCTGGGAATCAAATGTGTGTCAGTACAGAGTGGTTAATTTCACGACATTTTTGAGATAGAAGAGCCAAAGCGGAGAAAGCGTCATTATGGACCTAATGAAATTGTTGAAGTCTTACTTGCTGTTGATATGCGAGGGACTGTCAGTAGAAGTGTCGAACAAAATAACGAAAATTGAACTGTGCTTATTCATTCTTAAAAACGTCGAGAATAATAATCAGCTTGTAGATATATGGAATTTTGTACGAGAGGCTAAAGAGAAAGCCGACTAGCAGGAAAAAGCGCGTAAAGAGAAAGCTGAACAGGAGGAAAATGCGCGTAAAGCCGACCAGGAGGAAAAAAGGCGTAACGAGAAAGCAGACCAGGAGGAAATAGCGCGTAAGGAGGAGCGTGATCGGGATTGGGAAAAAGAAGAAACGGAAAAAAGTGGGAAGCTGAAAAGGCCGAAAGGGAACTAAAGCGATTACAGCTTGAAAACAAAAAGCAAATAGATGGCCTTAGTGCGAGAGCCAGAACTCCTGAAAGAGCAAGTGATGCCGAATCCTATCGAATGAACAGGCACATGCATTCGCGTGAAATTCGCCGGGAAATAGGACTGTACCTGGGCAATTTTCAGAGAACATGAGAAAGGGAGAACTTTGCTCCCAGTACATGGCCACAACGGCTTCTGACCCTCTTGCCATGTGCAGTAGCTGAGGTCATGGCGCGTCTTAGCCCGAAACACGCACCAGATTACGAGAAAGTAAAAGCCAGCCTGCTGAAAGGATACCGGCTTTCAGCCGAAGCCTTCCGAAACCGCTTCATGAGCACAATAAAAAACGATACGACGGCTATCCAGATTTCGCGTATGGTCTTAACACTCAAGTGCTAGAGTTGCTAAAAGGAGCTGAGGTTTTCGAAAGCCGAGACAAAATCATCGAGTGTTTTTGCCTTGAACAATTTTACCGAAACACTTCCCAAGCAGTGAAACTGTGGCTTCAAGACAGGGAAAAAGTCGACACAGTTGACAGAGCCGCTGAACCAGCAGAGGAGTACGATTCACTTAGAAGGTTGAGCACTGAAGCGGGTGCGTCACACGCTCGAAATGCGATGCGAGATCAAAAGATTAGCGGAAAGAAGCAGCATATCAGAAGTTCTGAGCAATCGGAGGCACCGAAGAGAGCGCCAGAAGAGCAAAAAGAACAGCCAAAGAGAGTGGGAGCAGATAAAGTCAGGAAAAGAGAGTATGAGGCTATTAGGCCACTTCGTTGCTACAACTGATATGTTCTCGGGCACTTTGCTGCTAATTGTACAAAGCAGCTTTTGGTGTTCTCCAGCGTAACGACGAGAATCCCGAGCTCCTAAGAGCACACTTGCACGAACTGCAGGTTAACGGAAAACCTTGCCAAGTGCTTCGTGATAGCGCCGCGGCGATAGAGGTTGTCCATCCATCTTATGTTACATCGGATGATTTCATGGGAGAAGGCAAATGTATAAAACAGGCGGTAGAAGAACACAATGTGTGCCTGCCAATGGCTAGAGTGAGGATTTGCGGGCCATTTGTATAGCTGTTAAAGGAGGCCGCGGTTTTGAAGGCCGTGCCACTTGAATAGCCATACCTCTTCTCGAATCGATGAGATCAACTGATTCGCGATATGAGCCGGAAATTCAAAAAAATGGTGGTACTAGCATTCACAAGGTCTAAAATATGCCAGCTCGCATCTTGATTGAGTCAGATTCCCGAACCTCGGATATCCAGAGATGCACCAGCCAACCTACTGCTGGAAATAAATGAAGAGGATCGAGCAAGTGGGACCAAGCATGCAGGCATATTCCGCGCGCACTTGAGAGAGCTGCAGCCTTCACTTTCGGTCCTGCATTATAGGAAGCGCGCAGGGCGAAAGGATGGCCGGGCTTTGTGCTTGGGGGGAGAACAAGGAGCAAGTTGTCGCGCCGGCCACTGCTCGTTGTCCAGAGTCGATTATCGGCATTGCATGCACTGCTGTGGCATTTTGAGCGCGTCGAGGGGGCGCGCAGGCTACAGTGGGCGTCGCGGGTGTTTTTCTTTTCCTATAGACTTTTGTCACGAGTTGACAGCAGTACAATCAGTTACAGCGCGACCCCAGCGGGTGCACCTGAAAGTCTAATCCTGTCAACACGGTGGAGGTGAGCTAGCTTTCACCCCCGCGTAGCTAATCGAAGTAGCCTTTTGTTTTCATTCCTCCATTTTATGTGTGTATGAAATTGGGCAGGGAAAGGCTATTTTCTTTAAGTTAAAAACTTAGAGTTAATCGGATGTTACTGTTTTTTCATTATCATAGACAAAGGCTATGGTGTCACAGTTTAAAATGACAAGTGCAAAGTTCGTCTTAAAGAGTGACCATTGTCACCTGGTTAGGACAGTTGTCCGCCAGAAACGGTCGCTTGCTTAGCTCTCAAACAGTACAGTTTCTCGGTGCGTTAAAAGAAGAAAAAACTGCATGGAAATGCTCATGGATTGAGCCGATTAACTTAAGCAGGAGAAATCAGTAGGACTATCTCTTGTTTTTCTTTTTTTTTTAACCTTGGTTCGAGCATTCCGTCTTTGGCGATTTCAAACGGGATATTTTTCGCTTTTTCGACGCAAATGTGCGCCAAAATCAAGGCATCTTTTAGGAAACTTTTGTTGTCATTGCGGGAAGCCTGCTGGGGCTTTAGGAAATTCCGAACGCTTGGTTGCGGGTCAGTGCCCTGTCGGGGGCGAACAGTCCGCTGATGCATTGCTTTGTTGAATGTTGGAGCATGGATGCCATTTCAGGAAACCAGTCCTTCAACCAGGTTCCAGTCTGTCTTCCTCCCTGCGGTCGTGAATGCTGGCCATTCGAGAGTTTTCGGGCCACAGAGGAGCTGTTAAATCGGAGCACACGGGCCTGCGAAGAATTAGTACCACACGTGACTCACGCGAAGCAAAGGTGCAATCAGGTCTGGCAACAGTGGCAACAGCGGCGACGGGGGCGGCGGCAAACTGCCGAGTCTGTCCTCGCGTCGCCGGAGGGAGTGGTGCTGCGCAAGGTCAAGCCGTTACTGTTGATTGAAAGGCAGATGTGTCCTCGACAGAGGTGTCATGTTTTGCTGTCCGGCGGGGGAGTACGAGGACGTTCATTCACCTGCTGGGAGACTGCGGGAAATTCGTTTCCCACGAAGGCAAAGAACAGAAGACTTGGCGCAGTGGTCAAACTGACATATCAGTGTTTAATGACTCAGTCTCTACCCACTTCCATCGACTGAGTAGCCGGAGAGCGAGAGAGCCCAGCAGCGCCCCCTGCCGTCTGTGGTACCACCAGTGGCCACATCTGCCCAACTGATTGGACATCGATCTCCGAAATTTACTCCCCTGTCAGGGATCTGGGGAATCCAAAGCCTATTTAACGGGATGTTGTTTTGTGGCCGGAGCACTTCCATGTGGACTGTAAATACCTAAAATGAACCTTCTGTGCAGTTTGCTCTATAACGAAGTTCGACACCGTCCTTTGGAGCTGGGAACTGCGGGGCTGAACGAGTCAGTCAGCACCAGGGCCCATCCGTCCCCATCAGCCCAAGGAAATTAAAATACACGCGGACTCCTTGCTTTAAATGATGACTCCGCGTATTATTACGTGGGACTCCGTAAATGGCGGTGGGTCAAGCCGCCGCGCGACTGGCTAAAAGGCACTCCATGCTTTGCTTGACTCCTCGTACTATCGGAGGAGAGTTAGAAAAAAATGGCGGCAGCCCAGACGTTCAATCCAATTTAAATTACGGAAATCAACCGCAGAGGAAAATCAATAGATTTTAAGAATGCTGGAAGAGTATACACCCGTTTCTCGCTCTAAACAGGCGTGTTCACAGTTCTGTTTATTGTGCCTTTAAGCAGCTTAAGCCTGCCTCGAAGCAGCACCTCCACGTAATGAAGGGAATAAGCAGTGAATTTGGTGGTGCCTGCACGCGCACCATCCACTTAAGGGTAAAAACAATACTCATGGCAAAGTCAGGCTATAGAGCCACATGCCTCATCCAGACCTAAATAGTACAGACGCAACTTGAAATCCTGCATCGTGAGTGCCTTTGGGCCATCACTGTCCTTCCTTAACACGCAAGTATAGAGCAGCTTTACAAATATGCATCTCTCTGAAGCCTCCGGGCAATTATCAGTGTTAGCACGTTTAGGCACCACTGGCGACGCACGTCGTACGAGGCGCGCTTACGCCTCCTCCAGATACAATGCAGAGGCCAGCGCAGCATTGGCTCACTCCACCACTTGGCACTCTCCCTGGGACGACATACACGACAACCTAAATCTCTAACATCATGCTGCCTGGCATTTACAACATATGTCCTGTTGTGCATACGACACACGTATGAGCCGGACGATATATCATCTTTTGTGAGAGTGTGTCGGACTACTACGAATCCGCGCCCATCACATTACCCTGGATGTCGGCTGCTTACAGGATTGGATTAAGCTCCAAAACTCTGCTGGCGCTGACTCTCTCCTATCCTTGTTTGCCTTTGTGCGCGCTACCGGCGTCGACAGCCGAATGTGACCTCCCCCCAAAGTTCCTTTCCCAATAACTTCAAATCATACTTAAAATTAATTATTTCAATCAATCAATCTGAGTGACCACGGAGAGAGGACCGAATAGACTCGAAATCAAAAACAAAAAAATTGACCGCTAAGAGAATGGAGCAGTGGCAACAATTTGAGCGAAAAATCTTGTTATATTTCGATATGTTTGCTACGGATATGGAGCAGTTGTCTGCCTCCTTTTTCCACGTACCTGTACGCCCCAAAAGTGGTATACAACACTCCAGGTTGCATGACTCCCTGCTTCTCTGGCGACCTTACGCGTTTCGACCGATTTAGAGCGCGATTCATCAAAACGAAGGAACTGACTTCTGTCTATAACAAAATGGTCACCTTCCTGTCTCCTCTGTACTAGGCGCTGCGGGAAAGTGGTGCGACAATTAAGTCTAACCAAAGTGCTGCTCTTATGTACAACTTTTTCCCCGGACATTGTGTTCCGCAGACAGCTTTCTCTTCCGTTATCGCTCTCGACGCAGCGTGAGTTAAGTGCTTATCACCGCGGTTCCGCTGCTCTCCATGCAAGCAGGAACTACAGTCGACAAAATCTAGTTTTGTAAAATGTCAAGGTGCATCATTACCGAAGGTTAAATGCGCAGCAAAAAATTTATGCCAACGATTAAACCTTGATAAACTCTCCCGCCTGATAAATGATAGCAGCAAGTTGTCCCTGACATATGTTTTCCAGTGCAAAGACGCATAAACCTGAATGCCCACTTCGCGTAATTGTTTCAGCAGCAGACACTTGGCAAAAATGCGTTGCGAGCTTTCTGCAAACAAAACTTTACTTGCTCTCGGTTAATGATCCTTCCCTTGTAAAAAATTCGAACGACACCATTCAATTTCTGCAGCAAAACCGAGACAAGGCCTCCCTTGGTTTCCCCATAGATGTGAAAGATTTATACTACTCGATTCCTCATAAAGATCTCATCCAATGTGTAAATGATTCTACTGAACATCATGGTGGCATTGCCTTTTAAAATCCATGCGGTCTTTCTGTCGGTGGCTTTTTAGAACTGCTTTCTACCTACCTGAAATCCACCTACACCCACTGGAATGGGT
Organism: Amblyomma mixtum; assembly: GCF_055824585.1. Classification (NCBI taxonomy): domain Eukaryota; kingdom Metazoa; phylum Arthropoda; class Arachnida; order Ixodida; family Ixodidae; genus Amblyomma; species Amblyomma mixtum. The sequence goes on along the minus strand of NW_028317728.1, from coordinate 154,870 downwards.
CTATGTTCATCCAAAAACAAGGCATTTGCATAGGGTCTTGTATTACCCCCATCCTGAGTGATCTGTACCTAGCTGTGTATGACAGAGCATTGAATGAGATACTTACAGATCTCCCAGTTCTTAAAATATTTCGTAATGTCGACCATTACCTGATTTTCTTAGACTGTCAAATTGATGCCTTTCTACCTGAAGTTCGCAAAGTGTACGACCCCATCTTTTTAGTGAAACCGCGTCGCCCCTGGTCTTGACGCACGAGGTACCAGAAAATGGTTCTAGCCGCTTTCTCGAGCTATAGCTACTTTTTTCGCCAAAACATGTCTGCTGGTCGTTCCAGCCTTGGGGTAACAAGCCAGTTCTGCCATACGACTCCGCACATTCGAAGCTTGTTAAGCGAAACATAGTCCAGTCTGCTTTTAACAATGCGCTCACCAAGTCCTGTGAGCACTGTCAGGAAACCAGTTTTCGGAACCAAGTGCAAAGACTGAGTCAATCCGGATACCCACCGTTGCTTTTAGTCTCGGTGGCTGAAAAAATGTTAAAGAAAATGCAGTGTACAAACGCCCCCTTGTCGCATGCCAGCGAACGCAACAAGAAACTCGCTGTTATTCCTTAAGTACACCAAGTTTCACACAGCCTCAAAAGGATTGGACGAAAAGTAGGAGTGGACGTTGTTTTTTCAGCCTTTCACCGCCTCTCTAGATTCTGCAGGAGAGTGAACGGTTCCGGTGAAAAAGATCTCGAATGCCCTGTTAAGCATCGTGACCCCTTCGTAAGCTTCTGCACTGGTGTCGTGTACTCAATCCCTTTGTCTTGCGGCAGGGAATACATCGTCCAGACTGGTCGATGTATTAATAAGAGATTGCTCGAACACAAAGCTAATTCCAGCAACTTAGCCGTCCACGTTCGTCACTACAGTCCTTGTCGCCGGCGCCCTCTGATATTTAAAAAAAAACAAATATCTCGCAAAGAGCAGCAACCAACTCACTCGGGAAATAATTGAGGCAGGTTTCATCAACAAGCAACAAGACGTTTGCGTCAGTACGCCCTCAGTATCCCTGTTGTAAAAGGAGTTTCCGTTTCTTTCTCAGTCACTAATTTAGCGCCTTGGCTCCTTACGCTTCTCATTGTCGCCCCCCAGCTCTTTCGCCACTTCTCTTTTAAATATTTTGGGGACACTACTTCTATTCTTTTATTCTAACTTTCATTCCTCTTTTCGCCTTAGCTATCTTTGTTCTTTTAGGTCGATTTTAAGGTTAACCCTCATCCCCACTTTTTAGCCGTGTTCCTTGTTGGCTTGCATTGCATCTTTTTAGGTCGTGTTTGTTCGGTTGGCTTTCATCGCATGCTTTTAGACTATCAATTCTTCCCCCATTTCAGGCACCTTTTCACTTCATTCCCGTTATGTGCGTCTTCACACCGTGTTCTGAATTTTTAATGTCTTTCGCGTCGTTGCCTTTTGCGTCTTACCGTTTTTATCTTTTATCTCGGTCATCACCATGCTGCACAGGACTCCCGGCGCGTGTAATCTCCCTTTTTCACCAAGTGCTGTTATTATGTCTTTCCCCCTGCCGCCTTCGCTGCCGATCTTTGCTGTTTGTGTCCTCATGGGTGTACCTGGCACCTGGCCGACCAGAATGACTGAGTCCTTCTTGGGTTTTTTTGCTTCTGTACTGTGTGGGTCATTACGCGCCTGCGCTCTTACCCTGTTTCCTTTGGTTTTATTGTTAGTGGCCTTGACTTGCGCTAGTGCCTTACCATCACGGGTTCTGGGTGCGGTATAAAATGTGCGGATCGCCCTCTTCCGAAATTAAAGTTGTTAGTTCAGCGCCCTGTGTGTGTCGTCTCTCCTTCGTCCCTCGTCTGCCAGCGCTGCATGTTCAGGATTTCAAACCAACTTGCCCTGCAGGACAATTTGGTATCAATTACAGGCCTTCAATTCTTTTCTAAAAATGGAATTGCCCTTTTTATGTGTGTTATGTTTTCGTGAAAAGAGGACGACAAAATATTCAACACACATCAGTGCTTCCTATCAGACATCAATAGGCGAGGACACAACATGTAGGCTTGTTTCGGAAATTCAGTTGAAAGCAAAGGTTAACAACATGAGCGCAGGCATGCTTCCGAAGCATGGATATACGGATTCCTTTTCTAAGAGGGAGATTAACCCCGCACTTAGATTGCTCTAATCCCGTGTAATGTTGAATACTTTATAGATTTCACGCACTTCTTTCTGTATATCCTGACCATTATGTTCTACTGGCTTTCTCCTGTGCTCCAGTTCGAAAAATAGACTGGAAGGGTACTGGTATGCCAACAGTATGATAACAAATGATTAGTTTATTTTTTCAATACTCTCGCCGCTGCTTTGTCTTTCGCTGTATTATCCACCGTGGCGTTGGCGATCAAACCAGTGTGGCCGCGACTATCTCTCCATTTCATGTTAAAATGAAAAATTTGACCTTTTAATCATCTCTGTCTTTGCACGAACCCTACGATGAACTCCAAGCTAGTCGAATACAGTACCATTTAATCATGTCTGAAGGCTGCTCTGATAAGAATTTTTAATAAATAAGTAAAAAAAAACATCGCTGTCACAGGCCAAGCGAAACGAAGAGGCGGAGAGTGCGAGTTTTATTATCTGAAGTGCCTGGGTCTTCTCATATTGTAGAAAACATGAACGCCTGGACAATTAAACGGTGCTGCGTCCAGGTTGAACGAGAATATCATTGCCATTTCGAGCGCACAAAGCGTATGCCAGTAAAGTCAGGATTTTTTTTAATGTCATTGTCAAAGAAAGGCTACGCAACCTGTGTGTAAAACAATATAGAGATCCGTGAAAAGCAAAAGGAATGCTGAGATGAAAATTTGTGGCCTACCTAGGCTCTATGTGAAATCTATTCATGACATATCATAAAGTTACAGCGGCAGGAGATTACTGCTTAATTACTCGGCCGCTTTTGGGAACGCAGATATGCATCTGCTTTTAGGACGCAGCTTTCTATTCCTCGCTAATAAACATTGAATTCCACTTGCATTACTAGTACAGAAACTTCTAGTATAGTACGCTACTGAAAATGAATTGAACAAGCAATGAATATAAAGCGGAGTATTGAAGACCGCAGTGAAAAGCTCAGTAAATAGTACAAAATCAAGCCAAGCTTAGAAAAAGTGGAAAAGATATGGCACGCAGAATGCAGTGATAAAAGGTTCCAATTGGCTCGAATAGAAGTAAATACGGCAAACGAACTCTACACTGTATAGAGTGTCTTACACTTTGGGGACGCAGGCTGGATGGCAGACCGAGACATTAGTATACACGAAATCTGAAGCACAAAATATCTGCATGTAGTTAAGGGCTGCTAATAAAGCACAATAGACAGGCGGTCTCTAAATGCCACTGAACTGATTCGGACGTAACACAGCCGAATGCACTGCGCGTATGAACACAGTTGCATCACATCACGCAATAAATAAAAAAGAGGAACAGAGGCATGTATGTCGCGTAAATGTGTAATTCGTGAGATATGGCAAGGAGAAGCTTTAGTGAGCTAATACCAAGAAAAAATTGCTGATTGTTTAGCTTGGTGAAACTTAGTGTGCACGCGAAAGCTTCTCACACGCTGCCGAACGAGATGCCTGTCAATTCCTGGTGAAACTGCCTCGTAGCAGTCCCAAATTGACTGAAAAGAATAACGTGGTTATTTGCTTTCTGTGACTTTGTTTGCGTCGGCTGTTGTTGAGCAGATATCAAGGCGGCGGCTTCGTTCGCAGCTCGCAGTCGTCGCTTTGCTTCTTGTCATCGTAGTTAGGCGAGCCGTTCTTCCTTCCTCAAGCTTAGCCTTCTTCGCTTCCTTCTCGCGATGTCGGCGGGCTTTGTACCATGCTACGACATAAGAATCAGTCGACGTAGCCTCTGGTGGCTTTTGCTTATGCCGTACAGAGTTTTGTACGCTCGTAATCCGCCTCTTGGTGCATTGCGCATCTGACAAGCGAGCGCACGCTCAAGATGACGCTGACAGGCAAGCGCAGCTGCGCGCGCCGCCGCAGAAAGAGCACGGCGCATAGCGGAATGATGACGTGAGGCGCGCCGACGCGCAGACCGGCACAGCGCCGGCAACGGCGCGGGGCGAACGTATGTGGCACGGCGCAACCGGTTGCTATTGAAACGACGCGTGCGCAGATGTGGCTTGTGCGCGACCCGGCGAAAGCCTCCGCAGCTAGCATAGTGAAGCTGTCACTTCAAAATAGCAAAAATATTAGCATACATCAAAACTCACGATTAATAAAGAATTAGGCCACGCGGTTAAACACGACCAATTTATTTCTAGTTTTCCTTGGTTGATAGAATGCAGGCTGAGGATATTAAGATGTAGTCTTTTGAGTGAAAATGGTCTGAAGTCCCGCCATTAATTCCCGGTGTTTTTGTAAATCCTGGAAGGGGCATAAGCTCCAAGTTCTGACTTCGCTTTTTAGAAGGCGGGGGAATGGAAGGTTTTACTTAGAATCACGAGGACAAAGTCAGTTTGAAGGGGCGGATTCCTGCGCTTGCCCTCTATATAGAGTTGATATTTTTCGAAGCCTGTGTCTTTTAATGCGTAATACAAACTCCCTCTACTGATACCCATCAACGTTTCTTTACGGTCTGTGGAGGCGTTAATGTGCCTATGAGTGCAGTGTGGCGGCGAGCACTTAAGCACAGCTACGGTCAAAGGATATGTGAGACTAGCCAAGCTTCGGGTATATTTCCTCAACTGTTATCTCTTGCACACAGCAGTACTACGGGGAACTCATCCGTGGTGCCCGGCGGAATGCGTCCAAGTATGCACGTGCACAGCTTAATATCTGATCTATACCTTAGAAGTGTTGCATAAAAGCTAGAATTATCGTGCAATATTTTCTAGACAAAGACTTTGTCCTAATACATATAGCAAAATGGCTTGACTCTCTTGACCCACACTTTTACTAGTGGTACACAGTAACTCTTTTTGACCACTGGCAAATATGCTTGACAAATGCTCATGACAGCAATGAAAAATCACTCCCTATAGCTGATACTCAGCATTATTTAGTCTCTTTTCAGGATATTTGTACCTCCAGTGTATTCTACGAAACTAAATTAGGACCATAACTTTCCTAATCAGCCTTATTTGTCTAGAACTTCCCTAACGGTTTCTTACCTTGTGCAGCGCACATCCCAGAGCAGAAGTCATCATACACCGTGGTCTCTATGAAAATATAGAGGAAAGGAAGGGAGAAAAAGAAAAAGTACAATTTTCGTAATCTTTTCAAACTTCAATCATGTAAAAAATATACTATAATTTATATGCGTTCTTGAATATTTAAACAATATTTCCACTTAAGGCAGATAGCCTCATATCGATGATAACAGTGCCAGGTGTTATTTCAGAGCGCTCCTTATTTGTTTTCATGAGAGTTCCAGGAAGGATATATATTCGGCTTGCTTCTGCAAGTGCAAAAGTATACCTTGACGTAGAGCCGTTAACAACTTTTAGACTGGAAGTACACATGCCGCAATGATTTCCCCATCCGTGCAGTGAAAGTGAAAACAAGGCATATTAGAACGCCGGCTCAACCCGAGTGTGCTCTTATACAGATCGTTTGGTCAAAAAGGACACAACATAGACATTTAACGTGTTCTGCTCTTCTCTCCTGCTCGCCCTACTTTGCTTCAGATTCATGTTTTCGGTGCAGCAATGAACTACCATAATTCCGAAGCTGTCTACTTGTGTCAAACGTCCACTGTTTTTATAATGAGTAATGAAAATGTATTGCAGGTAAGCCGATGAGTGCATCATCATCATCATCAGCCCGACTACGCCCACTGCAGGGCAAAGGTCTCTCCCACATCTCTCCAATTAAGCATGTCCTTTGGCAAAAATAATGTGCTCCATCTACCTAAACAGGATAGGGGTGAGTGCCATCCGATTCATTAAAGTCTCTCTCTCTCTCTGTACTTCGCCACCGTATCCCCGCAAATTTCTTAATCTCATCCGCCCACCTGACTTTCTGCCGCCCCCTGCTACGCTTGCATTATATTGGAATCGACTCCGTTACCCTTCAGGACCAGCCGTTGTCTTGCCTTCGCATTACATGCCCTGGCCAAACCCAATCCTTCCTCTTGATTTCGACTACGATGTCATTAACCGATGTTTCGTTTTGTTTCCTCACCAACTCCCCCCGCTTCCGATCTCTTGATGTTACACCTAACATTTTTCGTTCCATAGCTCGCTGCGTTGTCCTTAACGTAAGCGTAATTATCTTTATTATTATACAGGTTTAGCGCTGGTGAGTGGGCGCTAATTTTAACTTATCATATGTGGTGCTGCTACAAGAGGGCTGCGACAGTAGCGAATTTCGATGTAGACAGCGGAAGAAATGCAGATTCACATTGCTGTCTTTGACGCAGTTTCCCTAATGAAGACAGCTTTCTAAAGAGTTCTGAGAGCGAAAGCTCTACTTCGCGACCAAATGTGCAAAAGCAAGACCATCGCTGAAACCTTGACCTTGACCTTGAAAAAATAAATAAAATACGTAATGACACTACTGAGGTTAGAATCCGTGCCGGCGCGAACAGATCAGCTTCGCTGGCCACTGCACAGAAGCAATATTTTATCGCAGCCGCCTATCATGCTTCATGTTAAACTGCGACACGCACTCGCACTGTGCATTGCACGTCATCGTCTTCATCGGCTTTCATCTGTGGCGCGAACAGATCACATCGGCTTAACCTCCATCTGAAAATGACCAGATTGAAATATTGCCGCCAGACGTGCCAACGACCCAGCAAACCGCAACCATCACCAAGTCAGGCTAAACACATCGTTCGCGCGTATACTCGGTTCACCTGGTGTTAAAACCCTATTATTATTTTATCGTTTTATCTGGCAGGCAGCACATGAAGGTGCAATTCGGAGGCGGCAGCATGCATCATAACAGAAAACATCAGTTCTCAAAGTTTTCCAGTAGCAGCTTATTTATTGTTATTCTGAAGGCTTGTTTATATTGTTTTATTGGGTTTCGCATCTCAAAGCGACTCAATCTATGAGGCACGCAGTAGTGGAGGGCTCCGAGTAATTTCGACCACATGGGGTTCATTAACGGGCACAGACATTGCACAGTACACGGGCTTATAGTATTTCGCCTCCATCGAAAGGCGAGCGCAGCAGCCGGCCGGTACCGAACCCGCCTCTCTCGGGTCATCAGCCGATCACCATAACTACTCCGCCACCACGGCAGCTTTGCACTGAAGTTGTCCGGATAGGAGAGGGGAGCCGAACCTGAACACACACAGTAACGAGGGTGTGCAACAAACACAAGAATGAAGAAAAGGTAGTGTCACCTAAACCACTGGTACTAAAAGTAATTTTGCAAGAGACAACTCAAGAGAGAACTCGTAATTCATCTCGCTATTCAAACCGAAACCCTACACTTAGACTACCAGCTATAAGAACAAACTATGGACGACAAACATTAAACTTTCAAACAATTAAGATGTTGAACAGAACCGATTTCAATGTAGATTTCTACAAAAGATTTCCTGTATTCAAAAAAGAGTGTAAAAATGTTTTGGTTTCAAGCGGTTTTTCCTTTGCGTTGTAAATGCATTGTGTGTTTTTTCATGCGTATTATCCAATAGAAAGAAGGAAGTCAGATCAAAAAAATATTCTGTGCTTTCTCTGTCCCAAAGATGTGCAAATGTTTTGTTTGACTCACAAGTGCAGTGCCGCTAGCCGTAATGTAATAATTAATATTTTTTTTTGTGCTGAATTTGTATTGGTGGGCGGAGGCCCCGTCAGGCATTGTTACGCCTTTAACTTCGGCCCCCCCTTAGACACGTTCTAAGGAACAAATAAATGAAAAAAAAATACGACACATAAAATGTAGTCTGATTGGAAATTTACAATATGAAATGGAAACATTTTCCATAATTTTGGTGCTGCCGGGCCCAGTGACCGTTATTACACTTTTTGGACATTCTTTTCAATATGTACTCTGTACATAAGCGCGTAAAGAAGGAGTACAAATTGGAGGAGACACTTAAGGTCCGCCTTAAAGGTATAATGGGATAGCCAATAGCTGAAGGCCATATATGCAGAATTGGGCATTCACTACTGAACATTCATAGATCGGTGGAGTCCTCACACTACTCCTGGTGCCGTGGTGCAGCGCTTAAACGACGCGCTACAGGACTGCAGTGGTAGGTGAAGACACCAGTGAGACATCCATCATCTACTTTGCTCTTCCTGCTACCTCTCACGTGTAATCAATAGTTTATCTGCCACCTGTCACGGTGTGCACTTTGCTCACAATCCTGTGCGCAGGTTCGGATGACGCCAGAAGGTTACGGGCCTAGCTGGCCAGCCTATCTCCTAGGTTGCTTCTCTGGGGATTTTTCGCTCAAGTACAACGGCCTAGGCGCCGACGATGCCGAAGCTGGATTTTCTGCGACACGTGCTCCCTACCGTTATCGCGTTAAAGTCAGCACACAGTACAGACAGAGGGATCCCAAATTAGTGCATGCGTCATTTTCATACGGATATAAAAGCGGCGGTTTGAATACAAACGACCTACGTCACGATTATTGAGATCCAGCCAAAAAATTATTTCTGTGCGGATTAACTAGCATTAACGAGGAAAAATAAAATAGAATACGATAGTGAGCTCCTGTCTATCTTTTTCCTGTGAAAAAGGCTTACGCGAAAAGCCAGAGATTAAGAGGGGCCGAAAGACAAATATGCGATACTGTTTCAGTATTCACAGTAGCTTTCATATTTCTTGAAAGCGCATAGTGTGAAAGAAGCCAACCTTCAGAAGTAACCTAGGAAAGAGTACAACAGAGTTTATGCTCGCAGGGTGGTGCTCTCGATGAACGTTGGAAATGGCTTGCGGTGAACCATAATTTTAAAAAAACTACTAGAAAAGAGCAACTCGCGCAATAGTTAGTATACCAACTAACAACCTCCTCGCGTCTGGTAGGGTGCCGCATTGTCTTATCTGCTGAGGCGCCAGTCCAACGTTCTAGTTTGGTGTGCATTTTAGGTTTGCGTAAGCTAGCCATTATTTTCTCTAGCACCAACACAGCCATGCGGCATACGTACAATGTTCTGTTAAGTGCAGCAGCATGGATTACTAAATAGTGTCGGCGGCCTCTTGAGATTATCCTTATGAATAAAGATGTCACACAAAATCTACAAACAAAATCAATCGCGCCTTTCACGTCTAAATTTTCTATGAAATAACTATAAAAATAACATTGAGATCTCTAAAAAAGGAGGCGTGCAGCGAAAAGAAATAACAAGGTATGAAGAAATTACCCCAAGCGAAAGGAGAAAAATATTTGTGTTTTTTTTAGAAGGGGCGAATTTTTTTTTATGGAAGTCAACTTTTCTTACTTTAATTAGTTCCGGGGCTCTATTACTGCCTTCATGGATCACCAGATACGAGCAAGAATGCTTTAATCAGTTGGCTAATTATGTTAATGCGTTAGCTGGTCAAATGTTTATTTTAGGGGGTATGTTGTATTAACAGAATTGGAAATCATCTTTCAAATACCATAGCCAAGAAAAATAATTATTCATTGAATTGCTAGCACGCGTTACGAGGCGCAGAAAATATCTCAGGCAAATTCAGGGGTGGCCTGGATCAAATTTTGATAATCGCCCGGGTCAGATTTGGAGGTTGCCTTCGTGTCGGGCACGGTCAATTATGGGTGGTCTGCCGACATTTTACTTAAGACTGCAGCTAATCGGCGTATGAAGGTCATTCAAGTCTAGGATACCAACGACACGAAGATCGACTTTTGCATTAAGAAGAGCTATCGCTCTAAGGTCACCATGGGAGGGAGCTTCACACAGTAACTTAGCAGCGGCGCGCGCTTTCAACATAGATTGCTCCGCTCTGCGCTTTGCATCGCATTACGGATGTCAAGTGGCTCCCAGACTGAAGGGCTGGCTGTCTCACTGCCAATTTTGTTTCGCTCTGTGTCGGAAGCCCGTACGCACTGTCACTCTGCTTGCGATATGGCATCAAAGCGACTGCGTGGCCGTTATCTTCTATGGAAGCGGCAAAAAGTTTCACATCAGTTCTCGCTTGTGGCGTGTAACAGCATCGACATCTGAATGGAACCGCGGAGTGAAACAAGGTCGTGGAGAGAAGAAAAAGTGGGCATACTTTTCGCATATGTAACCGTGGAGAACAAGCGCCTGGAGGCGTTGTTAAACGCTTCTATGCACTCGGTCAGCTAGCTTTCAGCCAAGTTATCAATTCTGAGAATTTTGCATTTTTCTTCTACAGTTTCCATGGAGCAAACAAGCAGGCCTAAAGCTAATGCTCTAGGAGAATGGTTTTAAATCGGCTTTCTTGTGTTCGTAAGGGAAAGCCAGAAACCAGTTTTCGACAAACAGTCCAGTGCTCGGGTGCAAGCATGAATCTGTGTGGAGACTACAATGTTTTCGATACGGTCAGTTACAAAAAAAAGTTGGAGGGCACTTAACCTTCGCCTTTAAGGTGGAACGCGACCGGGTGTCGCAGCCTACCAGAGAGTCCGCGGAATGCCATCGCCCGTTCGGCGCGATGAAATGTTGCCTGGGTCAGCAACCTTATCGAATGTCGTAGAGCACCTATTTTTTATTGTTTGTTTGAAATGCTAAGACGTAAATGACTGGTACAACAGCGTGGAAAAGGGGTATAAGCGTAAAACCAGAGAATACGAGCTGTCGTGTTGTCTGCGTTTTCGTTTCTGCTAGTTGTCCGCACTCTTATTCTACGGATCGCAATCAACCTGCAGAGATTCCTGTCCTTCTTTGTAGATCAGCTAATCCCATAAATAAATAACCATGTACTAGAAATATTCACAAGTACAACGTAAGTCTGACCACTGAGAAACCGATCAAAGTAGCAGTGGTCATAAGTTGTATGGGGCACCTTTTCGAAAGAAATACTTCGTGCGGCCAACCTAAAAATAGATATATATTCTGCATAGAAAAGCACTCTTTGGTAATAGCGTCAGTTAGAAATAAGCGCTTCTACTAAGACATCTTCTAATCAATGTGCATCTCGACGGCGCTAAGCTCGAAACGGCTAACCAACCTTTCATATTTATTCGGGAATATATAGCATGCTACAGTCGACTTCTCTAGATTAAGTTTTCTTCTTTTTAGTCCGATGGAGCACACACCAAAATGTACAATGAGTATGTTCTAATTCCCATTTGCCAATATATTGCGATCTTTATTTGCAAAAGTGTGAATCGGTTTCGTAACACTTATACGGGATGATGTACTGTTTCGGCTCTTTCTAAAATATCTTTCCACGCTGAGCGTAGCTAGGTGTCGAAGAAAAAAAATGGTTAGAAAAACTACGGACTAGTACCCTTGCCTACCAAGTTGTCAGCAGAAAAATTGCTGTTCAACAATTAAGACATAGCTATAGGTTTTAGCACACATTTGTGTAACCAAGCACAGGAACGAACTTAATGTGTAGCTTTCTCTCATTTCGTGTTGATAGTCACAAAGGTGATAGCGTATAAGAATGAAAACACACAAATATGGTCTCTGTTTAAAACGGATTTTGGAGTACATGTACTGGTCACATATTTCTCGAGTTAACCCTCAGCGGCACGAGCAATCAGCAGCGGAATCCGCAGTAAGCCGGCAAAAGCTTTCCCGACATGACATTTTGACACCTTTACGATGCCTAATTTAAAACGCTCCGTACTAATGTGCTAATCCGCTAGAAGAAATGATTAGGAAAAGGCATTATTTCGAACACACTACATCAAAACCTCGGTTGTCCTCGGTGCAGAGTGCAAGTATACGCTTCCTCGTAGAGGGATTGATAGTGAGCCATGAGACTAATGTTGTTTGGGTGAAATCAAAGGAGTTCGGGACAATTCCTTTTTCTCACCGGAATTTTCACTCCGCCCTTGCGGAATCCCGCCGAGAGGTCCACAGGCACATAAAAATATGGCCGTCAAGAAACGCCAGTTTACCATTAGGTCTGGAAATGAAACAAAAAAAGCAAAAAAGATGCTCAGTCGTCACACTGTTACACCATCACACAGAATTAAGACAATAATGCCCATTCGACAAAGAAAACTTAGAAATCCTCCGGGATGAGGCGTCCGCGCGAACAGTGCATTTTATCTCTTTGTGACTGTTAACTGCAGAAACTTTTATTAAGCATGAGCGAACTTTTTTAGCTCAGAAGTGGGAAATCACCAGAATCACTGCATAAGTGGCTATGCCGTGCGGTAGCAGACTGTGGTGCGGCAGTTTAATCGCTACCCAGTTTTCCGCATTTCGGTTGAAGTGTAATGAATGGGCTGGTATGCTGGCATTGTTAGCGTGCCACCGAACCAGTAGTGTCTCATCTGCACGCATAGTTTCTTCTTGACAGGAGGAGTAGGCTGTGAGAACACCTTAACGTGGTAAAGGCACCAGAACCACGCACTGAAATATTCATCGAGGGTGAAAAAAAAGGCTCAACTTGTGGCGTTGAACGAAGTGAGTAATGTAAGTCAATTTTTTTGCTTTAAAAGGGCTGAAATAAGCAAGTGTAGTGAATTGTTTGAGAAATAACATTAGTAGAATTCTTCACTTTAGAGCCATTGAATTTTCGGGATCTACATCAACATGTCGTGCTGACACTATTGCCGCTTCGAGTTGCTGAATATTTAAACCTTGGCATGCCATGTGCTAGCCGCCCTTGACTTTTCGGTTTGTAGAAGACTTCCGTGGATAGGCTTTGGTGCCTCTTTCGATACTTGCGCCAAGACGATTTTTTTCAGCTGCGAAGCTTTTGAGAAAGTTTGTACCCTTACATCCCAGCGGTATGGTAACTGTTGTGTGGGTACTATCAGTAATTGTATCTTTATTCGAATTCACTTCTCCCAGTGATGACCTAAATGTTCTATCATGTCTTTGCAGTGGAGGAGGAAAGACAGGACACAAAACAAAAAACTACGGCATACCTGCGCTTCCCCTATTGTGTAAGTGTTTCTCCCGTGACGAATCTTTCGAGCTTTGCTTTCGGAACTGTCGGAAATATTCATTTCCTTTATTCCAACTTCGAAGTAAAACGTATGTTTCGTACTGGCCATCTCATCTTCCTGGACAGCGCTTAATGTATGCCAACTGTGAATGCAGCGTAATGCGTGCGGTGAACATAATATACTGCACGTTCGTCAGTCCTTACTCAGAAATACCAGGCTGTGTGAAATTACTGTTTCTTTATCGGTATCACGCAAATATTACAGGGGCTTCGTTTCCTTTCAGGAGTTTGTGATTTTATGGTGTCCAATGTGTTTTTTGCAAACTTTTATGTTTGAAAAGCTGGCTATGTTGAGTCAAAATGATGTCTACAGACATTTTTGCGAATATCTAATAGTTTGAATCACAATAAATTCAAACGTAAATGCTTAGGCTAGAGCAGGCGCATAATGCAACAGTGTAATTACGCTAAGCCTGAGCGTGCAACTGCCGAAGTCGTTCTTCTCCCTCGCTAGCGCCGAAGATGTTGCATTCCTAGCAGAACGCGCCGGGCTGCCACCATATCTTCCACATTGTCGGGGCCATAGGAGTAGACAACTTTACGCGCTTGAAACGCACAAAGAACACGGAGCGAGGACTTGGAGGACTTGGAAGGGGCCTATAGGCGCCGAGTTCGTCTGGCATAGCTGAATTGTAGAGAGGTGTTCCGCTAATGCCGACTGTGCTTCACATTGTGTAGCCATTGATCTAAAGTGCTCGGGCCCAAAAAATGTGTTACAGTTCTTGTCTTTGGCTGAAGCCCTGTTGTGTGATAGCAAAAACCATCCACATAGGCTAAACGGTAGTGCAAGAAAATTACATACCGAAATTTGCCTCGGAAAGAAACTTTTTTTTTTACATATAGAAAAGGGGGGCTTGGAGCTGCTGTTTTTCTGAACTATAAATTAGAGGTGGCGTTAGCACAGTTTCCGCTATAGCCGCCGCGGTGGCTCAGTGGCTATGGTGCTCGGCTGCTGGCCCGGAAGACGCGGGTTCGATCCCGGCCGCGGCGGTTGAATTTCTTTGGAGGAGAAATTCGAGGCCCGTGTACTGTGCGATGTCAGTGCACGTTAAAGAACCCCAGGTGGTCGAAATTTCCGGAGTCCTCCACTACGGCGTCTCTCATAGCCTCAGTCGCTTTGGGACGTTAAACCCCATAAACCAAACCAACCAAACAGTTTCCGCTATGTATGTAATTTTTTCCGCCAACCTTGTTTCTGAGTTAATTACAATATTTTGCGTGGAGATGACGGCCTCCAGGGAAGAACGGGGCATCAGCCAGCGCTAAATTTTACATGACGACGAGGTTTCAACAGCAGTCCCAAACAGCGCGTAAACATTTGCACCCGGCTAGAATCATTCCAGAGAAACCTGGGCACTTATCGGATTGCCGTATAACGAAATCTCGCCAAACGCCGCATGGACTCGTTTAAAAAAAAGTAACAAATAAAACTTAATGCAAACTATGACGCCAAATTTGAGTAAACATTTAAATCCACAAAGCTTCGCTTCTTTGAGGTTGTAACTATCAACAGCAATGTGTCTAAGCTCGACTGGAAGTTTTTACTGCCAACTTGGTAATATTTTTCATTTTTCCCTCCGCACAGTCACACTCCGTAATGCGGCTTATTATACAAGGTGTCCCAGCTAACTTGCACCAAGATTTAAGAAAAAAAAAACCCAAACGTTCTTCAGAACTGAAATCGTGCGGTTGATGTTAGGGTTTATGTACAGATACAGTGTCATTTTTTTCGCACGTCCTATTTGTATAATTAGTCGAGAAAAACAAATTAACTTTTTAAATATGGATTTAAACATTCAGCCGTCAATGGGAAAGTTGTGGAGCTCCGCAAATATTGTCCAGCCCAAGCACTTTCAACAAGATAGACGTAGCGTGGCAGTTTTTGTGAGGGAAAACAAAAGCCCACGGAGTTTAAAAAATACCACGTGGCAGCGCGCTCCGTGCGCTCGAATGCGCCGCGATTACAGCGCTCTCATCCGTACTTTGCAAAAAACCTCGCTCGCTTCGCGCCTTACGTGCTGCCCAAGACAGAGCTTCGCTTTGTGCTTGGTTCCAAGATAAGCGCCTGTGGGTTCGGGTGCCAGTTGAAAGCAAGCGCGGCTCCCGTTTCTGCGGCGAAAATTGCGCTTTCGCGTTAGCAGAATGCATGCGCAAGAACGATGACAATCTGATAAGTTCGAATTTGGGAGCAAGATCCCAACAAGCAAAGACGCATAAACAAGCATGGTAACGTCGTGTGAATAACGCTCTCAACTGCCGGCCGTACCCACTGGCGCTTATCTTGAAACCAACCACAACGCGAAGTTCTGTCTTTGGCAGCACGAAAGGCGCGAAGGAAGTGATGTTTTTTATAAAGCACAGATGACAGCGCTGTAATCGTGGCGCATCCGGGCGTGTCAAGCGCGCTGTCGCGTGGTGTTTTTTAAACTCCGCGGGCTGTCGTTTTTCCCGTATAAAAACGGCCACGCTAGGTCTATCTCGTTGGAAGTGCCTGGGTTGGACAATATTTGCGGAGCTCCACAACTTTCCTATTGACGCCTGAACGCTTCAAGATATATTTAAAAAGTTAATTTATTTATCTCGACTTATTATTGAAGTTGGACGAGCAAAAAAATGGTAATGAAACCTTAAATAAACCCTAACAACAGCCACATGATTTCATTTATGAAGAACGCTTAGGTTTTTTTCAAATCTTGGTCCAAGTTAGCTGAGACGCCCGGTATATAGGGAACGGAGCACTGTTCTAGAAAAATTTTTTGTCCAACCTGCAGATTTTGTGATCGATATCAACTGCTAAAGTCGTGAATATTTTTTAGGACCAGAAGAAGAATGATGCAAGCAATAATCTCAATTGCAATTGAGAAAATGACGTTTCTTTTACATTCAAGGACTGTGTCGCGAACATGTATACCCAGCTAAAGATACACCCTAAGCAGCATTCACGCTAGAAATGAGTTATAACTACGTTACGGCTCCTATACAAACACAAGGTATTCGTGCTTAATTATAATTGCGGTGGTTTCTCACAATCTTTTTGAGGTCGCAATACTAAAATATTTATTTAATAATAAAAGTAAGGATACCTGCCTTCTATATATGTTGCAATTTTTATTCATGGATTCAATTACCCCCGAAGTTCGCACTTCTTCCCGCACCGTGGGATAGTTGTTAAGCTAGTTTTAAGATATGTCCACGTCTGAACACGAAAACATTGTTCCAGCGTTAACAAGGAGCCGGTACTTACCCTGAACTTTCGATGCGAACCGTCAGAAATACGGCTTCTTTTAAATTCAAGCAGACTTTTATAGCAAGTCTGGAACGAAGTAACTGTATTGAAACATCACAGTGACACTCCTTTTTGACGTTATTTTACTTTTCTTCCTTAAAAGGAAAGCAAGCTTCAGAGACAGATCGCGCAGTGCGCAGCTGCAGATGTGAGTGCGCTAACCTTTCCCAGTATTGCTGCTGAGGGAATAGATTTGCGCGGGAGCGCGGTTAATGCTTCTATTGAATTGCAAAAACAGAGTCGGGGACACATGTGGTACGAGTACAATGTCGGGTTAGTCTTGTAGTGTCAAGAAAGCCCAAACATCTTTCATCAGTAAACTTGCCAGCATGCTGGATATCAATGCTAAAGCACCATTCCGAGGCATCAACTCCGAGCAAGATATTGGATGTTTGTATGCTTGCTAGATATAGGGATGTTTTCATGCAGGGTTTGTGAAATAAGGGTGCAGAACAGCTTTGTGTGAAAACACTGCAATATATTTACAACGACATTTTACGGGTACCGTATTCCTTCATAAATTCAGTATTAGATTACCAAAGAGGAAGGACGTCCGACAGGGAGGCATGAACTCGCCAATGCTATTCACTGCCTGTTTACAGGAGGTGTGCCGAGGCCTGGATTGTGAACAGTTAGCGATAAGAGTTAATGGTGGAGAATACCTAATTTGCGATTCGCTGCTGACATTGCATTCCTATGTCCCTCAAAAGATGAGTTGCGAAGCATTATTAATGAATTCGCAGGCAGAGCAGAGCGCTAGGCTTTAAAAAAAGCATGCAGAAAACCAAAGCAATGTCAACAGTTAGCGAGGTGCTGGAAGTGGTAATAGCCGCTCATCCGGGACGTCAGAGGGAAGCAACTATAGCAGAAAAAAAAAATGGTGTGGAGCGCGTATGGTTGATTCTCTCAAATTATGAATGGCAGGTTAAAAATATTTGTGACGAGAAAAGTATACAACTGCCTTATCGTACCGGTGCTCACCTATGGGCTAGATACGTGGAGGCTAACGAAAAGGGTTCAGCCTAAGTTAAGGACAGCGCAGCGAGCTATGGAAAGGAAAATGATAGGTGTAACGTTAAGAGACCGGAAACGGGCGGAGTGGGTGAGGGAACAAACGCGGGTTAATGACATCCTAGTTGAAATCACCCGATCAAAAAGCACGACAGTATTTTCTGTCGCCATCTGTCGCGCGACAAAATTTTGTGTCGCAAGACAAGCTGTCTTGTCGTGCATTGTGTCGTGCGACAGAGGCTTGTGTCATGGGTTCTTTCTCGCGACAAAGGTGTTTGTAGTGGGTCCTGTCGCACGACAGTCATCATTCCTGTATTTTGTCGTGCGGAGAAGGTAGCTGTCGCAGGATTTGTCGCGCGACAGGTTTCTGTCGCAGGTGCTGTCGTGCGACAGGAAGAGTCGTGCCATGCGACAGGGTCTGCGTGCCTCGACAGAGTTGCCTGTCGCGGGTTCAGATCGCGCGACACAACAGCCTGTCTTGGGATCTGTCTTGCGACAGATACCTGTCGTGGGTTCTGTCTTGCGACACATACCTGTCGTGGGTTCTGTCTTGAGACAGGTACCTGTCGAGGCATGTATCATGCGAGAGATTGCAGTCGATGGTAATTGTGTTTTGCTACAGAATTCTCGAAATTCTGTTGCGCCGTCGATATTCACCAATGGCGTGTTAAATCGCTTTCACTGTGACGAGCCGCGAAGACGACTCGATTTGCTCTGGTCGATGACGACCATCAAGTTAATTAAATGAAGTGTTAATTCACAAACGCGACTCGTGTTTGCAAATCGTTTCCCAAGACCTAGCCCGAGACGAGACGAGAATTGGCAGGGAGGAGAGACACCTCGCGCGCGCTCTCATCCCGTCAGTTTGCACATATGAAGCACGTGTGAGCGAAAGAAGACCATGCTTAAGAGTAATATGCGGCTTTAAAGCCCAGAAAGCTGTAATGCACCAACGATAAAGCCAGCGATGCCTGTGAATGTGCCCATGCTTGCGATGGCGGCACGCTGCCAGCCACGCTAGCATCTGCATGCCAGTCGCCGTGAGTGCGACGAATGGCGCAACCGAAGGTCAGTGTCCTCTTGTCTGCTGTGACGTGAGCGTCTCGCCATATAACGTAATGTATCCACTACAACATGCGAAAAAAAGGCTGAGGGCACATATACGCGGCGCCTAACGACGAACGCGCATAGTGAGAGTAACCTGCATGATCGCGAAAAAGGTGGAAAATTACTCGCACTAATCGTCCTTCTATCACAAAGGCAGCATGTATGTATACGCACTCATGTCCTGCTGCCTGCATAAATGATCACGGTGACTCCCATATACAGTTTCCACGTTTCAGTTTTATAGCGGCGCATGCTGCTTATCAAATGATCAGAAAAAAAAATATTTTTACGACTTCGTTCATTGCCTCTGCTGAAAATTTCAGGACAGTGACACAACCACCTCGCTAAATATAGAGAACAGCGTAAATATCCTAAGTCCCAATACAGCCGTCAGTGTATTTGAACACCGACACCTAGAAAGGGCGCGCGCGTGGGCCGTTGCCTCGCGCCTTCGCTGTAATTTCCCTGCGGAACAAGGACACGGATATTTGTCTGCTTGCGTGGCGTTACATCCCGCGATGCCAAGGATTGGATGACGAGTTCTGCGACATGTCGTGCCGCAAGAATTCGGTCACTGAGTGGTTTCCAGGATGTACTTGTTGGGGGCTCCCCCTCCGTGACCAGGGGCTGAATTAACTCGCGCGAACTCTGGGACGCCCTACTTCAAACGGGCATTTAATGCCCATCCACACTCGCAAGTAGCAAAGGGCATGCGACCAGCAGTCGCTTGCGATCAGGCAGCAGCTCCACGACACCGTTCCTCACACCTACAAGGGTGACCTGCGGGTCGCCTACTTGTTTGATTGTCACGTGAAATGAGAAGTCTCGGGAATGACGTCAGTCGCGCGCTTCGGCCCAGTCTCCAGCGCCCTCGCGCTCGGTCCTTTAAACTGGTCCGGTCCCTCGCTATTAACAGTGTGCTACTACAACCTGAGTGAGGGGAATGTCGTGGTGGTTTCGATATGCGCCACGCGCATAAAATCGTAAGGGTTCGCTTCTCGGGGCCGGCCAGCTGGCCTGCCGGCCTGGATGCCGGCTGCCGGCGTCAGAAAAATGCACTGGTATTGTTTGTTCACGACCAAAGCTCTGGCATAGAGTATCGTTAGCCAATGTCGAGTGGTTGGTAGAAGCGATAACAGCAATACAAATTTCCTCCCATAACCGCTTTGCTGGTGCTCTGCAGTTTTCCTGGCCTCTGCTAGCTCCGCTCCTGAAGGGGTCGCGGAAACCGAGCATATCTTTATTTCCCTATGACGCGGGGTTCACAGTAAAACGGTGCCTAGGGTAGCACCTCAGTGCTGGCCAGTTCCGAAGCGCACTCAGCTACAGCGTCTATGTGAAATCGGCTAGGTTTAGCGACTACAAGGGCAACCAGCGAGCAGCGCACAGTTCGTCGTCCGGCGCGACCGCGGGCAGCGTCGTTGCCGAAAGCTCGGCTCGCTCAATGATTGGCTCCGTAGCTTGCGAATCGCGCATGCAAGGCTGGAAAATCGAGCACCGAGCGACTGGCCGGCATTTTGCGAGGATTTATGCCCCCGTTTGCAGCATAGCTAAACAAATTTAGCACACATGTATGCATGGAATATCGGCAGCGATACGGCGATTCTTAAGCTCGTCCTCGACGCCATCATCACCATTCGGGCGGACCCGAGCATATCTTTATTTCACTACGAGATATAGTTCACAATAATACGTACTTACAGTGAAAAGAGTAGCGCCTCAGCGCTTGCCAGTATCGAAGCGCTCTCAGCTCTTGCATCGAAGTGAAACCTGCTAGGCTTAGCTACGAATACGGCAGCCAGGGAGCAGGCCGAAGCTCGTCGCCCGGCGCGCTCGCGAGCAGCGTCATTGCTGAAAGCTCGGCTCGCTCACAGATTGGCTCAGCAACTTGCGAATTGTACTCGCAAGGCTGCCAAATCGAGCAGCTAGCAGCTGGCCTGCGACTGAGCACAAGTTCGCAGTACAGGGCACAAATGCTTGGGATACCGGCTGCGTTGCGGCCACGTTAAGGCGATTCTTAAGCTCGTCCTCGACGCCATCGTCACCGTACGTGACACACAGGCTGAGAACTTGAATTCGAGTACGTGCTAAAGTAAGCTGCTCGTATTTCTCAGAACAATCTGAACTCGAAAACACAGTTGCTTCTGTCGGCTTCCATGTGGGCTCTTGCTAGTGAAAGTACACTCGAACAGGATGCGGCGAGTGAGGGCCGCTCTTGCATTTGAGCTAAAGTGTGACGCAAGTATCGTCGTAGTTCCGTAACGCAGTTGATATCAAAGTAATCCGCTTTATACGGGTCACATTTAAGCTCTCAGTTTCATGTAGATCTCCGTCGAGCATGCCAGTGTCGCGTAAAGTAATGCATCGCAGCTGCTCTCTGTCCTACCACTCGCGTCGAACATATCCTTGATATGGACCAGTTTGCGATACGGTGCATTTCTTTGCCTTTTTTGTCGCAATTAAGGGATTTTAGCTGCTGTCAATCGAAATTGCATTCCGTCTTCTGCGCCGTCGTCTGCTCCGTCGTCTGCTAGGACATCCGGGGTCTGGGTGACGAGATCACAGGATCGCAGCTTCTACAAACGGCATGCCAGCAAAAATATCTAAAAGCGCCTCGGTATTCGCAATTAATAAAAAAATAACATGAAAAAAATTTAATTTGATTTTGGTGCGAACACGGTTCAAATATTAGTAATAAAAAATGTGCATTTGTGGGTTTTTTTTCAACGACGCTAAACTAGAGAAACGAAGGGCAAAACTGCAGCCGTCGGCGCCATGTTTAGCAGCACGGCAGTGCGAGGGACGCGTCACGTTTTTATTATTTGGGTTTTCGTAGCATTGTTTGAGTGCTCGTGCGGCGGGATCGAATGTATGAAGAACGCAAGTGTGATTTGGAAACGAACGACGAGAATTACGCCCTGTCAACTTAGGTGAATTTGAACGGGTAAAGCCATGAAGAAAGGCAGCGCTACGACTCCTTGTCATCTGGAGAGGCAACAAAGAAGAATGGGCGATTTTACTAAGCCTCGATGCGACGCATGATCGATGAGTCCCGTCTACGTGTCTTTACTAGTGATCTGTATTCACACGCGTTAGTAGTGTGCGCCTATATTGTTATGGCAGTGGAGGCAGTCTGCATGCGGTTGCCTCATTTATAATGCGTTAACAGAAAAGAACGGGCGTATAGCCTGCATGGCAACTGCTGCTCCATAGTCTCTCTCTGTGTTTAGTACTCGGGTGCCGTGGTAAATAAAAATTCCACCAGATATCACAACAGAGTTATGCGGTCGCTAAATAGCGCTGCGAAAAACTACAGAATATGTTTACTACATTCCAATAGCATATATTTGTGCTACGTAGGAGACGACGATGAGCGAGCAGTGCCACGTTTGAGTGCTCTCGCTAGGCCAGCCAGCTGCGGACAGACAAGGGAACTGACAACGGTCGAGTTCTCTCGCGGCTGGTGCCTATCGGATTGATTTGTGCTACTTAAAAGATGACGATGAGCGGCAGTGCCGTCCGACGGAGCACTTGCGCTAGGCAAGCTGCGAACAGAGTGGTCGGTGTTGGTACACATCGGATTAGTGCTTATGGCTTAATATTTCTCATACAATTTTTTTCGGGGACAATGATCGCGTGTGAAAGGCAGGGGCATATTCCTTGCCTAGTCGTTTGTAAATTTTTATCTGTGCTTCCTCATGGAACAGAATTTGAGACAGTATTATGTCAAAGTTAGATCGTTCTTGCGTCTGCCCTGAGGTGTAGGTGTCGATGCTTCCTCGCCTTCAGAGCTTTGGGAACTGTTTGGGATGCAACTGCGCACTTATTTAGGATTTAAAGCTTTTGCTATATGTCTCGTTTGTGCGGCCCGCTTTCACGTCGTTCGGTATCGGTGATGGTTTGTTATTGATTTCCGCTTTCTCTTATTTATTCTTGGTTGACTGCCACCAGCTGTGCTGCCGGCGATTCTCCGTGCTCGGAACTATTCCCAGGCACGGGACCCTACCCATAGACCTCCCTGCACCACACTCACCAGTTTTTTTCGGTATTTTTTCCCTTGCCCTTACTTGCATTGCCACTAGATAATTTTTTGCAGTTTTTATTTACGTGCAGATTTGTTAAATGCAATACCAATTTTCGTTTCATGCTGTGATGTGAGATATCGTGCTTCTTGCTAATGAATGCATGCCTTTTCCATCCTCTCTTGTCATTTGTGCAAAGCAGACTGCTCTACTGGTCGCTACGTTCAATTTAAAAATACCTTCGATGCTGGTGCAAGGCACCCTTGTTGTAATTAACTAAATCCAGTGCGTGCTATATTCTAATAGTTACGCTCTTTATCATGCATAAAAATAGTGGTATTCCAGCCTGCATCTTTCAATGGTTGTGAGAGTCATGTAAATCTACTCAAAAATGTATATGCGGGCATCATATACAATCTGCTCATTTCTTTTGTCATGGGTCACCTCATTGCTTTTTGTGTTATATTAATACCCTATTCTAATTTATGAAGCAGTAGACAATTTTTTCTCTTGTCGTTCATGACATTGTTACGGCCTCTGACAACAGTTGCTCTGACATATTTATTTGCAGTTGCCAGCGTCCAGTATCTGCTGGGCCATTCGTGCTTCCGGCTTTTGGCTGTGCCATCTCTCCTCAGCTGTTTGTGGTAGGTGTTGTTTTCCAATGATTCATACCTTACCTGCCTATTTAGAAAAATATCTTAGACATAGGCTCACAGCTGGGTTTAGAAATGCATGCAGAGCTCTACATGCACTTAGCAGCAGAACCTCCCTGTATAATCACATGAATCAGATCCTGAATTACATGAATGTAATTGCATGATCTGTATGAAATAGTCGCTCACGTAGCTCTTGACTCTGCTGCTGTTAACATAATGCAGTTTAAACTGCTTCAGGTGCAGTGACTATTTCGCACATGTTGCCTCTTATGCATATGTGCCCTCTAAAAGGGCCAACATATTCCTTTATCCCTTTAAAAAGTATTGTGTTCTATCATGATGCTTTACCGGTATTTGTGGTGTGTAGACCAAAATTTCACTCAGTATTCTAACATAAAGCGGGAACTGTGTGTCCAATGTCTTCGGAATGCCTTACCAACTAGCCTCTCATCACACATTTCTAGTTGTCTTTATCACGCAAAGTATTCGTAGGTTTCTGCATTTTGTTAGCTGGCAAATATAAAGCAAGGATGGCAGGGTTTTGCAATGTCCATGGGGTATTCTTGCAAAGTTCAGTGTGCATGTAATTTCTTTCTTTTCATGCAACATAAAAAGTGTTTCCTTAGCACTCATGTTTGAGAGCAAATAATGAGCACTTCACCACTTTAAAAATGGAGTCCATTTTTCTGCTGCACTAAACGATAGCTGGCTGCAGCTGTCGTGGCATCGCAAATTCACTAGCTAATATTTACACCTATTCATGATGCTTCAAGCAACTTGCATGCCATGCAAACCTCTTGAAAGTACAGATCCAGCAGTTTCGCCCTGGAGGTGTAGTACTAAAGCGAAAGTAATACAAGCAACAGTTGATGATCTGCTAGGGCAACAGGGTTCCAAGAGTGTGACAAGGGCAGTGGGAGTCCGAGCCAGATGGAGTTCAAAAATTTGACTAGTAGTGGACAGGGATCCTGCGGTTTGTGGAGGACACAGGCAAATTGGACACTTATGGAAGAATTTTTTATCAGCCAAAAAAGATGCATACACAAGAGAGAACCACACAGGACAAGGGCTGGTAAAAGCTTTAGTCCTCTGTGTTTCTCTCTTGTGGATGCGTGTTCTTTGGCTGGTAAAAAAAATTCCTCCGTAAGTCTCAAATTTGCCGGTGTTCTCCACAGACTGCAGGATCCCTGTCTGCTACTAGTCAAATTTCACTGCTCCCCCTTGATTGGAATCCCACTGCCCTTCTCAAACTCTTGGAATCCTGTTGCCCTAGCAGATCATCAGCTGTCGGTTGTATTACTTTCGCTTCAGTGAAATTTGACAAGTAGCGGACAGGGATCCTAGGATTTGCGGAGTACACAGGCAAACTGGAGACTTATAGAAGAATTTTTTTTACCTGCCCTTGTCCTGTGTGGTTCGGTTTTGTGTATGTGTCTTTGGCTGGTAAAAAATTCGTTAGCATGCCATACCATCAGGCCCACCATTCATCCTTGTTTATGGAAGAGGCCGCAGTCTTCTTTAAGTGCACTGCTCTGGGCATGGGATGCAATGTATACGGCTCTTTGTTTTTCGGTAAAACCTGGTTTTTCCGAATTGTTGCACCCTGAAAAGATTCTTAAAACTCAGCTCAACTTCTGCATGCAAATGTGCCAGAAAGGAAGTGTAATTTGCTGGTGTACAAAGGTCATGAACAGTTGGAGAGTAGTGGATGTCTCGTATTTCCTCTGAGGTATATTTTAAACAAATGCTGGTTATTTTAATTGCTGTGTAATGCTTTTTGTTGATCGTCGAGTTGCACATAGTTTTAGATTTTAAACTACATGTGCTGACTGGTATTTCATTGCAGTTATTATACCCATAATTAGTCAGCCTTGTTTGAAGGTATAGGTACGCATTTTTTATGGGTGCTTTGCAGTCAGAATGGTGGATGAATCTTCTGTTAGTTTTCTTCAATGGAACTAAGGCAACTGGAGTGACTGTTCATGTGTCACTCAGCCAATGCTTCTCCCACAGGACCAGCAAGCTTCTGAGAATCTGTGGCTCAATTATCGGAGCTGCAATTGCCCTCCGAGGCTGCCTGCGTTGACCTGTGCAAGGCTAGCGGCTCGGAGCTTACAAGCATTTGACACCATAGAACTATACACAGTCGTCAGGGGCCGTGAGCAAATAATTGTTAATGACATATTGGTAAATGAAGTTTACTGCAGGAAGGTAGTGGAAATGAGACTAATTGTGCTTGCTGAAAAAGCTGTTTTTTAGTCATTGAAACAATGCAATGCTCATCAAATTTGTTACCTCTCACTGATTCCTCAATTTTTTTTTCAGTTGCAAGCGACCAAGAGTTGCGTGGAAGTCGAGCAAGCCACCAAGTTGCGTGCGATTCGGGCCAGAAACCATGAACAGGCTGGGAATATTTCAAATCACCAGTGGTTACATTGACTCAATAAAGCAAGCTTTTACTGTAAGTACAGTGTTTTTGGCACTGCATTGCTTTGGGATGCATGCATTGAGCTGACTGCTAGCTCTGCTGCTACCATGTGTATGCAGCAAAATTGCTTCAAGAACAATAATGGGGTACAGCAAACAAGACACAAGATGGACAAAACGACAGACTACAGGACAACAGGACAGACTACAGGACAACAAGACAGACTACAGGACAACAAGACAGACAACAGATACGACATGCCAAAAACATGACAGACAACACAACAGACTACAGCACGACAGGACAGACTACAGCACGACAGGACAGACTACAGCACGACAGGACAGACTACAGCACAACAAGACAGACAACAGATACGACATGCCAAAAACATGACAGACAACACAACAGAAATTTTCTGTTGTAATCCTGTTGTGTTTTTTGACTGGGCAAGAGGAAGAAATGGGCTTGTGCAGGGAATGTAATGCGAGGGCATGATAACCGCTGGTCCTTGAGGGTAACGAAGTGAATTCGAAAAGAAGGCAAGCGTTGCGCGGGGCGGCAGAAAGTTAGGTGCGCAGATGAGTTCAATAACTTTGCGGGGAAATGGTGGCTGCAGTTGGCAACGGACAATATAATTAGGAGAGACATGGGAGAGGCGTTTGCCCTGCAGTGCGCGTAGTCAGGCTGATGACGCTCATGATGTACGCTTGAGGTGTTTGCACGTTTGTATCAAGAGAAAATAACAATAAGAAACCAAATAAATATCCACCTCTCGGGGTAAATTCGCGGCGGCGCGAGAAGGTTACCTTCACAGGCTGCTACGCGTGAACAGTACGCTATCGACGCAGCCATACACACCGCATGTTAAACTGTAACACACTTTAGCGCTGTGAATTACACATCATCTTCTTCGTCTTAGAATACTGCTATGAAGCCAATATTTGCGCTTTTTGCTGTGTCGCGTACTTACTGATAGATGTTCGCTTTATGCTGCACAATTTAAAAAGGTCATTATTTCAAGATATTCGTTCTTAGCTCTATCAGTACGTTATTGTTTTCTCAATATCTAGACACCAGTCAACTCTTTGAAGACAATAATTATGACAATATTTTTATATACGCTTAAAGTAGCAGCTTTGAAGCGGTATTGTTTTGCACTAATAGAAGTTAAAGAGAGTTTGTTCAGAATATAAGGTGTTCTATTATTAGATGTCATGATGCTAAAGACATAGTCAAATGCGCAGGAGTGTATCCGGTGTCGCAAACTACGTACTGACCACACCGCTCAAGGATGAGAGCCCTAGCTCAGAACCGTAAGATACTCTATCATCATTTTCTAGTAACACTCAATCAAAATGTGTTGAACAGTTTACTAATTAAAGAGGCCGAGCCTAGGATTCCATACGAATCATAAGCGAAACGTTTCTGTATTGAAATTCTGCTTTTTATTAGAAAATGAAAATTTTTAACACAACAATTTATGAACATCAATAGCTTTGAAAGTAGAGGGTGAGAAAATGCCTGCTACCCCTGAGTATAAATAGCGCGTACTGACATGGAAAGACGGCGGCTTCCTATCGCACAGGTTTCTTGTGCTTGCCTTGCTACAAAAATATTTTAATGTGGATAGAATTCCTGGTACTGTCGACGAAACTGTAATAAATAATATTCAGAATTCCGATGTCGTTTTTGCAGTATAAGCCCGCTTGTCCCGTGCGTAAAGACGGCCTACAAGCCTCTCAGCTCCCCTATTCCTCTATTCTCATCTATCATCCTAGCTGAGCGAGATGTGGATTGTGCTCTCTGCGGAATGCGCGTGTCAGAAAAGCTAGGAGTGCCGCACAAGAAATACGAATAATGACCTTTTGTTATTAAAGCTGAACTATAAGGCATTGTTGAGAACATGACTCCAGTTGGTGGAACTCAAACTATGAGGCTGAAGCTGCCGCTAATGCCAGCTGGATTTTTTTATATTTAAGTGAAGGTTTCTAAGGCATGGCTGTTACTGCGCCGGGAATTTATCCAGAGAAATTACAATATATTTCAATACCCACGGTGTCTTCATGCACGTTCTTCATATTTTATACAAGCAATCAGTGAACACTAGGGAGAACAGCATTACTAATTCTGCCCGTTGACTCACTGCTCCGGCTAAGAGCACATATACTTAGTGCTGAGGCAATGAATATGCTTTTCTAGAGCACAGCTCTTTGGCGCCCGTTTCGGCGTTTCGCGGCGTCGCCGTCGCCGTCATCGTCGCTGTTGTCCGTTGTAACCAGCAGTGGACACCTGAGTCGCGCTTTAAGCTGCGAGACCAATGGAGCTTGGAAAGCAAAGGAAAGGCGCATAACTGACGTCTTGGAACAGTGGACACCTTAATCGTGCTTTAAGCTTTGTGGCGGTAGTGACAGATGTGCGCTGCACGCGTTGTCATTGACAAAGTTATGCCATTTCAAGGAAAGGAAGTGCCCATAACTGCCTCCTTGGGTCAGTGGACGCCTGAATCGCGCTTATAGGTACGGGGGGTATTGAGAAAGAAATCATGGCTACAGGCATTGACAACATTGTGCCAGAAACGCGGTGGTGGTGGTGTAAAACATTTATTTACACTATCTACAGAGGTACTGCTTGGACCGTGCCTGAAGGGCCCGGCCCTCACAATCACTAGGAGGCATCCCTAGTCCGGGACCCCTGTGGCCTCCGCGGCGGCCCGGGCTCTTGTCACCAGGGCTCGTTGGTCCTGGAGAGTTGAGCAGCCGAGCAGGGCAGCCTCCCAGTCATCTCGGGTGGGGTGGGGGTGGGGTGGGAAAGCAGGATTGGCAGGGCATGCCCACACCATGTTATACGTGTCCGCAAACACTTCCCCACAGTGTGGACACTCGCCCGAAAAGGCCGAATTGAAATGTAGCGCTCAAGCCACAGGCCATCGGCGTTGAAAATGTTTTACACCCCGATCTCTTTTAGGAAAGGAAGTGCGCATGACTGGTTCTACACCTGGACACCTACAAGGTATCCCATCAAATGATCTAGGATACCTACTTTAAAATGCTGTGCGAAGGCTGACCGGCCGGTGGGTCCCCTACTGGTAGTTCTTGTAATAGAAAAGATAGTTTGAGACCAGCACCATAACCACACGAAGAAAAAAATTGCCATAAACAGATACCAGCCAAAATACATGCACTTAAATTTTATCACGAAGATGTATTTTGAGTGTAAGATTAACCCATGAAAATATGCTAGCTCAAAAGTATGCCTTGGTCCAAAAGAACCTTTTCAAGCACAGCATTTCGAAATAATCCCGTTATATTGCAATCCTCATGCTCTAAAATTCTTATATTTTAAGTTCATAAAGTGTTGACGAATGGGGTCACTTGGTTGGCAGCACTTGTTGACACAACGTTCTTCTGCTTCATTTTAGAATGCATTGTTCAAAACGGCATGTATCAGATCTAAATTCACATTTTAGTTTAGATACTTTCTCAAAAATCTTACTCTCATTTTAACTGTCTTATGGTTAGCTGAATGTTTGATATCTTGCAAGAGCGGTGATTCTGCATCCTGGTTGGTACTGAAATTGGCTTACTTATCCCAAAGTCGCTGGTTCAAAATCAGGAGGCCTAGGTGTCGGCATGGTTATGAATGCGAATCATACAACAACTAGCGTAATTTGCAGCGGGGGGACCGTGCAAGACCATAGGAAGTCAAAATTATTCGAGAGCCCCCAAATGCAGCATACCTTGTTGCCTGTTTGCGAGGATCGGCAAAGCTCTGTGTTTTGTAGAGATGTGCAGATAGTACTTTATGCAAACTGAATCGAGTACGAATATTGCAGCTTTGCCGCAGAACCGAATCCCGACATATCAGCTGCAAACAGCATCGAATACAAATCGAATATTTTGATAGTTATTCACTTCTTGGGTGTATAGTCAATGAGCAGTCGTGAGAAGCAGCGAAGCGCTGCTTTCGCAGTTAAGTCTGTTAAAAGACCCAACACACTGATCTCCATTTGCAAGGTTTCAAAACGAAGTCGATGTATTGACTTTATCTACGTCATAATATGCTCATAAGAAACGTACATTGTGCTCTTGACGACGAAAAATAATAAACTAGCCCCACATCTCTCTGCATGACATGGGCGACACCTAATTTTCCAGGCATGCTTCTGAGATCCGGTATAAATGCTGGGTTTGTTGAAATAGCCTGAGCCTTGCCGAATCATCCAAACGATGAAGCCTTGCTTGAGGATTACGAACACAGCAAGGCAAATGAGCTGCACCGTGACGCTCAACCCTCCATCCCGTTCATACCGATCGCGGCTGCATAGTAACGCGATGCGTATGGTCTTTGTTTTGGGAATAGTCTTGAATGAAATCGCGGCAGGCGTTATTCTAACTTCGCGCCAATTATTCAAAATGTATTAGAAAATTTGAGTATATACTCGATTCGTTTAGAATAATTTTGAAGATAAACTGCCTGATTCTTTAGAATATTCGAATTCAAATTCGGTATTTGAAATTTCTGAACATTACCACACCCATATTATGTTGAAATTTACCTGTTGTATAGCAGTGATACATTTTTGAAAGTTCTAGCTTTTTTTCAGGAAGTGCAGACTGTGTCTGCTGCTCTAAAACTACTGCACTCAAGCTTAGACCCGCCAAGCGTTACTGATGACACTTGGAATATGGCAAGAAAATGCCACCAATACTCCCTTCACCTCTGATGTAACAATGTGCTTTGTCTCTGTTATTGAGAAGTTGCACATAACAAGTTATGAATACAGAAATATGAAAACGTATTTTACTGTATTATCAAGAATAGAATGATTTTTTTATTTGCTTCATTTTAAGCATAGATAGAGCTCATTTCGCCATCCAAGATGGCTTTTATGGTTTGGCTGGTTAGTTTACCGTGTTTAACGTCCCAAAGCAACTCAGGCTACGAGGGGCGCCGTAGTGAAGAGCTCTAGAAATTTCGAACACCTTGGGTTTTTTAACGTGCGCTGACATCGCACAGCACATGTTTCTTGCAGTTTGAAAGTAAACGGCGTGCATGAATATTAAAGTCTAACGGTGTGAATTCGAAGGGAAATAACAGGTAGCACTGGGAGCCGATGGCTAAGATGAAAGAGTGCATTCAGTAAGCTTGAGGAGATGAAATGGCATGGAGAAGCCCCGTAAGAGTTTATTGTGATGTCAATGGTAGAGGTCTTTCTCCGGTAGTCATCACGTTTTGATCTATAAAGACGAAAATTATGAAGCGTTCACTCTTTAAAAATTGGAATGCATTGTAAGCGCAAATGACCAACAGTAAAACGAATGCATTTACGCTATATTTCATTAAGCTCGAAATTACTTATCCCGACATGCCTAAAACCTCACTTAACCTAATCTGCAATTCTTTAACGTAATAGTTAAGCGTAGTTAGGACTTGGTTGCGTAATTTCGTAGGCGGCTTCAGGTCAGAGAAAAGAAACCATCAGCAATGCTTTTCATCACTCATAGAACCTCTGAAATCTAGTTTTTTTATCTCACCGCAAGTTGGACAAAAGCAGCCAAAATGCTTTCAACCAATACTAGCTTTGTCTCTGAAAATCACGACATCTTCTTTTGACGCGCAATTAAGATATCTAATGTGATTTTCTACCTTATATTGAATGACTTCTCTACAAAATATACAGGTATTCAAAAAGCTTCCTACAGTGGACTGGGCCAGTGAATTGGGTTTTTATTATAATTTCATTAATTTCGGCTAATTACAAAAGGAACGGCCTTGAGAGAACGGGACCTGGCTTCTCTTCGACGCCAGTCACTGTCCCAATGTGGACAGTTCACGCAGAAGCATTTGTCACGGACGCACCAACCACTTTCGGAACCATTGTGAACGCAGGTGTCATAACATTCCGAGAGGTTACATTCATCAGCCACGGCAGTGACGACAAAGATGACAGCAGCCAGAATTGCAGGTGCCTTGACGGTCATCTTCTCAGGAATGTTGGGAAGGCAGCGCTAGTTGGTTGGTAACAACTTTATTCATAGTCCTGCAGAGCTTTCGCCGACGGGGCCTTAGGTCTCCCACGTGGGGAGGCAGCGCTAGTAAAGGAAATAAATGTTACAAGATTAACGTCTTAAAGTCCTCACACGTCTTCGGAAGCCGAACAGGTCATACTTCCGACATGGAAGTTGCGCGGAACACACACACACGCACACGCACACGCACGCACGCACGCACATACACACACACACACACACACACACAAGATGTTACGAGACGAGCGCTCGTCCCACACTTTGTATTGTGTGTGTGTCTTTTGCGCAACTGCCATGTCTGAAGTATCGAACCAACTACCCGACAACACGTTCTACTTAACAGGAGTCACATTGTTTCATATCTAAAAATGTGCAGGCTACATGATCATTTCGAAAGCGTGACATTTTTGGAATTCTAACCCTTTCAAGTACTTTTTACATACTTACTTATGTGCACAGCGAACGCGTAGGTTTTTCGTTACACTGTCAGTTCCAAGCATTCGTTCCTTTGGGAACGATAATTTATGATCAACTGCATTGAGAACAATATAAACTATAGGACATATAGCGGGTGGTGAAACTGATATATAGAAAAAAGTGAGCGTTGAATTAGATCATTCCCCATTACCTTGCACACAGATTTTGCACTAGTGCAAGAATGTCACTTATTATTTTTTTCAATTTCTGACCTCATGCGCTTCATCTAAAAATTAAGTTTATACACGCTTCCTGGGCTATTCGTTTCACATATCTTGCATTTTGATATTTTAAATGTTTTGACAGTGTGTAAAAAATTTATTCACGTGTGCAAAAAAGTGCGCTTTGTCAAGTTTCTAAGAGTTTCTAAGCAAAAATTAAGTTGGCTTTCCTTAAGTATATATGTATATATATTGTAATGTGGCATGCCCGCGAGGACCCAGTGCAGGCAACCGCTGAAGAGGACAAAGACAATGCTGCCCAATGCCCGAGACCTGTTTTGGCTGAACCGCCTTTCTGAGCTGACTGGACGTCGCGCTGACGCTGCCGTGGTCGCTATCTTCTGAAACACCTAGCCCCCTTACATTTGGTGGAGGAGTGACTCGATCCCCATCCTGGAACTTCGCAGCAGAACATTGCCGCCGGCGTCCGCTATGCCTGACGAACTCAGCAAAACCTCGCCCACCCATCCTGCTACCGTCATCTGTTCCGGTACCACACGGCAACGTGACCCCGCTCTTCCACGGCCACGCCGATGAAGACGTTGACGACTGGATCTCCACGTATGACCGCGTGAGCCGCTAGAATAACTGGGATGACACCATTAAACTGTCCACGGTTATTTTCTACCTCACGGACGTTGCCCTTCAGTGGTTCAGGAACCGTGAGGCGATCCTTGCGACTTTGTCGGCGTTTAAAACTGCCTTTGCGGATGCATTCGGCCGGCCTGCCGTTCGCAAGCTTCGCGCCGAACAACGGCTCCGTGATCGCGCCCAAGAAACTGGCGAGACATTCACTCGCTTTATCGAGGATGTTGTGGACCTTTGCCACCGTCTCAACCGGTCGATGTCTGAAGCAGATAAATTGATATATATATATATATATATATATATATATAGATATATATATATATATATATCAAAAATTATTTCTTGGCAGCTGATTGATTAATATAAGATTAAGTCACCAGAAATTGAAAAACAAAACAAGATTTAATTCACGACGTTTCGGCTGGAGGACCAGCCTTTAATGCAATTTACTGTTTTTAAGAAATTTTTTCTGAACAAGTTAGTGTGATGACGCTACATGTATTATTATGTTGGTACTTTTTGCTTTTTTTTCCAGTGTGTGTTATCTCCTTGTGTGCCATAATGTATAGCGCAGAATTTATTGCCGCTTGTTGGATGCAATGCCAACGTGAAAAAGGGGTGCGGGACCTCTGTCAAGCTTCCGAGCTTTTTTTCCTGTCTCCTCTAATATAGAGAAAATAAAAGGTTGATTGATTGATCGATCGATCGATTGATTGATTGATTGATTGATTACAGTAAATTTTACTTGGGACTCACTGCATTTCGTTTTTGGTGTTGTATTTGTTGATAGCCTTGTGCCACAAAATTCAGCGCATTTTTGAAACAAGCAAACAGCCCCGCCGCGGTGGCTCAGTGGTTACGGAGCTCGCCTGCTGACCCAAAAGACGCGGGTTCAATACCGGCCGTGGTGGCTGAATTTCTTGAAGGCGAAATTCTAGAGGCACGTGTGCTGTGCAATGTTAGTGCAAGGTAAAGAACCCCAGGTGGTCAAAATTTCTGGAGCCCTTCACTACGGCGTCTCTCATAGCCTCAGTCGCTTTGGGACTTCAACCCCAACAAACCAAACCAAACAAAACAAGGAAACAAAACAGCGCCACGCGAACGCATCTCGTCAGCGAGGGTCGTGAAACGGGGAAGAAGGAAACCCCTGGTGAGCTACTAGCCTTGCGTGTGTGACTTCCCCCTCCACCGCCGCTCTCCGGAGGGAATGAGTCAGCCACGATGTCGATTTTTCTAGAACGTCGGATTCGTTTCTACGCGATGTTCACTGAGAGGGCGTAGCCTTGCGTGCGCTAAGACATGTCTCCCTCCTCTTGACTCGCACGTCAGTGGCGGTGCGGCGCCAGAACATTCGAGATGCTCCTCGCGGCGACTCCTGGCTTCTCACCAATGAGGACGCGCCGCCGGCGCGAGAAGGAAAAGAAGATTGAACGGCCGGCACTGCGTGTATGTGCGCGCCTTCTTTCGCGCGTAGAACGAACAGACGCGGACCAAGCCTATATAAGAAGGGCTTGACCGCTGTCAATTTAGCCCGAGCCGACGTTTACGCTTCAGAGAAGCGCCCGTTCGACTCCCGGGAGAACACCACTCGCCCAGCCACGGACCAACGAGGCAACATGCGCCAGTCTGCGGGACGGCATCGTCGTGGACCTCTGGTCGTCGGACTGTCGCGGTGCCCGGTGCACAAACTGTGATTTGTTTGTTTGTCTCTCTCGTGTTAGGGCACTTTAGGCGCAATATTTCATTTATATTGTATTCTTTCTTGAGTGTAATTTTGCACGAGTTGCATTGTTTGGTTAATCACTTTGTATGTGCTGTACTAGTGATTGTGAAATCCTCTGTATCGTATTTTTGCTGTATAAACTTTGTTTTGTTTGTGAACCTTTGGCTCCGACCCAATCTCTGGCTAGCGACCGGCAAAAGCTAGACACAAAACAACCAAAAACCTCTTGTCACTTGGTAGTGGTCTCCGCTGAGCTTGCCACGCAAAGTCGAGGGCATCTCTTTTGAGTGAGAGACTGCTACCCACACAGGCTCTAAGGGTGTCTGGGAACGCCACGCTAAATGTTCGTGAAGTTGGGTGACACCTTGTCTCTTTTTGTGTGTGTCTATTGAGTGCTTGTGTAAGGATTCAAGAGAAACTTGTGATTTTTCCTAATGACCTATTTTTTATCGTGTTGTGCTGCCACAACCCCTTTCTGAGTTCGATTTTGCAAATTCTTGTGCAGCAGCGTTTTTTATCCTTTTTTCTTTTCGGAGGTGTTTATTTGGCATTCCTGCCGACCCCCATTCCTACTAATTTCTCCTGAAATGTTGCCTCCTCACTGTGCAGCTGTCAAGTGCATCGCACTTGACAATGAGCGACACCTCGAGGGGCACTCCCCTGTCTCTCTAGGAAATCCATGAGGTGGCAGGGAAAGAAATTTTTCTCCCCCCCCCCTTTATTTTCTGTTGTTCCCTCCTTCCGAACACCTGCATCCTCGTTAGGGGATCGCCTTTACAAGTTATAACCGATTCTGTTTTTATGCTCGCCTATTTCCTCATCCCCCCCCCCTCCCCACCATTGTTTGCATTTGTCCTTTACACTTTTTCCTGTACCTCACGGTTGCTATAGAAGCTGCTTGTTTCGACTACTGTAATACACTCGAAAAAAACAGGTCCTCCAGCCGAAATGTCGTGAATTAAGTCCTGTTATGTTGTTCCCATTTCTGGTGTCTTTATCTTATATTGATCAATCAGCTCCCAGGACACACACACACACACACACACACACACACACACACACACACACACACACACACACATATATATATATATATATTATTCTGATATGAAACCATGGAATAAATGGCGCCTTCAAGGCATAAGCCCGCCATAGACTTTTGTTCGCAGTGGACCTCTTCGATTATCCGCCTCTGGCTGCCCGCGGGCTTTCTGCGGGCTGCCAGAGCGCGGCGCTAGGTGCTCCATTTTCTCTGGCTGTTCCGCGCACTCCCGAGGGAGCTAGCGTCGGTGACGGGAGCGGTCGCATACCGCGTCGGCTCCGTGACAGATCGCAATCTATTGCGATACACCAACGTTTCTCCCTGCAAGCCTGGTATCATCGTCTCCAGGAACCTCAGCGGCACCCGTCTACACCACCTTTGTTATGTTAGGGCCAATTTTTGACCACTTTTCGGTCATTTGAAGCTTTCGTCACACCGTGGTGGTGCTAAGCTTAACGGCGCCGGGCCTGCGATGGCCCCGGTCGGGGATCCCTCGGCTCTGGCGGCTCCAAATCAAGTCACCGGATACGACCCGCAGTCCTTGCAGATCGTAACAATGGATACCCATGAATCCGAGGATACGACTCAAGGCGAGGATCCTCTACCAACCGCAGACGATTACCTCCAAGATATGGTCCGCGTCTGGCGCGGAAAGAAGAACGCGGCGGCGGCATCGAGGGAAGCTGGTGCTGGTGCCACCCAACAACAGGCGCCGGCTAGCTCTGCGCATACGCAGGGCGGGAGTGTGCTGAACGCAGCTTCGAAGAGCTCCAAGCAACTCCGGTGGCGGTCGCAGAACACGCCGCGCATTGACAAAGATGACATCGTCGTGGTGCTGAAACCAAGAAACACGGTCGACCTCAAGGCAACTTTTGGTCCTGGACAAGCCGGCGCTGCAGTCCGCAGCATCCTCGGGGACGACGCAAATGCTTGACTTGCGGTGTGGCACGTTTGGGACCAAAACGTTTTTGTATGTGCACTGAAATCAGTCGACGCCGCTGAGAAGCTACTCCGGGATATTGTGCTGCCGGTAGGGGAACGCGAGCTACCGTTCCGGGGACACCCTAAAATCGCCGGTGCGTTCTGTCGAGGCGTGGTGACTGTTTCGCCAGACGAAACGTCTGAAAGCGTTAAGAGAAAACTCAGTGCGGAACCAAATGTGGTGCCTGTGCGCAAGCTAGGGGGAACCCCGGTTGCGGTGATCACCTTCGCGCGGACTAAAGTGTCACGGACGGTGTTGTAAAGCTACGAACGGCTCCCTGTTCGCCTGTACAAGAAAACAGTGCCTGCATGCGACCGCTGTGGCACAGTGGGTCATCGGGCCGATGCGTGCCCGCGACCGCAGCCGGGGCGCTGCAAACGCTGCGGAGTCCAGGTTTCCGATGCCACTCCTGATGGCCCGGCGGAACATAACTGTGTTCCGAGCTGCCTCGTCTGCGGAGGCGACCACCCTACCAGAGCTACTGGCTGTGCCGGGCGGTGCCGGAAAGCCATCAAACCGAGCTCCCCATCCGGATCCAAACCGAAGAAAAAG
Source organism: Amblyomma mixtum (assembly GCF_055824585.1). Taxonomy (NCBI): domain Eukaryota; kingdom Metazoa; phylum Arthropoda; class Arachnida; order Ixodida; family Ixodidae; genus Amblyomma; species Amblyomma mixtum. Next base: position 117,669 of record NW_028317728.1, on the reverse strand, counting down.
ACGGGGCCCAAGCAGGCTCCTCCGCCCAAGGCCAAGAAAGCGCCAACCGACTAGGAAACCAAGGCCAAAACCGGGCCATCGAAACCTGTCAAGTCCGCGACCCAGGCGGTGCCCCAGGTCCTCAACGCCAGGGATTTCCGCCCTTGGCACCCGTCCAACCACAGGTGAGCAGTTGGAGTAGGGCAGTCTCCGGGCCCCCTACCCGTCCCTCCCCTACCGAAACCGCCCTACAGCAGCAGGTAGAGGAGCTCAGGCGCCAGAACCAAATTCTAGCGCGCAAAATTCAGGAATTAGAGGCCAAACAGGCCGGATCATGCGAACCAGTGCAAGAACCTGAGCCAGACGACGAGGATGACGGATCATCCGTAACCTCTTGCCTCACTAGCGTCTTGCGGCAGAGCGGGGACACGGTAGTTGGATCTACTGGTCGCGTCGCTGGCCTAGAGGCACTGCAGCGCAAAACCGAGCAACTGGAGGAGCAAGTGGCGGCCCTCCCAGGACATGTTCAAGGCAGCTTTAACGCAAGCACTTCCGGACCTTATGGCGAGGTCACTGACTCGGTCCTTAAAGCCGTGCAGCCCTGGGTCAGCACCGAAATTAAGAACGCCACTAGCTGCGAATCCCCTCACCTCAAACGCAAGATAGCCTCCCGCCAGGCAGCGGAGGAACATGGTTCAGGCTCGGCAGCTGGTGGGTCGGTGCGGCCCCTCAGTGGGCTTGCGCTGGCTCCCGGCCAGAGCTAGTCCGCTCGCCCGTAAATAAATAGAACAAGATGGCTAGCGGATCGAATAGGAATGATAAAAACTTTGAAAAATTCTAGGTCATCCAATGGAACTGCAAGAGTTTCAGAGCTTGGAAAACGCGGTCACACCTCCAGCTCTACCTGCAGTTCCTAGGTAACATGCCGGCACTCACTGCCCTGCAGGAGCCCGGCATAGACGCTAAATTATCGGGCTACAGCACCTTTCAGGGGGGCCCCTCTACGTGCATCCTGGTGAATAAGGCTTACACCGTGGTTCAGGCCAACTTAGACTTGAGTACCGAGCAAGAATATACAATGGTCCGGGTACTGCCTCTCAGACGCCGCGTCCCATCAATACATATCTTGAAAATATACAGCCCTCCGCATAAGCCGCGCGTAACTTTCAATGAAATTGTTCAGGTTTGCGGAGGTCGCAGCGGAGCACCAGAGAGAGACGACCAGCGTGGCAGGCTTCTAGTTCCGGACTCCTCGTGCCGGGCCTGCGCTCCCAGCACGCGCTGTTCATCTTTATTTCCTCTAGCGCGGGAACGCCGATCTCAGCGCCAGCGCCGCCGGGCGCTACAGGGCCCCCCGCCTAGACGGAACGTCGGAATGTGCGCTCGGTAAAAGAAAAGAGAGTAGAAGTGTCCAGTAAGTTCATGTCAGGAGCCGGGAAGAGCTGTCGGGTGGAGTGCGCGGGCTCAGGTGGACGAGCCTGGCTGCTGCGCAATGGGCGAATGATGCAGGGTGTCCAGCTGACAATGGACATCGGGGCAGGAGAGGCCATGATTGGGCCGGCACCGACTGTAGTGCTGCCCGCTGGCACAAGTGTCATCAGTGTCGGAACGTTGCAGCAGATGCCGATGGGAATCTGACGCGCCGAGTACACGATCACAAGCACAGGAGCGGGCGAAACAGCTCCAGGGACTGACAGCAGGTGTGGTGGGACCGTCGACATAGCGGCGACAGCTGTGACGATGCCGGAGCAAGTTGCTGGGCTCAATGTCAGGTGCTTGGGTGAAGCGAGAGTGGCAGTCCGGAGAAACTGGCCAGTGCTGATGCGCGTGTGGGCATGATCGGCTGTGGGTGGCTGCAAGAAGGTTGCGCCAGTGACAGGCCGTGGAGCTGAGACGCGTACATCAGACGGCTGGCTGACAGCAACAGACACAGCTGGTGGAAGGACAACTGCCGCGCTACTCGGTGCGGGTAGCTCTACCATTCGTTGCTGAAGGTAGCTCAAGGCAGGCACCAAAGCAGACGCTTGCTGCGGCGGTGTCGAGCTGCCAGGGTCAGAATCCGAGAAGCGGTTGACCGTACTGAGGGATTGGGGTGAGGCCTCTTGGGCAGGCGGTGTGGCCGCCGAGGTAGTGGGGCTGGTATGTGGCATATGCTGCGGTGGCGGCTTCAACCTCACAGCAGAGGCCTGTAGAGCTGTTGGCGGTAGTGACGAGGTAGATGGAGATGCCGGAAGCCTCGGCATGGCTGCTGCCGCAGAGTCGTCCTTGGCTGCAGGAGGCTCTGGCGACAACGCCACTGAAGCGCAAGGAGGCAGAGCCAGAGACGCGGGTCGGATAGTAGTGGGAGCAGGACGCGAGGCGGAGCTCGTGCGGATCCCACCTGGTGTGGCGTCGAGAGAGACAGCCGGGCTGGAGACGCTGGACGGGAGTGGCGGCGATGCGGCGAGGGGCTGCTGAGGCGGGCCGGGTTCTGATGAAGGCTGCGTGGGCGCGAGCGAGGCCGGTCCAGGGACAGAGGCTGGCGGCGGCGAAAACGGGTCCGCTGCGTCGTAGAGCGGCGGCGGAACGTAGTAGGCGCCGAAGTACGCCAAGACGGCCGCACGCAGCTCATCGTATGGCCGGCCGCCGAAAGCAGAGTAGGTGAGCCGACGCAGGAGGTCGGCCGGGAGGATGTCACAGAGGACTTCGTGTTTGAACGGCTGGATGGTGATGCCGTTCAGGTACATCGCAGCCTCCAGTTGGGCGAACCACCCGCCGACGCCTGCAGGCCGGAACGCCGGGAGCGGCGGGTCGAAACTTGGGTGCTGCCAGTACGCCATGCTGGAACGCCGCTTAGATAGAAGGCACGGTTCGCCAGGTCACCACTGTTGAGGATTTGCGGAGGTCGCAGCGGAGCACCAGAGAGAGACGACCAGCGTGGCAGGCTTCTAGTTCCGGACTCCTCGTGCCGGGCCTGCGCTCCCAGCACGCGCTGTTGATCTTTATTTTCCTCTAGCGCGGGAACGCCGATCTCAGCGCCAGCGCCGCCGGGCGCTACAAAATCTTCCTTCACGCGATAAAAATGGCAGCCAAAGAGCCTCTAGTGATCGTTGGATACTTCAATGCTCCAAGACTTCATTTGGGCTACCACTTCGAACAGGCAAGAAGATGTAAGCTGGCGGAGCTCATCTCCACCCTCAGCCTCACGTTGCTCACGGACCCGGCGTATCCCACCCGAGTGGGGAATTCGGTAACCCGCGACACGTGTCCAGCCCTTCCTCTCGTTAAAAATGCTAGAGCGACTGCCTGGGAGAACTTGGGAGATTCTCCAGGCAGCGATCACCTCCTTCTCAGGATTGCACTCGTGGCGAAGGCAGCGCATAAAAAATGGGGTCAGGCCAAGCTGACCGATTGGCACAAATTCTGAAATCACACTATCCCTCCCGTACTATTTTCCGGCGGCTACGCGGAGTGGGCTAACGACATATACACCATTCAGAAACAACACGTCACAACACTACAAACCACCGAAGAGAACCCCGCCGTGGACACCCACCTCCTGCATTTGTGGGAGGCGCGCCGGAGTTTAACTAAACGGTGGAAAAAGCAGAAAACTAATCGCAAATTACGCGACCGCATAGCCAAACTCACAGAGCAGGCTGCAGCGTATGCTGCCGAACTCTCAGATTCAAATTGGATAGCACGCTGCGACGCCGCAGCTCATCAGATGAGCTCGAAGGGGACGTGGCGTCTCTTTCGCAGTCTAATCGACCCCTCCCAAACGAGAGGAGAGACGCAAAATCAGCTCCGGCTGGCTCTGCAAGGGTATCAAGGTACGACGGCGCAACTTGCGGACACTCTGTGCGACAGATATCTCTGCTGTACAGAGGACCCGCCTGGGCCTGAGTACATGTACTCTGGCAGGCCTAATGAAACACTTGATGCCCCTTTTGAGTTGCACGACCTTAAGGCGGCCTTAGCAAAAATGTACCGGGGTACGGCTCCGGGACGGGATCACATAACAGTCAACCTGTTGGCGGACCTACCGGACTCAGCCTACCTCCATTTATTAGAATACATCAACCAGATCTGGGGTGGGCGTCCACTCCCTCCCGAGTGGAAAACGTCACTTGTGACGTTTATCCTTAAAACAGGTAAGGCCATGAATACGGACAACCTGAGGCCCATATCACTGACCTCATGTGTGGGCAAGCTTATGGAGACGATGGTACGGGATCGCCTCTCTCCATACCTGGAGTGTAAGGGCTTCTTTGCAGTCACCATGTTCGGGTTTCGCCCCCACATGTCTGCACAGGATGTCCTTCTCCAGCTGCACAGGGATGTAATACGACCCACAACTATGCAACACAATGACAAAGCCATCCTCGCCCTTGATCTGAAATGGGCCTTTCGACAATGTTAAACACGGAAGCATCCTGGCCAACTTGAGTTCTACCGATTGTGGGGCTAAGGCCTACGCGTATGTACAAGATTTCTTGACTAATCGCCAGGCCTTTCTTTGGATTCAGGGCGAGGAATACGGCCCCTACATGATGGGAACACGGGGTACCCCTCAGGGAGCGGTGTTATCACCGCTCCTGTTCAACATAGCTATGATGCGCCTCCCAAGCCAACTGGCCCGGGTGGAAGGCATTCAACACGCGTTATATGCAGATGACATTACAATTTCGACCACTGAGGGGAGCCTTGGGGACATGGAGGCCCGCCTTCAGAAGGCCGCTTCCATAGTCGATGCGTATGCTATTGACTGTGGGCTCCAATGTGCTCCAGCGAAATCAGAGCTTCTGCATGGCAGAGCGAACCCAAAGGATAGGACAGTAATTCACATCGCTCTGTCAGCAGGTCCTATGAGAGAGGTGGAGCTCCGTATTCTGGGACTTTTCATTCACCAGAGACTCAGACCGGACTCCACCATTGTGAAATTCAAGAGAGTAGGCGAAGAGGGAGGGCGCATAATCCGCCGCGTTTCCCACAAGCGGGGCGGTCTGCGGGGCAGGTACGCGCTTCGGCTCGTCTATGCCTTCGTGACTGGCCGGATCCTCTACTCCGTGCTGTATTTCCGCACTACTAAGCAAGACAAGGCGCGAATAGACGCCATCATCCGCAAGGCAACTAAGCGAGCCCTGGATCTCCCGGTGGCTACCTCTAATGCCAAACTCAAGGCATTGGGGGTGCTAAACTCCTACCAGGAGCTGCGGGAGGCCCATCTCGTGAACCAATACACGCGGCTCATGCAGACGGCCCCTGGGCGCCGCCTGCTGAACCGCTTACACATTCAACACGACTGCACTCCAGAGGAGGCGGAGCGTATCCCAGTACTGTGGCGCAATATGCTCTGGGTCTCCCCGCTCCCCCGTAACATGGACACCGACATGCACGAAAACAGACGACAAGCGCGGGCTCGGGCTCTTGAGAGACAACACGGCTCCCGACCCGGTGTATATTATGTAGACGTAGCAGGGCCATCACCCACGGGATTTTACACGGCCGCTCTCGTTCACCAGGAAATGCACGTTGATGGACTCTCTTTTCGAGCCCCGAATTCAATGCGAGCCGAGGAAGTAGCGATAGCGCTTGCTGCCGCCCACGCCAATTCGAAAATCATCATTACGGACTCCCGAAAAGCATGTGCTCATTACTTGGCAGGGGAGATCTCCCCCTTAGCTGCTTGCATTCTAAGACAGACTGCCACTGATCCAACACCGAAAAGAATCATTTGGGCTCCTGGCCATCAGGGCTTACGAGGTAATGAGGCCGCTGACGCGGCTGCCCGAGCGCTTATTCACCGGGATCCTTATCCAAGCTCCTCTGGCTCGGAGTCTAACCAGCCGCTGCTGCTATTCAGGGAAATAATAACGCATTATAGCGACAACCACAGCCTTTTCCCGGCCCCTGCAAAGGAGCTGAGTAAGACGGAGGAGCGAACTTTAAGGCGCCTGCAGACAGGTACTCTACTCTGTCCTTAAATCTTAAAACATTACGATCCTAACACGGATGGGCGATGCCCGCACTGTGGGGAGACCAGTGATATCTTCCACATGGTGTGGGCATGTACTCAAAATCCCCACCTCCCCTCTTCCCCTACCCCTTCCAGAGAGGCATGGGAGACTGCCCTTCTCAACTGCTACTCGCTTGAGTCCCAAAGGGCAGTGAAACGGGCGAGAGACGGGGCCTCGTCATGCGGTGTCCCGGACTAGGGACGCCGACCATGTAGCGGGGCCACTCAGTGGCTCCCAAACACTACTTCATCAATTAAAAGTTTTCACCACCACCACGACCACCGCGCACTTCAAATAGGTTCCTTGGAGGACACTCCAAAAGACTTATTTAATATTCCATTATACGCCTGCTCAGCATATAACATAGGATAGAAAAGAGGCGATGTAAATCATTTAGTGATCGCTTGATTTCTATGGGGAACTGCATTTTAATTTAAGTTGCGGCCACAAAACTTTATTAAAATTGTCTGTACAAACTGAAAAAATTACTGTGTTTGCATGCGGGACATGACTCAGAAGCATAGATCATGGCGGTTTTCCTCAGTGGAGTTACTGACAATAAAGCCATGCCCATTTGGAAAAATAATTTCACTTGCAGTAAGTTAACATTGTTTGCTTATGACTTGTTCGAGTAACCGACAACAAATAAGGGAAATCGGTTTGTAAGTATCAAAAGTAGATGTGCGACAGTTTTGTGCCAAGTACAATTTTGGAAAAGTTGAAAGGAATCGGAACGCAACTATTTTTAACCTTGTGTCGCACTATGTACACTATTGTGTACAAAGTGAATTAGGAGTTTTTTTCTGTGAAAGTTGCTTATCATGCAGCTGATTACTATTTTTTCGAAGCATTGAGCGAGGTAACACATCACGTGGCATTCGCAATCAGTAGTAACATCAGTCCTTTTAACAGTTTCAAGCGCACCGTGTTCTCTCGAAATGTAGGTCATTTCCAAGGTCTTTTTGATATCTAGATGAAAAGTCGTGGCATTTCATTATTTTCATGAATTATCACACCTTGAACCAAATTCTGCACATCCCAGATAAAAATAATCAAAGAAAGATCAAAAATATTTACAGACCAATGAAAAACATTCCTAAAAATATTAGAAATCCATTGCGCATATCTTTACGAGAATGAATGAAGGAATAAAACCCTTTTTCTATCCGGGACAGGACTCTTTTTTTTTCCCTAATATTGAATAGCAAACTTAAAATTTGTTAAGTTACATCTACACCTGTTATAGGTGCGCTTATTGGCGGCTCAAAACACGGTGACTCCCCACCGTCGTAATTGAAAACAGACGTAAACTTAAATACATGAATGAAAACGAATCGGGATGCGGGGCGAAGCCGAACCACTTAGAGGCGTAGTACACGTCATTTGAGCGTCGGGAGGCGCTGCTGACGAGCAGTCGTATCGAGCACCAAAGAGCTCTGATAAAAAAAGTCCATCTGACAGCTCAAGCCAGTGTAGCCCTGGACTGAGTACACCACCCAAAAGCCCCAAGAAACATCCCCCTATTTTAATCATTAACCTTTACCTACCTACCAGCTTCATGTAATAAATAACAACATGCGCAACATTTTCATTCAAACAGTAGAAGGGAAATCCAATTGAGTCACTTCTCACAGTGAACGCCTTCCTAGTCGACTAGCGTCGCCCGCTGTCGGAAAGTCGCGGCAGGACCGGAGCTTATGAACCCGTTGGAACGGTAGAAGCAGGCTGAGGCCGGGGAAACTTGTGAGTTACCTGCGGGCTTTATGCGGGGCGGTCGGCATTCAACATCGGCTCTAATTAGCCCACCCCCAGGGTACTGTCTGTTGCGTCGCTTTTTATCTGCCGTTCAAACTGGCTGCCTCCTCATTTCGACACGTCAGCACTCGCTGTTTTTTCGCCCGCACATCCCCTTCTCCTTCGCCCACACGTATCAGTTCTGTCTATTTCTCCTTCATCGTTGTATTTTCTGTCTTCTCAACTTGACGTTTGGCAGTTGGCTCTGGTACTGTTTGAAGTAGCAGATAGACGAAGGCTCGGAGACTATAACTGCTGCTGCGTGCGCACGTTCTCAAACGGCGGAGACGTGGCGGTTTGAGCCGACGTGTTCTACAGACGCCCGCCCGGCTGCGCGACAGCTGTCTCGCTGCGTCGCTTTTGTTTTCAGCCCTGAAGGTGAAGTTTTATAGCTCTAAGGACGCGCCTCGCATTCAGCACACTTTCTCCGTACCCTTTGCTGTGCTTTTCAGTTAATGAGTCGATTACACACCAGTATTAGCTGATTGTGCTCAAGCAGTTGCTATTGAATATAAACGATAGGCTATTAATTATGTAAAAAAAACGCTGAAGTGTCTTTACATTTGTGACTTTTATGGCATAGTTCTAAAATTGTCAAGAACGACTCAGTTAGATTTTATGGTCTGTCTGTGATGCTGCGACAGCTGCCGTAAGTGGCATTGCACTCAAAGTTGCACTAAAAAAAGGATACTCATAAACATGACGTGCCACATTAGAGTTGGTAGAAACTTTCGCGATTGGACAAGCATAATTCTCCAGTGCCGCTTAAAATTTTCAATTTTCGCTTTAGAGAGAGTAAAACAGCGCAGTGAGAACGGAACGAAAAGCATATATAACTAAAGAGAACGTGCACACCGGAACCTTCCGTGCAGTAATCTGACTTGCGCTTCATAGCAGACAGTGTACAGTGTCGTTAACAGCCCTTCTCTAGCCTGGTCAGTGGATAGTGCCCCGACATAAGTACCTTACAGCTTTTCTTCCAACTCGTCCATACGATGGCGTTTTATTGAAGTTTGACGCTAGCGCAGTCACTAACGCTTAAAACCTTGCTAATAGTGGTTAAACCTTCAGATTCCTCTTGAGGGACCACAACTTTCTAAGAGTTGAGAGCAAATGGCAGATAAGTGAAGATTAGTTTATTATTTATGGGCGTTTAACGTCCCAGAGCGACTCAGGCCATGAGGAACGGTGTGTTGAAGGACTCAGATTATTGAACATGCATTGACATCGCAGTGTACACGAACCTCTAAAATTCTGCCTCCATCGAAATCTGACTGCCGCGGCTGGAGTCGAAATCACATATTTTGGGTCAGCAGCCGAATGCCAAAACGTCTGAGCCAATGCAGCGGCAGAGATATGACCAGAAACCTGCAACCACCTCCTGGCCTTTCTCTCTAATGCCCTTATATAAAAAAAAACAGTGTCGTTGCAATTTAAATGCACTCACTAGTTTGGGGCAGAAGTGCATGTAAAAACAGTAGAATATATCTTTCTTTCGTTTTTAACTTTTATTTCGTGCTGACTAACAGCTTCCCTTAGCCATAAGAATACCGACCTCTGACACCGGATGGAAACTTAAGCTGAAAAAAAATTTTCCCCTCCTCTTCGCGAATGAGACCATGCTTAGTGTAACGCGATCTGGGCGCACCTCAAAATCGTCAGGGGAAAAAGTGTGCTGGCGGCTGCAATTAAAAGTATGTGCCATTGATTACTCCATCAGGTTGTTGCATTCTAGCTTCTGCTGCTCACCGGTTTCAGTCTCTATAGCAGGATTTACGAAGCTATGACGCTATGTATTAGCCAAAATTGGTTGCTTTTTAAGCGATAACGCTCAGGCTTTTTTCTGAGGGAGAAGTTTTCCAAGAAACAGAAAACGCGCCCGTTTTATCGGTAATATATAGACGTATTATTAGCGCTCAATCGTTACAGTCTCCTTCTGACTTAGAGCTTCATAAAACCTTCGCAATGCTCTCAAACCTACCACTGTGCAAAATTTCCAATCGACATTCATAAAGACACGCAGTAACCCCCATGTGATTCAAGAACGTAAGGAACGTTTACTCATAGGATAAGCAACTCTGGCGTATGTCGCCTCGACTGCGCCCTCACGCTTCGCGCGTTCGGAGAGAGCCTTGCGCTGACGAAACTGTGCCGGCTAATGTCGCACTGCAGAGCACGGTAATAAGACCAGTGCCACTTACAAACGTCCATTTCTCCTAGCTAGTTCACCGCAGACAGAACAAACATTTTAAAAGCGGAAAGTAAAGCGCGCACGCGGACAAAACACGTGACAGCTCTTCGTTGTCGCCGCTGTGCAAAAAGCATTGAGAGAGAGTTTTTGCTGAGCGGGTTTGTGTGCTCGCTCCGCTCAGCAAGCTAGCAGGAGCGCTACCGCGCATGCGCGACACACACACACTCACAGGCCGCAGCGCGCGAGCGCAATGGCTCCTCATCCCCGCTCCCGCGCGAGCCATGCGCAGCCCGGAGCGGCGCGATGAGCGGGCCTCGCGCAAAGGCTTCTGGGCTCGCGCTCGCCGAACCAAACGTAAATATTCAGCATGGCTGCCACCATCGCTAGTTCTGGGACCACAGAGGTGTGTCTGGCGGGGCCCTTTTCGGCGTGGCGCACAGGTTGCAGGCGGTGTCGGATAATTTGCGAACACATCACGATCGACGCTCGCACGCATGGAGGATGAATACACACGCTAGACAACGCTACACACGCGTAGACGCGCAAGCCGCGAGGGATGGCTTGCGTGGTCTTGACTAGGCTCTCGCAGCGGCAGACTTTTTAATTTTTCGTAATATGAAAACTTCACCCCAAAGCACCGCTGTTACTGGAAAGCATACAGACAACGTAAACAGCTATTATTTATTTCTTCACAGAACAGAGGGGTACTTATGAATATTTTCTGGCAAGTCCAGTTACCACCACTAGGAGGCGCAACGAGGCGCCTAGCTTGAGCGGACGGGGTAGGCCATGAGGACACGCAGCGCTAAATACTCTTGCGCGACGCTCCGCTGTGGCTCCGCTGGGAACTACGACCGGAGCGGACAGTAAACTTTCTGTGGTAAAACTCTCTAAAAGTGTTTTTCAGAAAAGGAAATGGCGCAGTAATTGTCTCAGACATTTCGGTGGACACCCGAGCCCCGCCGTAAGGAAAGGGATAAAGGAAGGGGTCAAAGAAGAAAGAAAAAAAAAGGTGCCGTAGTGGAGGGCTCCGGAATAGTTTCGATACCTGGGCATCTTTAACGCGCCCTAACATCTCACAGCACACGGGCACCTACTGAGTTTCGTCTCCATCGAAACGTGGAACGCCGCGGTCCATGGTTCAGGCGGCCGCCCCGCGGCGGTGTCCGTCAGTCGTGAGATTTGCGTGTAAGGTTTTTCTGTTTCGTTTTCTAGGTTTTATATTACTGAGGCAAGAGCACAGTGCATCGAATAAAGAACACGAGCTGAGCCTGAAGCAAATATTTCCGTCGGCTTACTGAAGAAACCAGCGCACCGCTAGCGGAAGTGTGCTGTGCCGTCGTTTAGTTTTAAAGTTTTAAATCCCTATGAGAAGCTAAGTTGGTACACGCCGATTATCGTGTCTATAAAAATCAGCAGAAATTTCATCCACGATAAATTGTGTTCCGGCGTACTGTAGCGCGCAAGCTGGGTTGGCTACACTGCATAAGGAGTACTTGCATGTTTCGCCTGATGGCACGTTAGTACTCACGGTGGTGGTTATGGACGTGGTATAAGGATGTGAAAGCGTGTATTACGACAAGACGTCGGAGAATACGGAAGACAGGGGCACTCCCTTAGTAGCTACCAAAGTTGCACATAACCTGCTTAAGAGCCTGTCATATTGTTAATCCGCCTCAATAAAGAGCAAATCGGTAGAACAAAGTGGTCGCGTGTGATATCATGGGACCCCTTGCTCGGTCCGCGCGTGAAAGGAATTTATCCTGAAAATCGCGGCTCACTATTCCAAGTTGGTTGCGGTGTTCCCCCTTATGAAGCTTGTGTCGGAACAAATTTGATTGAGACCGTTCGAGACATTGTCTCGCTTTGATTTCCTTCCGAGCTGATCATACACAACGCTTCTTATTTCTCAAACAAGGTCATTGTAGTCTCCTGTCGGGCGCTTCAAATCCGCCCCAGGAGAACGCCTCGCTACCACGTTCAGAGTCACATAACCGAGTGGATGAATAGAAATACGAGCTGCGCGACCGAGCAGCGCAGAGCGTAAGACGCGCGGCTGTCCGAAATAGCGTTCGCTGCAACGACAACCGTGAGCAGGTCGGTGGGTGTTACAACTGCTTACTTGAATTTTGGGTAAGAGATCGCGTTTCCACTAGAGAATACTCTACTCGACGGACCGGGGTCCGCGTTCCTCTGTTTTCGCCGTACGCGGGAAGGCTCCCAGACCGTTTTAAGGCAACGCAGTGTGCGGCTCTTAAAAGCCTCGGTGTCGGGCGCATGGAGCAGGTGGATGAGTAAGGCGAAGGTCGCCGTCTCGCCGTTGTCAACAGGGGCGACATAATACTAAAGAGAACGCACCCACTTACTAACGTAAAGTAAGGTTTCGCCGCGTCGCTAGCGCACTTGTGGGCTGGCCCGCACGAACTTATAGCACGGACTACGTTGCTCCCCTACCAGCTGCGATTGTAGATAACTGGCGAAACCGCCTGTCCGGTGCACTTCGCTGGCCTTAAGGCTTCACACCTCCGCAACGATCAAAACAGCGAAGCGGCGGAAAACAGGGGCGATGCGGCGATCCCACCCCCGGGAGGGCCAGCACGTGGCGGTACGGTTCGCAACAGGCGCTGCAACTGAGGGCCAGGTAGCACTCTTACCCTTCGAATTATATTCCCGCCCAAGACTCTCGCCCTCTCAAAATATCGTCTAGGAAGCTGCAGCTGACCGGCGCCCGCGGCACGGGCAACAGCAGGCCTGGAAGACCGTCGCCAAACGATGGTCGCCAAGAAGGTTCGCCACCCAACTGACGGCAAGAGCCGCGCGAGTGGCGCAGGTCCCACGCCGCGGTGCACCGCCACCAGCCTAACTGAGGCGCCAGACACTGGAGAGCATCCCCAAGTGGTGCAGGCCACCGCAAGAGGGTTCCTAAGCGGCAAGCGCAGGGCCCCCGCCGCACTAAAACGGTGCACCGGTCGTCGAGCCGCCGCTACCCAAGCTGCCCAGGGTAGTGCGGCCAGTGGCCACATGGACCTCGATCGCAAATGGAGCAACAGTCCCGTACTGTGCGAGGTCCACATGGCGATAACAGGCGCACGCCTTCTCGCCGATGACCTGCAAGGAGTGTCGCCACTTTTCCGGGGCCTGACCTTGGAGTTGAACCAAGAGCCACCGAACCAGTACAATTACCAGGAGCAGGCCGGCCTGTGCCCCCTCTCAGACGCCGTCATTCTCCACCGCGTGAGCCATTTGGCCTGTGCGCTCAATAAAGAGCGCAAGGAGGCGGCTCCAAAATGTACTGTGGCGACAGTGGCCTCACCCGCTGCGCCACGCCACTACCGCCTCTCCAGAGAGGCAGCCAGAAGGAGGCGGTCGTCCGTATTCTTGAGACAAGCCAGGCAGATCTGGTGCATTTGACAACCGAGGAGCTCTTCGAGACGCAGCCGGCAAGGCCCCTTGAGGAACCAAGTGCATCTTGGCTCCCGCAGCAGACGCAAGGGAGACAGGTGTTCCGGCCATCGGTGAGCAGCCCCCCGGCGAGATCCCATTATTCATTCGATAGCACTATGGACGCCTAGCCGAATCCGGAGGATGTCTAACGCCTACTTACGCACCCTGGGATGGATGTTTGAGGGGCGGGGTGATGTAGGGCACTCAGTCAAATCCTGCACCCCTCCCCTCGACTGCTCTCGATCACCTTTCCTCTCCAGCGTGGGCTGGGGAAACCAGGCCACGCGGCCGGGTTCTTTAATGGGGGCCCAACCGCCGGGCCGGCCTCTTGTTTTCCTTCCATGATGACCTCTACGCCCACCATGAGACAATCGACCTCTTTGTTCCTACGTCCCGGCATGATTCCTAGTCTGTGCGTTCTCGCGCAGCATTGTCATCGAAATTGTATGCCTTTCGTTTATTTTTCCGTAGTTCTTATGCACTCGCCGCCCCCACTTCTATCCCTTCATCATTCTAAGCGTGTACACTGGCTAGCAGACTCCATCTCTGCGAGAAAGGATCCTCGTCAAGGCGCGCGTGCTGGCCAGGAAGAAGAGGTGGAGACAGAAGCGCCTCCTGAGCCTTGAAGAATGAATCAGTTTGAAAGGTTTACCCCTTCCGAGAGGCCATGTCCTAAACCCCTCGACTTTACGCGGCAAACATAAGCCGAGCAGCGCAAGCAGCAGAACTGCTCTGCTTACGCGACAATACTACCGTCCCAGTACGACTGTGGCGTAATAGGGTCCGAGACTCCACCTTCCAAATGCGCCCCCGGTGTAATGGAAAGGTGGGGTGGGATAGAAAGATGGAATTCCCAGCAATGTTGGGACTGTTCATTTTGGCGCATTTTCATTGGGACTGTTTCCACAGTTCAATAAGTACTTTCTTCTGGGCGAGTTGGTTCATAATTTCCAAAGGTAAAAAATTGCGCAAACAGTAGAAGAAGAAGGAGACGAAGAAGAAGGAAGAAGGAGAAGAAGGAGGTGTTTCCACAGGCAGTAGATTTCAGCGAGATCCGAGAAATCTTCATTACTGACACCCAAGAAGACTTTCGCCATGATAAAATAAATCGCCAGCCAGCACTCGTTGGGAATCATCGTTATTGCGTGAGCTGATCTGATGCACGACAAAACATATGCTATAAGAATAAGCCAAACGGTTGCAAATATTTAGGGGTTAAGAACGAACGGACGTATTGTAAAACCGGCGCATCATATGTAGCTTTATCAGAAAGAGAGCTTTTAGACAGTACATACTTTATTCTTACAGACATGTGTGAATGATTACGCCGCTGTGATCTAGATAGCTGTATGCGCCTTGAGGACGTGAAATAAGCGACAGTTGAAGGATAGTATCTATGTTGTCTGTGTTCTGAGTTGTTTTATTTCAGAAAAATATTAGCCGGTCTCATTTCTAGCAGCTCTTTCCGAGTAGCCTTAATTTGCGCTCTGATGCGACTACGACTCATATTGACAATCAAAAAATTTAATATCCAGATTGCCCATAGTTAAGTAGCCAGTAAGCCCAACGAAACAAAAAAAATGGTAGGTGCGTCGCCTCTAAGATTGCAACGCGTCAGTGGGTCAGGTGGTGGTGGTGTAAATGAACGCATTTTTCATTTTTACCAATAGTTTTGATTAGTTAACTTATGAATTATGCACTCAAAAGTTTTAATCAGCATCATCAAGCATTGGCTTTTCATTCTAGGCATTCTGACACATTTTAACTCGCCTTTTTCTAGTTTTTCATCATTAATTTCTTTAATTGATTCATTATTACAATTATTTCATTAACATGTCATCGCCTATCACACGCCAATAAATCCTCAACCACTAGAACATAAAACTCAATCAGTCAATTAATCAATCAATCAACCAGTTCATTTTCATCATTAACGGTGTTGAATGGCCGCAATGCGAAATTCCTAATGCGAAATTTAAGCGCAGCTCATCAGCTGTCTCAGCTTTTCGATAGCTCATCAGCTGTTTCAGCTTTTCGACAGCTTTAGGCAAGGAATTCGAGCAAGACACGTATGCACAATTACAGACAACTTGTTATTTTTCACACAAATTCCTGCTTCATGAAACACTCCTCTAACAGTTCTTGATTGTCATGAAGGAAGCTGTGTGGACGGAGAAATAGCTGGATATATGCTCGACGTGCTGCGCCAATGCGAGTTTCTGAAAGACGAGGTCTGCGCAAGTATTTCGCGAGGTAGTTACAGCTGTGGGAGCCGTTACGAGCCAGAGGAAGGGGATGTTCTCCCCCATCAGTGGTAAGAAATTCTCGCCTGTCTTTATATCTACATTAAAGTCCCCACCAACCCTGCCACCCTGGCAGGTGGCAGCGTTTCTGGCACAACGTAGTCAATTCGAAAGCATGCAGCGCACATCTGCACTACCGCCACGTAGCTTAAAGTAGGAATGAAGTCTACACTGTTCCAAGAGGGTAGTTATGCGCCTTCCCTCTGGTTCAGGTGTCCAACGAGACGTGTGAGACAGATACTGCGCATTTCCTTTCCTCAAAAAGCAATTTATAAATTTTACCCTCTGCTTTTCAAGCCCCCGCTATATTGGTTTCGCAGCTGTGGGAGGCAGATACTGCACATTTCCTTTCCTCAAAAGAGTACCGAAGACACTTTTTGGAAATTCTAAAGTGTGCTTGGCGAAAGCCTTGTGGTCAACCCGCTGCCGCTTCCCCGAACCGCTTGGCGCGAAATCACTGGGCCGCTTCGGAGCGATGCGTCTCACTCACTCGACTGCAACGAGACGTCTGGCGAAAAAGCGGCGGTGCAGCTCCCACCGCCGACGCGCGCGCGCTCGTTCTACCGCTATTGCTGGACGTCACGGTTGCTACGCCCAGCTACTCCCACACCGGAGCGCCGGTTGCTAAGGAGGGGAGGAGGTTGCGCTTTTACTTTCCCCTTTCCAAGTTCCCGCTCCATTGCTTCCACTGCTGGTTACAACGGACAACGGCGACGCCGCGCAAAGCAGAAACGGGCGCCTAAGAGCTGCGCTCGCTCTAAAAGCCTCAAGACGGGCTTGACGGGGCCCGCTTCTTCGTGTGCATGGCGATGTACAGCAAGAACGGTTACATGATAGTTCATACATGTCATATACAGGGCGTCCCAGCTAAATGTAACCAAGCTTGAAAAAACGACGAAGTGCCCTAGCCCCATGAGACCAACTGAGGGTTGTTGCCAGTCGCGTGTCCTAGTCTGTAGTATTTTTTTATTATGCAAACATGATTAATTAGCAGAGACTAATTAGCTAACTTTTTAATTATTGCCTGCAGGAAGAAAGTGTCAATGTAGGAGTTGTAGATCCCATAAACATAAAAAAATAGCGGTTTGCCGTGTTTCCAGCCAAGTACCACTGATACAGCTTTTTTTTTTTACTGAAAAGAAAGCCCGCGAACTATAAAAAGAACAACGTCATAGGGAAGCAGTTTCAGCGCTCCCAGACGACCGGCTAAGCAACAACTTTTGCTTATCTTTGCAACGTTGTCCCGCACGGGGTTCGGCGTTTTGGGATGGTTGCGAGATTTACGCCAGCAACTCTCGCATGGGCGCTAGGGCGACCGTTTCTTCAGCGCGTGACGCTGCAAGTTAGCGGCACGACCACATTCCTATCGCTGGAGGCGAGGTTTGGCGTGAAAAAGCGCTTCATGCGAGCCGCGCTTCACTTTCTTGAAAAGCAGTGCCCGCTCACTTTCCATGACGCATAAGCAGTTCCTGGTGCATATCTCGCCACCACCTCAAAACGCCGAAGCCTGTTCGGGACAGCGTTGCAAACATAAGCGGACGTCGTTGCTTGATCGGTCGTTTGGGGGCTCTGAAACTTCTTCCCTATCACGTGGTTCTTTTTGTATTTCGCGGGCTTTCTTTTAAGTCAAATAAAAGAAGCTGTATCAGTGGTACTTGGCTGCAAACACGGCAAATGGTTATTTTTGTATGGGATCTACAACTCTTGAATTGACGCTTTCTTCCTGAAGGCAATAATTAAAGAGATAGCTAATTAGTCTCTGCTAATTAATAACGTTTTTATAGTAAAAAAAATACCTCAGACTAGGACACGCGACTGTCAACAACCCTTAGTTGGCCTCACTGGGCTAGGGAACATACTCTTTTTTACAAGCGTGGTTACTTTTAGCTGGGACACCCTGTATACATTCACACATGCATTCTACAGAGGAGTAAAAAATAATTAAGAGGAAAAAACGGATGGAATACTTCAGCATTTGTTGTCCATAGTTAGTGGGCAGGCGCAGAATTTCCCATTATTGAAGTTGGCGAGTGTTTCGTGCGCGTACTTTAGGAGATAAGTTTGTGATACTGCTGCAAGCATTGTTGTTTCTCTTGATGCCTGCCTCGTAATGCTTGATTAATATTGTTCCGTAAATTTCAGGTATACATATTAGATTCAGTGGCATATATATGGAGTCCGCGCGGCTGTCATATAGAACATACATGATTATTCGAAGTGCTTTTTTTGTAGTTTGTAAAGTTTAGAAAGTTCTGTGTTAGTAGTATTACCCCCTATGGAATGCCAGTATTGTATACTTGGCACAAATAAAGATTTATACAGCAAGAGTTTGATGCTTTTTGGTGAACAAGATCGCAGTTTTGAAATGACAGCAGTGACATGGGAAATTTTTGAGACGACATAAGCAACATGCTCCTTCCCTGGCATATGCTGTTCAAACGATAAACGAAGACATTTGACAACAGCTACAAGGGAAATATTTGAATTATTTAATGCCAGCGAATATTGTATGTGCACTTCGGGTTTTTTTTTTGGCGTGAACAGTACAGCCTTAGTTTTCTTTGTATTAATAATAATAGAATTTGTTTTACTCCTTGATGCTAATCACATGAGGGTGCGATTTGCTTTAGAAAATAGGCCATATAAATTTGACGCACTGAGGACTATAGTAGTGTCGTCAGCGTACACTCTATTATGAATGGTTACTAAATCATTTATGTATATCCAGAACAAAAAGGGTACTGCCCTAGGGCACGCCTGCGTGAATTTGTTTAAGGTCACATATGCAATCATGTACAACAACCTGTCGCTGGCTGTGCTGAAGATAAGACTGCAGTAACACCAGGAATGGGCCACGGAATCCATAGTAATTCAGCCTTTCTAGCAGCGTGACATGGTTAATACGGTCAAAATCCTTTGAATGGGTTTATGGTGGTTTAACGTCCCAAAGCGACTCAGACTATGAGGGACGCGGCAGTGAAGGGCTCCGGAAATTTCGACCAACTGGGGTTCTTTAACGTGAGATGACATTGCAAAATACACGGGCCTCTAGAATTTCGCCTCTATCGAAATTAGACCGCCGCGGCCGCGATCGAACCCTCCTCTTACGGGTCAGCAGCCGAGTGCCATAACAACTGAGCCACCGCGGCGGCTCTAAAAGGCTTTGAATATTCGATGAATATGCCTAACGTAGACATTTTGTATTCGAATTATTCCAATATGATTTCCTTTTTTGTTAGTATAGCCGTTTCTGTTGAAATACCTTCGACAAAACCAAACGCTACAGGTGTAATCAATTTTTCTTTTAAAATGAATGAGTACCTGCAACTATATATTAGCTTCTCTAAGCCTTTAGAGAAAATCGGAAGAATAGAAATGTCGGTGTAGTTTGAAATTTCGTTTTTATCGCGACCTATGTACAAAAGTGTTACTCTGGTGATTTGAAGTTTTTTAGGTAAGTTCCACTGGAAAGCGAAAGATTGAAAATATGATCCAACACAGGTGATAGGAGATCGAGAATGAGGTTAACCGGTCAAATGACTAATCTGTCTATATCAGTACTATTAATATTCTTGACGGAATGAAACACACATTTTATTTTGTTTGCTGTTGTCGGGGCCAAAAACACAGTAGACTGAGTCCGTTCATTCAAATAGCATGAGAAGTCAGGGTCATGTGTGGCATATGCAACTGAGAACAAATAATTATTAAATATGTTTGCCAACACCGCGCGTGATAGACGTATGTTATTCTGAGCGATGTCATTAAGCTAAACTGAATCGTAGTTTTTCCGGTTTAAGACGTGTTTGACTCGCTTCCAGACTAAATCAGATCGCCGAACTACATCACTACTGAACAGGTTATGCATATAATGTCTTTTCACGCAGTGTAACATGCTTTTAACTTTGTTTCGATGGGTTTTCAATAATTTTACTACTTCCTTATACAAACTCTGTTTGATGCGTATTTCTTGCAAGTATCTTTCGTCATCCTTGGCTTCTTACCTTTTCGCGTACACTTCAGGCGCTTATAAGGAAATCTATTATTATAGGCACTTATAAATTTTTTGTAAAAAGGATCGTAAGTTTCTTGAGCGTCTGTAATGGAACAATTATGACGCCAGTAAATTATCGACACATCTTGTCTCAAGTTGTCTATGCTGTCGGCATTAATGCAGCGGACATTTCGAGGAATATTTTGTTCTGTTTTATTTCAGTGCTAATCATTATTTAGCATAATAAATATCCAAAGGCGGTCACTAACAGAGGCGTTCACAACGCCTGACAGGAAGCTGAACACATATATTTTAGTAATAAACAAATCAATTAGACTGGATACACCATTTTGAACGCGGGTAACGGTGGAAACAAAATTAGAAAAACCTTTCGATGCGAAGCATGTGCACAAGCAATTTTGCGATTTAGACACCTTTGCAGTATCAATGTTGATATCGCCTCCTAAAGTTAGCCGATACCTATATCCATTAAACCAGCGCAAATATTTCTCCAAGAAGGGAATGAAGTGAGAGGCACTTCCGCTAGGCGGCCGGTGCATAACACAAAAAAACAATGTCACTGCTTTTAACGCTCAGCACTTCATAATCGTCCGAAACCAGTGAGTGCGACTCAATAAGGTGGCAATGTAAGCTATTTTTCGCCATTACCCTGGGAGCACCAGGACATCAAGATCACTTTTGTACCACGTTTCACTCTCGTTTTGTACCACGTTTCACTTTTATCTGGCAAATGATGCCATTTACGAATGCAGCGCTGGATTGTTAGGAGAGAATTTGCGCTCGCAAAAAGGTCTAGTAAGTAGCAGCAGTTAACTAAATGTTTTGAAGAAAAGTAGAATGAATATGTCACAACATCAACTCACTGCTTTAGCTGCACGACCCATAGCCGGCTACAAACGTAATCGTTGCCAGTAGCCCTTAATTGCCGCAAAGGATAGAAACCGTTTGCTCAGCTCACAGATATTCGTTTCTTTCGTCGGAAACAGAGGTCCTCAAAGATGCTTGTTTTATAATGCATTCGTTATTTGTTGACGACTGAACTGATGAAACCGTTTTACCTGTTTTATCTCCATTTTTTTTTTTCAGTACGTACCGAGGAGCGCGTGCACTGATACTCTCCAGTTATGCTGTGTAGTGCCGGCAGATAATCTGTTTGATCGTACACAAACGACTCGTGGCTTTTAGTAAACGCGAATTATCGCACCTCGCTGAAACATGTCATCTGCGGAAACAGCCCCGATGAAAACGATTAGAGTTAGCACACACGCACACGCGCACACGCGCACACGCGCACACACGCACACGCACAGGTTAGGTGACGGCAAGCGACGAAGACAGGACCAACGTTTTTAGATCCCTTTCTAAAAACGTTGGACAGGACTGCATGACCGATGGCGATGATATGGTTTATTGTCTGCAAGCCTAGCACGCGCGCTCCTGCGCATGCCACTGCCCGCTTTGTCGTCTTCTAGTCCGTCACAATATATATATATATGTATATATAGGGAAGTGAAAAGTTGCGACAATTACTGTTGACGGGGACAGTTAAGAGTTTAATGCTTCACAAGAGGTAATGAGCCTGTTGTAACGCAGTTTTCTGCAGAAACAGTAACGCGAAGTGCCTTCAGCAGGAGCATATAAGCTGTCTTGCTTAAACTGGCATCTTCATTCTGGAATGTTTTATTTCTGAAGGTTTCCTTCCTGCAGTTCACCTGAGTTCAAAACAGCTTTCTCAGATATTACAACCAAAAATCTAAACAATCCTTCTTTAAAATTTGTTCTGATGCGGGCTGTTTAAAGTGTCTGCCAAATGTTAGGGAGAGAGCGCTTTCATACCGTCTTTGCTCTTCCAGCCTCTATCATCTGTTTTTGTTTTGCCACAAAATATAGTACATGAATCGTAAGTAAAACAATTGCTTTTTTACATTTAACTGAAAGGAAAACTATCCCATGCTAGACTGCATTTCGAAAAAAAAGCTGTCAGAACCGCAGCACCTGCTGAAGTAATGGATTGTTAGTTTTTTTATCGTTCGCTGAAGCTGCTCAGCTTTTCTCTGGCAAGTGATGCCAGTTACGAATGCAGCGCTGAATTGTTAGGAGAGAATTTGCGCTCGCAAAAAGGCCTATTAAGTAGCAGCAGTTAACAAAATGTTTTGAAGAAAAGCAGAATGAATATGTTACAACATCAACTCACTGCTTTAGCTGCACAACCCATAGCCGTCAACAAACGTAATGATTGCGGGTAGCCGTTAATTGCCGCAAAGGATAGAAACCGTTTGCTCAGCTCACAGATATTCGTTTCTTTCGGCGGAAACAGAGGTCCTCAAAGATGCTTGTTTTATAATGCATTCGTTATTTGTTGACGACTGAACTGGTGAAACCGTTTTACCTGTTTTATTTTCATTTTTTTTTCAGTACGTACCGATCAGCGCGTGCACCAGTTATGTTGCGTAGTGCCGGCAGATAATCTATTTGATCGTACACAAACGACTCGTGGCTTTTAGTAAACGCGAACTTATCGCACCTCGCTGAAACATGTCATCTGCGGAAACAGCCCCGATGAAAACGATTAGAGTTAGAAATCAATCCAGCCGCGCGCTGCTAATAAGGGCGAAGCCCCTGTCTTGAAAACCCGGTCAGATAGTTCCGTAGCAAGTACCAATCATAAGCTTGTCGCGCTAGACGATACCTTCTCAGTAATGAGAGCAAGTAAAAGTAGAACAAGCGAAATCTACTGTTTCAGGAAGCTAGTCTAGAGTTCTTCACTCACAAACAAAATGCAGTAGCATTTACTAAGAACATCGGTAGTAACATTTTCGCACAGGCTGCTTAGTTCTTAGTTGGGTCAGCGCCTCAAAGGAGGCGCTGGTTGGGTGTGTTAGCGTAACAATACAAATTTGTCAATATTGAGGAAATAAAAAAAAACGTGAGCTCAATGCAATCAGTTTCGGAGTAACAGCTGTCATATGTGAGCTGGCAATAAAAGGAACGGTTGCTAATGAGGAACTAAACAGCGGCCGTAGGTAGTAATAACTCTGGGAGGTGCGACTTTCACTACCTACTCTGAAGTGCGTAGTAAATATTTAGCAAAACAGTATTAAATGTTGAGAACGTCAGAAACTGGTGCACTTACTAGCTTTCTACGACATTATTTTAAGAGTGCCCAAACCGGCGAGTTTCACGTTGAGGAATGAAGCGCTACTTCATAAAATACGAGCCAATAAATTTCAGGCCATTCCAGCACTTGTACGGCAACACAAGTGCCAAAAGTTGAATGTACTTTGAATGTCTTCAATTGCTGGACCTCACGAGCGCAGGCGCGAACATGCATGCCCTTCCCATAAACATGACACACAGTCAACAAAGGGAAACGTTGCATAGAAAGAGAAGTTTATTTTTTTCGAAAGGAACAAAAATACCAAACAAAACAGTTGAACTGAAGTCTGATCTTTCAAGCACATGCGCAGTGACGCAGCACTGAGCACGTCAGTATGGCAGTATGAAAGCCGACACTCGACCGCCGTGCAGGACGATAAAGTATGTCGACCATTTGCGCAAGAACTCAGCCTCGCTCATTGTCAGTGCGTCCACGCATGCTTGCTCAAAGAGGCGCGTGCGGAGGCGCTGCAACATTGGAAACATTGCTCTTTGCGGACGCCCATTTAAGGAAGCCGCTCCACGCTGCCGCCACAAAACGAACATGCCGACATGCATTCTCACTATACATCATTCTTTGACCAGTGATATCACAACAGTTATAAGGTAGCTTGGCCATATATACTAATAAAGCAGCGCACGTGTGATCGGGGCATTATTCTGGGCAAAGCAGGTAGCAGGGTTTACTCGTGTATTTCTAAACTGATATTCTCTCACCATATTTGTGTCCCAAGCATAATTTGCGCTCCTTTTTATCTGCAAATATCTTCTTTGGTCAGTTTTACCACGTCTGCCCCCCCCCCCCCCCCCCCAGCGAATGGGTTAATGCCTGGGACAACTGGTGCCAACATCACGTTACACTGGAATTCGACGCCAGTTGTTATCTGAATGATGTGTTGAAATGCACGAGCTGTATTGCTGGGCATTTCTGATGCAACTTTACGCTCTTGAATATAGTGCACGTATCTTTCTTTGAGTTGTTATGAATCTCTTTTTATAGCACGTTACTTTCTGTCAATCGTCCTCCTTTCCCTCAGTGACTAAAATTTGTGAAACACTTCTGGCGCCGTAGTTGCGCTCGCGTCGACGTCATTTACTGGGCGGCTCCTTTCGAGGCTACATCTTAGCTTGGCTGACGACACAGCGACACTACAGCTTTAATCTTCGGCTGCCAGGATTTCACTTGCGACGTTGCAAGCCCGCTCACTAGAGCTGTCGAAGATATAGATGAACTGTGCTCAGTGGTCGAAAAATTCAACCCACAAGATCTAGTGCGCCTCGACGACGAGAGTCTGCGGTAACTTTCGCAACTGCGGTAACTATAACCGATCCACATCCCGAGAGCAATCTGCGACGCTGTGAAGGGCGTCTAGACGGAAAGGGAGCAGTCACACTTCGCTGCGCTGTTTCCGCTGCTCACTGATGGCACTGTCGATTGTCCAGGGGTGGAAGTTCTACCGACTGCTTGAACTACCGACGCTTGATGACTGCTACGCGGCGGTCGAACGCATGGCGTCGTTCTTAAGAGCTCTCGGCAACGATAGCGGCGCCATGGAAGGCACAGAGGTTTGGACGGTGCGAGAGAGTGCTGTCTACGCTAACCTTTTCATAGAAACGGGGTCTGAGCATTCCAGGAAAAGGGAGACCATCCATGTTGTCATGTGGACCACAGAAAAATTAATGGCCACCCAGACTTCGATGCAACAAATTGAAGGGCGCGTGCTTGTGGCTGTTCAGGTTGCGTTCTACGGCAAAGCCTTTTTCATGAACAATATTTTGAATGGGGATCTCGTAGAAGGCTTCAAGGACGCCGTTGACTACCTGCACCAAGCTTCAGCACAAAGAGAAAGCCGTCAGCGTATCAGGGTTCGCGATTAACCCCGTGGATTTTCGGCGACTGATCCCCAAAACGAACATCTTTCTTCTCTTCTGGACAAAGAAGGTCAGTGCTATTTATTGCCATTGCAAAATATTTGCGTGAAAATCCTTTTGCTGTCCGTTCGTGTATTTTAATAGGCAATGACCTGAAGTGCTAGATATTAAGCAGGGAGCAAATATGTGACCAGTGGGAACTGGCTTTCCAACAGAAAATTACGTGCTATAATCACTTACAGCAGTTGTCAAATCTCCTTTTTATTCCTTTCTTAACACTGACCTTGCACAGGTTAGAAATCGTCGCTGAATAAGTTCATCGGGAAGTTTGTAGTACGGCACTACAGGTAAAGCCCACATTCTATCTAAGCCAATATACTGGACACCTAGAATACTCTTGTAAGGTTGGTTTGGTTTGGTTTGCTTTGTGGGGTTTAACGTTCCAAAGCTACTAAGGCTATGAGAGACGCCGTAGTGGAGGGCTCCGGAAATTTCGACCTCCTGGGGTTCTTTTACGTGCCCTGACATCGCACAGTACACGGGCCTCTAGAATTTCTCCTCCAAAGAAATTCCACCGCCGCGGCCGGTATCGAACCCGCGTCTTTCGGGTCAGCAGCCGAGCACCATAACCACTGAGCCACCGCGGTGGCACTCTTGTAAGGAACTATATAGTACCTTTGTGAGAAGTGCCCGCGCCGCAGCGGGACTGCTCTCGGCGAGCGAGCGCTTCTTGTTGGTGCTGTTAGAACCACTGACTTTCGGTGAACGCCGCTCCGCGCTTTGTGCTTTTTGCCGTGCTGTGCTTTGTGTTCAGTGGCCAAAAAAGCCATTACACCTTTTAATAAAAATATGACTTCTTTTTCGGATCTATGAGCCCAGACGCGAGAGGAAACAGAGTAATATATTTCTCTCTTCGTGGATTCGCACTGGGCGTTGCCTGCGACACAAATTACTGCGCTATTGCTCTACTAGTGTTGACTTAGAGAATTTCCCTGTTTCTTCCTACCAGACCTTAACGCGCGTGCGACCTGTATATGTTTATATTTATCATGTATATATGTATATAGATTTATTGTCAGTGTACCCCTCACCCTCTCCTTTCTATTATTCCCTCACCTCTTTCTTTCCACTTCCACACACGGCCTGCTATCCTTTTTTTCCGCTGCCCCAGCTCAGGTGCTTCCAGCCGCGATAGCAGATGCCGGGGTAACAAAAATTCTTTCCACATTAAATGCAAATAAAGCCACTACTATTACTACTTTTCAGCAAACGAAGCAGAAGCAGTGGCTGAATATAGCTGATTGGGAATGAAGGTGAACAGTAGGTGGTTTGAACGAGACCTAGATTAGATCATCATATTGTATGGAGAGCAAGCAATATCCATACAGTGGAGAGATCCGTGCCATTGAGGCGTTTTGCGCTCTGCTGGGAGTCAGGGAACACTTTCCGCCTGTTATGCGGGTCAGTGGTTTAGGTGCTTTATTTCGTGGTCAATTTTAAACAACTTACGCAAGTGATCCAGACCCCATGAAGAGTGTATGCATATAATTTTGAAGCTATCAAAGCGAGCGCCTGTCCCGTCTAATTGCTCCTTCTTTTTTGCCCATGTCTTTAGTTCGTGCGGCTGGTGTGTTTTAAACGCCTTTCCAAAGCTTCTGCCGCAGGCTTATTGCTATTTGCATTGCGGCATTGTCTTCCTGAGAAATACTCTGCACGATGTTTAGAAGTTAGACCTTTTTTTGAAACGACGCGAGCTGGGTCCACCATCCCAGGGTTCTGAAAGGACTTTACTTTTGGGTTTAGCACATGACAAGCTTTTTTAAGGGTAACATCGCTGTTATGGATGGATAAAAGGCTGTGAATGTTTCTTTCTTCCCTACTTTTAAACAGCTTGACTAAAAATCTGAAAAAAGAAAGATTCACGACGAAAGCCTCGTTTAGTCCACTGTTTTGGAAAGACCCACAATATTGTGTAAATGTGTAATCAGTGAGTAACTGCTTATGGGCATACACCCGAGCGCATCCACACGATTACAAAGGAATACAGCTTCCACAAAAACTGCGTTCTGAAAGAAAAATTCGTAGCGTCCCGGGCAGGAAGTTTAAGCGAACGTGATAATGACGTGCGTTGTACGAAAGATGCGCAAATGTCTGGACTATCCTTATCAGTGATTTCGAAGAATATTAATTTTAAAGGATGAATACTAAGCAAGGCACGAAATTCTGCACGCACTGAAAATAGCGCAAGGTAGTGGTAAATATTTGAGCATTATTTTTACTTTCAAAAACGACAGTGACGAAATTTTTTCGAGCTGCACTTGCATCGTTCATAAAAAAATCCGTGTTATCTTTGCTGACTAGGTTCAGCACTACATTATCGAAGCAGTAATGAAAAGGTGGCACCATACCATTGATATTCCGCATCGGGGTTATCGCGTCCCTGGAGTGAATGATGTTACCAATTCACAGCAGAAGACACGGGTAGTGCAGACTGAGGACGCAGCCGCTTAAGAAAGAAAAAATTGTCTGCGAACAATCTTTTCAACATCCGCTTCCATTCACAGCATTTCTTTAATAGCTGTGCTAGTATTGAAGATTGTTCAGTGAGCATTTTGTTAATGGCACGCGTTATTTATGCACTGCGTGGATTGGACATATAATAGTGCTAGAAGCATTGGCTGGTGTTTCTGAGGACATGACTGTCAATTTGTTTTCAGCCGCTAGCAAAAGTGAGTGCCTTGATGCTCTTCCGAGCTTTACTTCTATGGCTGCCTTTTCGTGGCGCCGTCAAGGCTGAAAGGTTGGATTTACATTATTAATTAAAAGGACCAGCGCTTTAGACGAGGACACAGAAATAGAAGTGCACAGGAGAAGCGCTTGTCCTGTCTACTCCAATTAATAATTCGTGGCGCCGCTTCGCGAAAATCTCAACCCTTGCCACCTGTACAAGTTTCACTGTCACATAACATCCCGTTATAGAAAAAAAATATATAAAATGCATAGCCGAGCCCATGACAGCGCTCCGTCAGCCGGAAAGAGGGCGATGGAGCCCCCTAACGAATGTGTAATCTACATTTGGAACGGCCGGGGACGGGAGGGCTGGCAAAAGCAGAATTGCACTCACTATTCTAAGGCGCCGGAAAGAAAACTGACTGCTGCTTACCTCGCCGGTGTGACGCGAGATTCAGTGACAGCTATTCGTAGGGCTTAATGAGCAGTTCGCTGTGCTAAAGCCCCAGAGTGTACAAAAAGTAATGACAAGCTTTGAACCTTGTCGCTTTCGCACTCCGCTGCTGCGGCCAAGCAGAGCTGTCGCTCCCTTTGGTCGAAATGCCGAGGTGATGTGTTTGAAGTTCAGAATGGCACAAAAGACACACAGGAAAAATAGGGGATGACACAAAGAGCGCCTTTTTTTGCTCCGTGTTTACGCGGGTTTTTTTTTTGCTCCGTAGCAGACGCCGGCGCTGATCCCGGGAGTGATTAGCTTTGTTTTTGTGCGAAGGAGTTTTGGCGGGAAGGATTTCACCAGCAATGACGGCGTTTACGTGTTCCGACGATGCCGTGCTTGTCATGCGCTTATGGATTCAGCAGGCGTGAAGACAACAGCGAAATATTTCTCGTTATTCCGTACGGTAAAAACAACGAAGTTCGACGTATGGTTTGCCTGCACAATATAGGCCGGGAAACCTTCGGTAATGCGC
Source organism: Amblyomma mixtum (assembly GCF_055824585.1). Taxonomy (NCBI): domain Eukaryota; kingdom Metazoa; phylum Arthropoda; class Arachnida; order Ixodida; family Ixodidae; genus Amblyomma; species Amblyomma mixtum. Next base: position 89,215 of record NW_028317728.1, on the reverse strand, counting down.
CTGATCTGCTCCTTTGTATGCTAAGTGACCGTTATTCAATATTCAATTATATTTTAACGGAAGTTCTGGCGTGAATCACGAGTGACTGCAGTCGTTCTTTGCAGTAAATTGCGTACGTTTGCCGGCTACGAAATCCGCGCGTCGTGTTGTCTGAGCTCCGCCGAGGACGCTGCTGGCTCAGCTGGTCGAGCTTTGGTGTTGCGGGCATTGCCAGACGTATTCGTTTGGTTGTAGTTAGGCTCGTTCGCGGGCTTGTCTCCAAAGTTACGCTTCATGTCATTTGATCCTCACTACTCACTGTGCTTGCTGTGGTGGTCTGGCCGTGATGTTGTGCGCATTGCTCGACGTATTTATTTTGTTGCTGTTGAACTCCTTTGCTTTAGAACCCGAGACTCAAACAGCGTTTCCTAAAGTTTCAGCCCTTGCACTTCGTGCTGCTTGCAGTGGAGACCTATACGCATGGTGTTGCGCGAATTGTTGAACGCATTTCTATGGGCCGCCGCGGTGGTGCGGTGGGTGCTCGGCTGCTGACCCGAAACACGCGGGTTCGATCCCGGCCGCGGCGGTTGAATTTCTTTGGAGGAGAAATTCTAGAGGCCCGTGTACTGTGCGATGTCAATGCACGCTAAAGAACCCCAGGTGGTCGAAATTTTCGGAGCGCTTCACTACGGCGTCTCTCATAGCCTTAGTCGCTTTGGGACGTTAAACCCCATAAACCAACCATTTCTTATGGCGGGGTTGTTACTTAAGTCGGATGTTAGTCTGCCTATCAGCAGTATCGGCATCTCCCTTGCATAAACCGTACCTGCGTGCCTAATATTCGAGACCACGAGCAGGCACATCCATTAAACATAGTCGCAAACATATTCACGGCCATCGTCACGGGCGCCGAATATACCTTCCAAACTGGCTGTTTTTAACATTGGCACCGTGAACAGGTGCGGTAGAAGCAATCATTAGACAAGGGTCGATTACACACACTCAAGACCATTTTTAACGTCTTGCGTTGTTAAGGCTGATATCGTCTTGCGTACGGCGTGGTACTGTGCTAGCACTTGTGCGTGCTTTATAAATTATTTATAAAAGTTCGCGCTGCCTTTTTGTTTTTTTAATCTTTTCTGATATGGTTGTACCGTACCAAATCTTACTTTATTTACTTATTGCGGTGATCCAGGCTCTTGCGCGTTATGCATAAGGATTTCACGACGCAAGCCAATTTCCTCTTATCAGCCACTGTTACTTGTGCTGACTCAAGAGCTCACTCAACTAAACAAACAACATCGCAGTGAGCCAAGCAGTGCTGCAAGATTCACAGCTGCAGAATTTCGAGGGAGACGAAATTCTAGAGGCCCGTGTACTGTGCGCTGTCGGTGCGCGTTATAGAGCCCCAGGTGGTCGAAACTTCCGGAACCCTTGATCACGGCGTCCCCCATAGCTTTGAGTTGCTTTTGGTCGTTAAACACCCATAAATCAAACTAAAAGTCTAGTTGTTTAGTTATCTTCAGTTCAGTAGCACAAGTGGAACTCGGGCTATGATGCGCCAAAGAAAGGGTTAGATTACCTTGTGGGTAAGGTGAAGTTTTTAATACCTACACTTTGTTTAAAACGCTAGCTTCTTTCAGAAACTTTAACATACTTGACAAATCAATAAGTGCCTTTTCAAGTAAAAGCAATATGGGGCGTAAGGGAATACATTCACTGTAAATTATGTAAAATAATTTTTCAGAGTCTCCGAAGTTTAGAAGAGGAAATTAAAATCTAGTTTGCAGTGGGTTCGTCACCGCACATTTCGCAGAGAGGTTTTGTCCCGTTTTGTTAGTAAGAAGTTCGGTTGAAGGTGTGCGTGTCTAATACGTAGTCGACATAAAATAACTTCTGTAAAACGTTCCTGGTGTCTGCATGATCTCGATTCTCCTAAAATTAACTCTACAGAATGCAGTTTGTTGCTTACCTGCTATTCCCATGCAGGCTCCCACTTATTTCTGAGTTTACTTTGCATTTATTTCAAAGAAACCCTGTGCGGTGTGTTGACTCGTTTTGTTCGGACGAACGTTGCTTGTGCAGCGCATGCATGTGCTTTCTGATTAGCCACCATACAGACATGGCTAGGAACCAAAAGCGTTCTCATCACGACCGTGTAACATTGGGCATCAAGGTCACCGTATTCGCCAATCTACACGCAATCAGAAGTGCCTTCAGCCATTAGGATTCTTTCAACAGTAGTCTGCGTACCCGGGGAATAGCCACTTCGAAACAATTGCCCAGCTTTCCGGCGCTAAAAATATAAAAGCTATATATATATATATATATATATATATATATATATATATATATATATATATATGAGAAGCCAACAGCCACAGAAACCAAGGAGCGCAGGGGATTTTTTTTTTAATTAATTTATTTTTTGTGGTGTTGATCAAGTAAAAATATTCCTGTCGCTTAAAGCTAAGTGATTAGAAAAGCAGAAGAAAAAACAACCACATGCCGCCGGTATATATATATATATATATATATATATATATATATATACACAGGGTGTCTCACCTAAGATTTCTGCAATTTTTAAAAATAAGCTATTTGAATTAGATGCGCGCTTTTTCTGGCATAGCATTGTCAGTGGTGTAGTACATCATAACGCAGCTACGACGTGCCAATTAGCAGGCTTGTTAACATATATTTAATAGTTAACTTTTAAACTATTACAGTTGGGCTCCTTAATTATTGAGAGGCATGCAGCCCACCGTAAGTAATATTCATATCCGTTTTTAGAATTTCGAGAACACGATTATCCTCGGCGCTGTGGCCCAACAAATTTTGGCTACTTCGACGAGTTACGTGCACTGGAGAGGTTGCTTTGCCTGCAAGCTTCTCAAACCGCATGTATTTTGGCGCGATGTAGGCGAAATTTCTTGGGCCACAGCGCCGAGGATAATCGCGTTCTCGAAATTCTAAAAACGGATATGAATATTACTTACGGTGGGCTACATGCCTCTCAAAAATTAAGGAGCCCAACGGTAATAGTTTAAAAGTTAACTATTAAATATTGGTTAACAAGCCTGCTAGTTAGCACGTCTTAGCTGCATTATGATATACGACACCACTGACACTGCTATGCCAGAAAAAGCGCGCATCTAATTCAAATAGCTTATTTTTAAAAATTGCAGAAAGCCTTAGGTGAAACACCCTGTGTATGTATGTATGTATGTATGTATGTATGTATGTATGTATGTATGTATGTATGTATGTATGTATGTATGTATGTATGTATGTATGTATGTATGTATGTATGTATGTATGTATGTATGTATGTATGTATGTATGTATGTATGTATGTATGTATGTATGTATGTATGCATGTATGTATGTATGTATGTATGCATGTATGCATGTATGTATGTATGTATGTATGTATGTATGTATGTATGTATGTATGTATGTTGGTTGGTTTTATGGGGTTTAACGTCCCAAAGCGACTAAGGCTATGAGAGACACCGTAGTGGAGGGCTCCGGAAATTTCGACCACCTGGGGTTCTTTAACGTGCACTGACATCGCACAGTACACGGGCCTCGAATTTCTCCTCCAAAGAAATTCAGCCGCCGCGGCCGGGATCGAACCCGCGTCTTTCGGGCCAGCAGCCGAGCACCATAGCCACTGAGCCACCGCGGCGGCGTATGTATGTATGTATGTATGTATGTATGTATGTGTGTGTGTATGTATGTATGTATGTATGTATGTATGTATGTATGTATGTATGTATGTATGTATGTATGTATGTATGTATGTATGTATGTATGTATGTATGTATGTATGTATGTATGTATGTATGCATGCATGTATGCGTGCATGTATGTGTGTATGTATGCATGCATGTATGCATGCATGTATGCATGCATGTATGCATGCATGTATGCATGCATGCATGTATGCATGCATGTATGCATGCATGTATGCATGCATGTATGCATGCATGTATGCATGCATGTATGCATGCATGTATGCATGCATGCATGCATGCATGTATGCATGCATGTATTCATGCATGTATGCATGTATGTATGTATGCATGTATGTATGCATGTATGCATGCATGCATGCATGCATGCATGCATGCATGCATGTATGCATGTATGTATGTACGTATGTACGTATGTACGTATGTACGTATGTACGTATGTACGTATGTACGTATGTACGTGTGTACGTGTGTGTGT